>NW_016107441.1:4260860-4265737 GCF_001604975.1 Cebus imitator | reverse complement strand
GCCTACAAGTCCCAGCCTCCCTGTGGTGCGGAAGTGAAGTGCAGGACAGACTAGTGTGCAATACTGGGATAGGGAGAAGGAAAAACATAAGAAAAAAAGAGGATCCTAATACACCACAGGTAACACTGTAGCCTGGTTCGTACGGGTTTGGTTTTTGGCATATGATTGTCTGGGCTTGAATCTCCACTCTGCCACTCACTAATATTGGTCAAACTATTTCACTTTTCTTTAAGGATGATTGTATCTGCCTCAGGGAGCCAGTGTAGAAATTAATTAATGCAAAGGAACAGCAGATTCTGAATCAATCATCCTTCCTTTCTTCCACTTACAACTTAAGACTGCAACTTGACATTGGTCCATTGTAATTCAATTCAGGGTGCTTTGCCACGCACCCTCCACCTTAAGGTGGGAAATATAAATTGTCCAAGCATGAGCCTCAAGCTGATATCACTCATCCTCTGAAGGATGAAAGACAGAGAGCAGTGTCACCTTCTATATTTCAGCTTCTGTAGGGAATGTTCAAGTCAACATCCTTAAGGAATTATAGCTTTTCCCAAGGCTGAAAGAAGCAATGGTTGGAGCACATGGCAGTATCTACTCAAAGCCTCCTTAGGGCTTAATCTCAAAGACCTTGCTCAAAGAAGTCTTCACAGATATGTATCCTTTGAAGTATTGAGCCAAGGGGCAAGCCATTGCTAAAAACAGAAGAAGGCAGTGGTTTTCCCAGCTTTAAAATGCATTGGAATCACTGGGAGGGCTTTTGAAATAACCTCCTGTGCCCCACCCCACAGAACATCTGATTCTGTAGATCTGGGGTAGGCCCCCTGAACTTGTATTTCTAACAAGTTCCCAGGTAACAGTGTGGACATTGTTGATGGAAGACCAATCTAAGAATCTCTAGACTGGGGAGATGTATAGCTCAACAGAGAAGGCCAGTAGGAACTCTAGACTAAGACAAGGGATTTGCATATGTAACTCATTCTCCCTGGGGTAAGCTTACAAATCTCTTACATGAAAGAGTACAGTGGCCAGACACAGTGGCTGACGCCTGTAATCCCAGCACTTTGGGAGACCAAGGCGGGTGGATCACGAGGTCAAGAGATCGAGACCATCCTGGTCAACATGGTGAAACCCCGTCTCTACTAAAAATACAAAAAAATCAGCTGGGCATGGTGGCGCATGCCTGTAGTCCCAGTTACTCAGGAGGCTGAGGTAGGAGAATTGCTTGAACCCAGGAGACGGAGGTTGCGGTGAGCCGAGAACGCGCCATTACACTTTAGCCTTGGTAAGGAAAGCAAAACTCCGTCTCAAAAAAAGAAAGAAAGAAAAAGAGTACAGTGATACCTTACTCAAAATATAGGGGTCTTACATTTATTATTAACACTCATTATTCCCATTAGAATGGAAAACGTTACATGACTTATGCCCAGGAAATTTCAGGCCTCATCGGAAAGAATTTTCCAAAAATCCCTCAAATCCTACTCCAATATTATCCACGTGGACAGGACCAGGGAATTCATTAGTTCTGAAATTTCTGCATACACATTTCTTCCCACCCCTTCTGCAGATCCCACCCATCCCTTCTACAGACTCAGCCAGGCAAGGGAGCCACTGAAATACAGGTCTGGCAGCTCACAAGCCCCTTGTGTAGAAACACACACCCCACTCATTCACAGGAAAGACAGGGAGCCACACTATGTGAACCTACTCCCTGTCATTTCTAATTAGACAAGGAATGGATACCCGATCCAAGCTCAGCCAATCAGATTTACTCCTGGAAATCTGAAATTGGGATTCACAGATATCCAATTGAAATTGGCTGGACTAATAATTGTGATGTGAACAGAATTCACCAGATAGGCTAAAAAGCAGAAGAAACTATAGAGAAAAAGGAACAAAGTAACTGTGACTAGGTGGAACAAGAAGGTAAGTGTGTCCTCATGGCATTCCAGATGCTGGTTATACTTCTTCCGAGGTTTTTCTGGAGCCTTCCTCCTCCCCACCCTTGGGTTCTGATATGGTGTGGCTCTGTGTCCACACCCAAACCTCATCTTGATGTATAATATCCACATGTCAAGGGGGGGACCTGGTATGTGATTGGATCTTGGGGGCGGACTTCCCTCTTGGGCTTTTCTCATGACAGAGAATGAGTTCTCACAAGATCTGGTTGTTTGATAAGTGTCTGGGCTTCCTTGCTCTCTCTCTCCTGCCACCATGTAAGAAATGCCTTGCTTTCCTTTCGCCTTCTGCCACAATTGTAAGTCTCCTGAGGCCTCCCTAGCCATGTGGAAGTGTGAATTAAACCTCTTTTGTTTAGAAATTACCCAGTCTCAGGTAGTATCTTTATAGTAGTGTGAGAATGGACTAATACATGTTTTATGTGACATTTTATGCCTTTATCATTATTTTCCCTTCTCTATTTATTTATTTTGAGACAGAATCTCACTATCTCACCAGGATGGAGTGCTGTGGCATGATCTCAGCTCACTGCAACCTTCAACTCCCTGGTTCAAGCGATTCACCTTCCTCAGCCTCCCAAGTAGCTAGGATTACAGGCATGTGCCACCACACTCAGCTAATTTTTATATTTTTAGTAGAGACAGGGTTTCACCATGTTGGCCAGGATGGTCTCGATCTGCTGACCTCATGATCCATCCACGTTGGCCTCCCAAAGTGCTGGGATTACAGGTGTGAGCTTTTCTATTTAAGCTAGTAGTTTCACTCACTTTTTCAGTAATCGGCTATTTATTGAGCACTCTCTCTGAGTCAGGTGTTGTCCCTGGTGCTGGAGAAACCATAGAGTTTACATGTGACCACTTCTGTTACCTGGAACTAGGACACCCAGTATAGCCACTTACACCTACCTTAATATAAAGAAATGCACACAGAGAAAGAAAAGTTGTAGGAAAACGTATATAATTTATTGTGCACCTACTATGTGCCAGGCACCCTGCTAAGTGCCTTACATGCATTTTCTCTCACAACAACCCTATGAGGCAGGTACTATTATCTACATTTCCTCAAGAACACACAGGACTCAAACCTATGTAGCCTAACCCCTCAGAACCACTAAAAGTCAAGAGAGTGGAAAAGATCTAGAATCATGGTAACAGTGAGGGAAAATACACACAGACACACTCAAATTCATGCAGAATTCAGGCCTGGCTATATCAGCACACACTCAGGCATCCTGTTGTTCTCTGTCAGGGACTGGCTTTTTGGCTCCTCTCCATTCCTAAAATTAGGAGGAAAAAATCAAATTTTCCTTCTTTAGAAATCATCTTGAGAAGTAGTTGGTCTTGATAATCTTTAATTGGACAAGAACCTTCAAATTTGGCCTCCTGAGCACAGTAGGAATGCATTTCTATCTGCTTTTTAGCAAATGTGCCCACCTTGGATGGCCTATGAATGCTCTTAAGGTAATGCCAGGGAATCACCCTAAATGCTCCTCACCAGCAGGTCAGCATTTACCGACTGGATGCCTCTTCAGGATCCCTATTCAGGTACCCTTTCAGTTCTGTCCCAGCCTGCTCCCTGACAGGTGCAGGAGAGCAGAGAGCAGCTCTGGCTCAGGTGAACAGAGCTATGAATAGTTCCTACCAGCAGCTGCTACCTCCTCAGGGCAAGCAAGGCAATCAAAGGCCAGCCAGGGCTCCTAGACTGTAGAGCCTGGGAAGTAACAGTATTCCAAAAAGTGGAAGGCATTCCAGCAAGAGAGGACTGAAGAAGCAGGATTCCCAGACCCATTCAAACCACATGAAGCTCAGCCTCCTCATCTATAAAGTTAGGATTCCCAAATATGCCCTGCCTAGAAACAGACGTCACTTATTGAGCATTTTTATGTGCCAGGCACTGCACTAAACATGTTTGCACGTGATTTTTAAAAACCCCATTTGGCAGGAATAACTGTCTCCATTTTATAAAGACAAAACTGAAGTTCCAAAAGGTAAAGCTGGTTCACAGAGCTAGTCCTGGTTCACGTTCACAGAGCTAGTCCTGGTTCACATAATTTTCAAATGGCAGAAATGTCACTTCCCAGACCCCATGCTCTTAGCTCCTAGCTGACTTCCTTCAGCTTCTGTTTGGGAAGATGAAACTGGTAGTGTGGAGAAAAAAATGGCAGAGCCAAGAGAATGTCTCCATAATTTGCCAGCATCAAGCCCAATCTAGCTGGAATTCTGCTTCCTCACCTCCCCCATCCCACCTGCTAATTATCTCCCAACCCAGCTGCAGATTTTTTGGACCATTTTCAGGATCCTAAGACAAGACGTTTAGTCCCCGAAGGGCTTGGCTGCCACCCAGCCCAGCAAGTACACAGGGCTCTAAAACAAATGTACCAACAAACCTATATCCCATCATCCCAGCTAGAGATTTTAAAAACAGAAATCTGAGATGTGCTGAGGGAACTGGGAAGTGGGAAATGGTATCAGAATTTAGGCTTCAGATGCTTCTTTAAAGAGCAATAGGAAATGTTTGTCTTAAAGGCCCAGAGAGTGGAGCTGTATGATAAATCTGGGCTCACAACTTTGAAACCTTTTCTGTCTTCTCATCCTTTCTACTGGAAGAATCACTCACATCCTTCCTTGTTTCTTGCTTTGCCCTCACACAAGTTGCAGAGTGAGTTCCTTCTTTTCCCTTGTCCTTCCTGAATTCTCTAAATTCTCAGCAGAAGAGAACAAGAAAAGCACACAGCCAAACATCCAGTCCTCCATAAGAAATCCTTGTAGGCACACATCACAGAAATTGAAAGATACTCTTTTATCTCACACCAGATCAGACATGTTTCCAGTTGCAGAAGAGAACAACCAATAACTTGTTGATAGGTCCTAAGTTATCGGTTGTTCTCTTCTGCAACTGGAAACATGTCTCTTTTACAG
>NW_016107441.1:4253382-4254680 GCF_001604975.1 Cebus imitator | reverse complement strand
GCCACGTGTGTTCCTATGCAACAATTTTGCATGTTCTTCACATGTACCCCAAAACCTAAAATGCAATAAAATAAATAAATGGGGAAAAAAAATTACATTTTATTCTTATAAGTATGTAGACTATTTTTAAGAGTTTAGAGTTCCACAGTTTCATCTACAACATGAGGTATAATCATGGAGATATGGCTTCTATGCCTGTATTCTCCACCTTGTCCCCTCCTTCTCTTAGAGATGATTATTAAAATGTCTTATGCTTCCATTTTGGCAAAAAAAAAATATGTCAAAGAAATATATTTTGGGGTAAAACACTTCAATTCCTTCAGTGTGTGCTATTTGTCATGTGATGCTATACTAGAGTCAGGTTGAACTTTGGTATCTTATTGCTACAAAGAGTCTGCTTTGGAATGTCCTTGGTGGAGAGTAAGGGTCCATTCCGTCAATGGGGGTTTAGAACTTTATTTTTTGTTTGCAAATCAATTGTAACATCAGCCAGAGCCTCTCTGTCCTTGTCATACAGAGAAAATAGAACGTCAGCTACTTTAGAGCAGACATTTTTGCCTGTTTTTCCTGCTGCTCTATCCCCAATGCCTAGAATAGTGCTGATATGGTTTGGCTGTGTCCCCACCCAATCTCATCTTGAATTGTAGCTCCCATAATTCCCATGTGTCATGGAAGGGACCCAGTGGGATGTAATGGAATCATAGGGGCAGGTCTTTCCTGTGCTGTTCTTGTGATAGTGAATAAGTCTCATGAGATCTGATGGGTTTATAAAGAGAAGTTTCCCTGCACAAGCTCTCTTGACTGCCACCATAAAAGATGTAACTTTGCTCCTCATTTGCCTTCAGACATGATTATGAGGCCTCCTCAGCCAAGTAGAACACTGAGTCAATTAACCCTTTTTCCTTTATAAATTACCCAGTCTCAGGTATGTCTTTATTAGCAGCATGAGAACAGATTAATACAAGTGTATAGCACCTTGTAGGTATTTAATACTCATGCATGCACATACACACATCATATCCTCTGTGGTAGGCAGACTTGTAAGATGGCCCCCAATGTTTCCCATCTTCTAGTGTGAAAGCTCAAAAATTATTGACATAAGACAGATTAATAGGAAAATGGGCAAACAAATTTATGTAATATGTATACATGCAAGCCTTTGAAATGAAGATCAAACCCCTCAATAAGGTACAGAAGCTTGTATGCCATCTTGAGTTCACAGAAAGAATGCAGGCTCAGATGATGGCCAAAAATAAGTTATGTTGATGAATCAAGTTTTAGTGGCAAGATAGATTATG
>NW_016107441.1:4216762-4253162 GCF_001604975.1 Cebus imitator | reverse complement strand
AGGCTTGGCTAGCAAAGAGGGTCTTGTTATGCAGATGAAACCTCAGACAGAATAGATGATAAATGTTTCTTTTCATACTTCTAAAGATAGCAGGCTCTCAGTTAATCTTTCCTAGATCTGGACAAGGGAAGGGCAGGCTGCCTTAATACAGAGTCTCTACAGATATACAGATGCAAATTCCCCACACAAAAGACAGCTTTGCAGGACCACTCCAGAATCAGTCAAAGAAAAATATTTGGGGGTAAAATATTTTTACTTTATTCACTAGCACTTACACTTTTGTGTAATTATCCCTTCCCTTGAGTGTGGACTTTGCCTGGTGACATGCTTCTGACCAAAAGAATATGGCAAAGATGATGGGATGTCACTTCCATGATTGATTAAATCACAAAAGATGGTAATTTCTGTCTTTCTAGCAAACTCTTTCGTTGGCTTTGATGAAGCAAGATGTCACATGCCAGAGAAGCCCACACTGCAAGAGACTGAGGCAGCCTTCAACTAACAGTCAGTGAGGAAACAGGGTTTTCAGTCCAACAGCCCCCGGTGAACAACCATGCAAATGAGCTTGGAATCAAACCCTTCCAGGAGAGAGTGAATGGATCTCTGTAAGAGCAGAGTTTTGTATGTTATTGAATTTAAGTTTGTATTAATCCAAGCTAGATTGTTATCAATTAAGATGTTAATTGTGATCTCCAGAGACACTACCAAAAAAATTCAAAAATATAAAAAGAAACAACATGGTAATTTAAATGGTACTTGTAAAACATCTATATGTAAAACTAAAGAAGGCAGCAATTGAGAGACAGAAGAACAGAAATATATAGATACGTAGAAAACAAATAGTAAAATTGCAGATACAAATCTACCTTCTCAGTAATTACATTTAATAGAAATGGATCAAGCACTCTAATTAAAAAGCAGAGCCAGGCACAGTCGGGTGCACCTGCAGTCCCAGCTACTTGGGAGGCTGAGGCAGGAGGATCACTTGAGCCCAGGGGTTCAGGAATACAGTGTACAGTGATTGTGCCCTGGAATAACCACTGCACTCCAGCATGGGCAACATAGCAAGACCCCATCTCTAAGAATAAAAGCAGAGATTGGCAGAATAGATAGTTTAAATGATCCAACCATATGCTGCCTCTAGGAGATGCATTTGAGATTCAAAAACACAAATAGGCTGAAAGTAAAAAGACTGGAAAACATACATATACTATGCAAATAGTTACCAAAAGGGAGCTGCGAATGGTTATACTATATTACAAAAACTAGACAAGTGGGGGGGGAGAATGGTTACAGGAGACAAAGAAGGACATTTTATAATTTTTAGGTCATCTATCTAGAATATATAACAATTATATAAATATATACACCTAACAACAGAGCCCCAAAATATATGAATAAAAAACTGACAGAATTGGAGAAAAAGCAATGCAAAAGAGACTTAAGAGATATATCAAACAAATCCAATGCAATGCATGTACCTTATTTGAGCTCTGATTCAGAGAAATGAATTGTAAACATATATAAATAAATCAGGGAAATATGAACACTGGATATTTAATGTTATTAAGAAATTATTGGGTGTTTTAGGTATGATAAAGGCATTGTGGATATGTCTAAAAAGAAAACTTCCTTTCTTTTAGAGGTGTACTCAAAGATTTTTAGATAATTTTATATTATGTCTGCAATTTTGTTCAAAAAATCTGAGGGGAGGAGATGGGGTGTGAGGAATAAATATAACATTTATTTATTTATTTATTTATTTAGAGACAGGATCTCCTTCTGTTGCTCAGGCTGGAGTGCAGTGGTGTGATTTTGGTTCACTACAATCTCCACCTCCCAGGCTCAAACCATCCTCCCACCTTAGCCTCTCAGTATCTGGACTACAGGTACCTGCCATCACACCCAGCTAAATTCTGTATTTTTAGTAGAGATGGGGTTTCACCATGTTACCCAGGCTGGTCTCAAACTCCTTGCTCAAGCAATCCACCCACCTCAGCCTCCCAAAGTGCTGGTATTACTGGCATGAGCCACCATGCTCAGCTCTAAAAGGCTTTTTAAAAGGCACAACACAGCTACTCACTCTGAGATGCATGGGACCAGAAAATGTACAATTATCCATCCAAACAACAGATATTTACTGACCATTTACCATGAGCAAGTCGCTGAGATAAACATACCTTCAAGTGGGTACAGATGAAAATAATTATAATCAGAGTAGGAGCCATCACAAAGAGGCCCAAATGCAGGGCAATACAGAGTCAGTGAGGAAGGGGTTATTACTGATGGGGTAAAAGGCAAGGGTGAATCACAGACTATTCAAGCAGGAAGAGTTTTTATTACAACTATTTTACTTACATTTGGTAAATCTAAGCTCCAGAGAGAGGAAATCACTTTCCCCATTTATCACAGCAATATTTTTTTCTGGAGTTAATATTCATTGAAAACACATTATGTCCTATCACCTTGCCAAGAACTTCACACGTTATTTCATTTAATTCTAACAATGTATTCCATTATTATCCCATTTTCCAGAGAAGGAA
The DNA here is from genome assembly GCF_001604975.1 of Cebus imitator. Lineage (NCBI taxonomy): Eukaryota > Metazoa > Chordata > Mammalia > Primates > Cebidae > Cebus > Cebus imitator. Next base: position 4,250,619 of record NW_016107441.1, on the reverse strand, counting down.
ACAGTGGCTCAGAGGGTGTAAGTGACTCATCCAAGTTAACACAGCCAGGAAGTGGCAGAGCTGTGTCTCAAACCTAAGTAGTTTGTCTCTAAAAACTTTCTTCTTCCCACTATTCTGAGATTTAATCAGAATTCCTCCTACAACTCCATGTTGGGTTATGCTACAGAGAGAGAGAGAGATGTACATAAGATGTACAGAGAGACAAGAGTGGAACTCTACAACAAAAAAAAAAAAAAAAAAGATGTACATAGAGAGAGAAAGCAACAAATATTTTAGGTAGAGGAAACGGATGAGATGAAACTAACGTGAGTACTTTGTCCTGCAGGGCTTTCTAGGACTGGCAAATGAGCACAGAGAGAAAAAGCCTATGACATTAATAATTCTGTCACTAGACAATGATTGCATTCATACAAATGCACGAAATTTGCCTACTGTAGCTATTTTCCAGTCAGGGCCTTCTGCTCCCTTGCTGTGGGTTTTTACATTTGACAGTATGAAGCCCAGTTGTAGCCTTCAGCCCTGCTGAGGGTCTCTGAGCCTCCTCTGGCAGTTTTTCCCACTCCCAGATGAGCTGCAGTGTGGAAGGCTATAGGGGCCATGGCCCTCACATGAAATTCAGCTCTTTTCTCCTCCCAGAGGGGCTCTGTAGCATCATGGAAAACTGGGCTGTCATTCCCAGCTCTGGCACTAACCCACCAAGTGACCTTGAGTGAGGCATTCAACCTCTCTGGGCCTCAGTTTTCCCATATGTCACATAAAAAGGGCTGGGCCACATGAGAGTTAGAAAAGCACATTCTTCTCTGACAAGATGTAATTCCATGAAATCCAAAAGATCTTCTCTTTGTGTTCCATCAATCAGTGAAATCGGAGAAGAAAGACATTTTTAAAAAACTTAACAGCAACAAGAAACTTTCATAAACTAAATATAAAACTTGTTATAAACTGAATGTTTTTGTTACCCCAAAACTCATGTGTTGAAATTCTTCTGATCCCCAATGTGATGGTATTAGGAGGTGATTAGGTGATGAGGATGGAGCCCTTATGAATGGGATTAGTACTGTTGTAAGAAGAGACACAAGAACTCACTGTCTGTCTCCTCTCTGGCCTGTGAGAACACAATGAGAAAATCACCATCGGCAAACCACAAAGCAAGTCTGTACCAGATACCACATCTGCCGGCACCTTGAACTTGGACTTCCCAGTCCCCAGAACTGTGAGAAATAAAGTTCTGTTGGTTAAGCTACCCAAGCTATGTTATTTTTCTTATAGCAGCCCAAACTAAGACCAAAAAATAAATATATGTGTATATGTATATATACACACATATATACATATATATTTGTTTATTTCACTATAGAGTGTTTGAGTGCCACAATATTTTTTCTTACTATCGGACTCAGAATGACAGATTGGGGTTTGTACCTCAGCTTTGCAAAGCCCTAGCTATGTGACCTCATTGATTATAATAACAGTAATAATTAATATTCCTGCACATATATTACATACTCCATCTATGTTACAAACATAACACTCTCCTGTCTCTCTCTGGGGCAAATCACATGAACTAAGGTCATCTATCATGACAAGTGGTAAAACATATAATACAGAAGCTGTAACAGTACAGATTCTTGGCAAACACTTTTTGAAATCATGTCACATTATTTTGAACAATGTGTAAACTTATTCACAGCTATTACTCTATAAACATTCAGGCTTATACAAAGTTTGCAGCCACCTATTGTGGAAAAAAAATCTATTCAGATATACTTGTCTTTATATTCTTGAAAACTAATGTTTTTAAATGTCACTTTATATCTTCTGGGTTGTTCATCCCAACAGCAGTAATCGTGATAAATGTGTTATTTCCATGTTTTCTATTATAATTCCAAAGTAATTTCTCACAAACTCAGGAAGCTCATTATAAGATGCCACAAAAAGCAAACAAGAAAAATATATAAAACATCCATGGGAAGGATATCCTCTATTGAAAAGTTAAAGCCAAAAATCGAGGATTTTAAAATGATGTGTATCACAATTAAATGAATCATTGCTCTTACCAGGCACTCAAGTGTTAATGACAATAATATTTGTCACCATCATGAGTATGTTCTTTTGATTGGGTTTTAATTAAAGCACACCTCATTTTATTGCATTTCACTTTATTGTGCTTTGCAGATACTGCATTTTTACAAACTGAAAGTTTGGGCACCCCCCCCATTAAGCAATTTATTGGCACTGTTTTTCTAACAGCATGCGCTCATTTCATGTCTCTGTGTCGCACTTTGATAGGTCTCACAATATTTTAAGCTTTCATTATTTATTATATCCATCATGGTGATATGTGATCAGTGACCCTGGATGTTACCATTGCAATGGTTTTGGGGTGCCATTAACCACACCCATATAAGACAGTAAACTTAATCAGTAAATGTTGTATGTGTTCTGACTACTCCACCAACCAGCCATTCCTGTCTCCTTCCCTCTTCTTGGGCATCCTATTCCCTGAGAAACAATAATATTAAAAAAGGCTAATTAATAACCCTACAATGGACTTCAAGTGTTCAAGTCAAAGGAAGAGTTACATGTCTCTCACTTTAAGTCAAAAGCTAGATTTGCTTATGCTTAGTGAGGAAGGCATATCAAAAGCCAAGACAGGCAGATATCTAGGCCTCTTACACCAGAGAGCCAAGTTGTGAATGCAAAGGAAAAGTCCTTGAAAGAAATTAAACATACTACTACAGCAAACACATGAATGACAAGAAACAGCCTTATTGCTGATACAGAGAAAGTTTGAGTGGTCTAGACAGATGATTAAAGCAGCCACAACATTTCTTGACACCAAAGCCCAATCCAGATCAAGGCCCTAATGCTCTTCAATTGTATGAAGGCTGAGAAAGGTGAAAAAGCTGCAGAAGAAAAGTTGACAACTAGCAGAGGTTGGTTCACGAGGTTTAAGGAAAGAAGCCATCTCCATAACATAAAAGTGCAAGATGGAGCAGAAAGTGATGTAGAAGCTGCAGCAAGTTATCCAGAAGTTCAGGCTAAGAAAATTTATGAAGGGGTATACTAAACAACAAATTTCCAATGCAGAAAGGAAGACTTCTATGGGAAGAAGATGCCATCTAGGACTTTTGTAACTAGAGAAGTAAAGTCATATAGAACAATGGAACAGAATAGAGAACCCAGATAAAAATCCACACATTTATAACCAATTCATCTTTGACAAAAGGTGCCAAGAACTTACAATGGGGAAAGGACAGTCCCTTCAATAAATGGTGCTAGGAAAACTGGATAACTATATGCATAAAAATTAAAATGAAGAAACTTAGAAAATATCTTGAGACAAAGTCAAAAATGCAACACACCAAAACTTATAATATGCAGCAAAAATGGTACTAAGAAGGAAGAACAAGAAAAGGAAGAACAAACTAAGCCCAAAGTTTTAGAAAGAAACAGTAAATATTATAGCAGAAATAAAACAGAAAATAGAAAAAAAAAAACAGGTTTGTTTCTAAAGATAAACAAAAATTGACAAATCTTTAGAAGGAAAGAAAGAAGGCTCAAATAAATAAAATTAGACATAAAAGAGGAGACATTAAAACAAATGCCACAGAAACAAAAGGAATCATAAGAGAGTACAATGAACAATTACATGCCAACAAACTGGATAATTTAAAAGAAATAGATAAACTCCTAGAAACATACAACCTACCAAGGTTGTATGTTGTATTCATGACTGAGTCATGAATAAATAAAAAGTCTGGATTTAAAATCTTTGTAAATGGAGAGGATTATGACAGATGACAGACAGGAGGCAGGACTAGATTGCAACTCCAAATCAAATAGAGCAATGTGTGGAGGCTCACATTGTGAATTTTTGCTCCAGAATGACTTCAGGAATAAATCAGGAAAACCGAGAGGACCCACAGACTCCCTGAAGGAAGGGGATTGCTCCTGCAGAACCCAGGAGACAACCTAAATACCCTAAGTGCCCAAACTGTGGAAGTGGGAAAGGGAGATTTTCAACCCTCAAACACACACTCCTAATGGGGAAACTGAAGGCCTAGATTAGAGGAGAAGATCTTGACCTTACCTGTGGCTGAGTCAATTTAGAGAGCTGAGTGAAATACAGGGGTAGAGAAAGCAGCAGGAAAAGCCCTGGGAGCTCACTGGGTCTTCTAGCAAGTCATTTTTGTCTGGCCTCACAGGAGTCCTCTGGGCAGGGGGGTGGGGCCAGAGGCACTGGGAAAAGGCCACAGGAGAAGGAAATCTCCAGATGAACTTTGTAGCAATGGTGTGCAGACTCCACAGGCAGGGGAAAAAGGAAAACCATATTTGCTTTCGCAGCTGGAAGATGGGTAGCCTTGGGCAAGTTCTCAACCCTGCTTGCCCACTGCCTAGAAATAGACAGCACAAAAATAGTTCATTAAACCACCAAAGCTAAGAACCCTCACAGAGTGCATTTCACACCCCTGCTACCTCCAATGGAACAGGTGCTGGTATCCACGACTGAGAGATCCACAGACAGTTCAGAGCACAGGACTCTTTGCTAACAATTCCCAATACCAGCCTGGAGCCAGTAGACTTGTTGGGTTTCTGGATTCAGAAGAGAGATAATCACCACAGCCCAGCTCTCAGGAAGCCACATCCATAGCGTGGGTCAAGGAGACTAGCTAAATAATTATAAGTTTGCTTGGCTCAGAGTATACTGAAGTTATACTCCAAACTAAACTATATTACTGGTGCAGTTAATTAGAAATCAAGCGGCAACAGGAGGCCTAAGGTAAAGACCATCTGAGAGCGCAGTAACGCCGAGGAACACCTCAGGGTGGTTGCAGAGCAGAGAATACTGCTCTGGTCCCACGAATACCTTCTTAACATGGAGGCTGTATGAGGGCCTCGTAAAGAGGGCTCATGCAAAGATCTCTGAGAAGGAAGGCGACCTCTGCTCACAAGATCCAGGAGGGTCTTTGTAGGTGGGAGCTGGCAAGAAGGAGAAAAGCCTTGCAGGGCAGAGATCATGGAACACCTCAGGCTCTGCCTAGGTTCTCGGAATATGGAGTGATTTTAATTGCTCTATGTCCTCAATGCTCGGAAGACAAAGGCTCGCTGATGCATTGGGCATGATCAGACCCCCTGTGGCTCCTCATCCGCTATACTTCTGATGCAGCCGCACCCTAACAACAATCAGTGATAATCTCAGAGTACTAGTTTAGCACGTCTTAGAAGGATCTCAAGTACTCTCCCCCACCGCCCCACCCCACCCGTCTTACCTACCCCTTCACCCTCCCATTCCACACCCATAAGTTCAATGAGATTATGCACATAATAAAAGTGTTTGGAGCCCAGAGCTCGGGGCCAATGCAGTTCCGACACTTGCACTGGTCCCCTGGACCCATGCTGTAAATTCTACTCTTGTGTCTCTGTCTTTATTTCCTTTTCTCAATCCCTCGTCACCACCGGGACTAAGGGCACACACATACGGGGTTGGGCTGGTTCCCAACACCTAGGAAAAGAGGTAGATCACTACATCAAGGGAACATCCCGTGGGACAAAAGAATCTGAACAATGGCCTTCAGCCCTAGACCTCCCCTCTGACAGCCTACCCAAACAAGAAGGAACCAGAAAACCAACCCTGCTAATATGACAAAACAAGGTTCTTTAACACCCCCCAAAAAAATACACTAGCTCAACAGCAATGGACCTAAACCGAGAAGAAGTCCCTGATTTACCTGAAAAAGAATTCAGGAAGTTAGTTACTAACTAATCAGGGAGATACCAGAGAAAAGTGAAGCCCAATGTAAGGAAATCCAAAAAATGATATGAGGAGTGAAGGGAAAAATATTCAAGGAAACAGATGGCATAAATAAAAAGCAATCAAAACTTCAGGAAACAATGGATATACTTCTGGAAATGCAAAATGCTCTGGAAAATCTCAGCAATAGAATTGAACAAGTAGAAGAAATAAAATCAGTGATCAAAGGTAGGGCCTTTGAATTAACTCAATCCAACAAAGACAGGCTCACACCTGTAATCCCAGCACTTTGGGAGACCAAGACAGGCAGATCACCTGAGGGCAGCAGTTTAAGACCAGCCTAGACAGCAAGGCAAAACCCCATCTCTACTAAAAATACAAAAATTAGCCAGACGTGGCAGTGCATGCCTGTAATCCCAGCTACTCAGGAGGCTGAGGCAGGATAATTACTTGAACCTGGGAGGCAGAGGTTGCAGTGGGTCTAGATCATGCCATTGTGCTCCAATCTGGGTGACAGAGTGAGATGCCATCTCAAAAAAAAAAAGAAACTGTGGTATATATTTATGATGGAATTCAACTCAGCTATAAAAAGGAATGAATTAATAGCATTTGCAGTGACCTGGATGAGATTGGAGACTATTATGCTAAGTAACCCAGAAATGGAAAATCAAACATTGTATGTTCTCATCACAATTGGGAGTTAAGCTATGAGGATGCGAAGTCATGAGAATGACACAATGGACTTTGTAAACTCAGGGAGAAACACTGTGAAGGGGGTGAGGGATAAAAGACTACAAATAGGATGCAGTGTATACTGCTCGGATGATGGGTGCACCCAAATCTCACAAATCACCACTGAAGAACTTACTCATGTAACCAAACAACACCTGTTCCCCAGTAACCTGCGGAAATTAAAAAAAAAAATTATCTTTGTAAACAACATCAGTATAATAAATTTATAATTTCTAATAAAAAAAAAAGTCTGAACAAACCTACTACTAATAAAGGAATTGAATCTGAAAAAAAAAAAAAATCCAAACAAAGAAAAGCCCAGGACCAGGACCAAATTACTTCCCTGGTGAATTCTACCAAACATTTAAGGAAGGATTGATACAAATACTTCTCAAATTCTTCCAAAAAATTGAAGAGGAGGGAATACTTACAACCTCATGGAATGAGAAGAGGATCACTCTGTCATTATAGCTAGACAAAGAAACCACAAGAAAAGAAACTACAGGTCAATATCCCTGATGAATATAGGGGTAAAAATCCTTAACCAAAGGATGCTAGACCAAATTCAACAGCACATTAAAAGGATCATACACCATGATCAAGGAGGATTTAACCCTGGGATAAATGATTCAACATATAAAAATCAATGAATATGATACACCACGTTAACAGAATAAAGAACAAAAATCACATGATCATCTCAATAAATGCAGGAAAAGTATCTGACAAAATTCAATATCCTTTTATGATCAAAATTTTCAAGAAACTAGGAATAGAAAAATTGCCTCAATATAACAAAGGCCATACAACAGGCTTAGTGGCTCATGCCTGTAATTCCAACACTTTGGGAGGCCAAGGCGAGTGGATCACCTGAGGTCAGGAGTTCAAGACCAGCCTGGCCAACATGAGGAAACCCCATCACTACTAAAAATACAAAAATTGGCCGAACGCAGTGACAGGCACCTGTAATCCCAGCTACTCGAGAGGCTGAGGCATGAGAATTGCTTGAACCTGGCAGGTAGAGGTTGCAGTGAGCCAAGATTGTGCCACTGCACTGCAGCCTGGGCAACAGAGACCCTATCTCAAAAAAAAATAAAAATAAAGGCCATATATGTAAAACCTACAGCTAACATTATACTCAATTGCAAAAATATAAAGTTTTCCCTGTAATAACAGGAACAAGGCAAGGATGCCTACTCTCACCACTTCTATTCAACATTTGGTTTTCAGTTGCATCAGATATCTTTTTCTACCCCTTCACTTTCAGTCTATATGTGTTTTTATAAGCAAAGTGGGTTTCTTGAATGCAGGATATAGTTGTATCCTGTTTCTTTATTTATTCACCCAATTTATGCTCTTTAATTAGATAATTGAGTTCATTTACATTCAGTGTTATTATTGATATGTAAGGATTTAGTCCTGCCATTCTATTGCTTGTTTTCCGGTTGTTTTGTAACTCCTCTCTTCCTTTCTTACTGTCTTCCTTTTTCGTTCAGTGATTTTCTCTGCTAATATGTTTTAATTCATTGTTTTATATTTTTAGAGAATCTATTATAGATTTTTACATCATGGTTACCATAAGCCTTACAAAAAAATATCTTATAGATATAATCAGGTATTTTAAAGAGATAGCAACTTAGATCACATGAAAGAATAGAGACAAAGAAAAAAAGCAGAAAACTAAAACCTTCTACATCTTAACTTCATTCCTCCACATTTTGATTTTAGTTGTCTCAATTTGCATATTTTTACACTGCCCAACTCTTAGCAGGTTGCTATAGCTATTACTGTTTTTGATAAATATGTCTTTTGAGCTTCACACTAGAGTTATGACTATGAGGTAATATTACAGTATTACAGTACTCAGAGTTTGTTTGTGCAGTTAATTTTACCAGTGGGTTTTATACTTTCAATTTTTTTTGGCACATAAGTGTTCTTTTCTTTCAGATTGAAGAACTCTCTTTAGCATTTCTTGTAAGACAGATTTGGTAGTGATAAATTATCTTACCTTTTGTTTGTCTGGGAAAAAACTTTATCTCCACTTCAGATTTGAAAGATAATTCTGCTAGATATAGTATTCTTGAATGGCAGTTTTTTTCTTGTGGCACTTTAAAAATGTCATTTCATTCCCTCCTGGCCTGTATGGTTTCCATTGAAAAGTCTGTTGCCAGATGAATTGGAGCTCCTTCATAATTTACTTGCTTTCCTTCATAAATTATTTTCTCTTGCTGCTTTTAGGATTCTCCCTTTGTCCTTGACCTTTGAGAATTTTATTATTACATGCCTTGAGGTAGTCTCATTTGGGTCAAAGCTGTTAAGTGCTCTCTCACCTTCCTGTGCCTGGTTATTTATATATCTTCACCAAGTTTTGGAAAGTTTTCTGTTGTTATTTCTTTGAATAAGGTTTCTACCCCCTACTCTTGCTCAGCTTCCTTTTGAACATCCATAATTCTTAAATTTGGTCTTTGAAGGTAATATTTTGTATCTTGTAGGCCATCTTGCTTTTCATTCTTTTTGTTTCTCCTCTGTTTATTTTCAAACAGTCATCTTCTAGCTCATTGATTTTTTCCTCCACTTGATTAATTCTGCTGTTGAGACCCTCTAATAAATTTTTCAGTTTAGCACATATATTTTTCAGTTTCATGATTTCTGTTTTATTTTTTTTAATTATTTCAATCTCTGTTAAATTTCTGAATTTTCTTGTGTGTTATCTTGGAGATCCCTTAAAACTACTGTTTTAAATTCTTGCTCAGAGAGTTCACATATCACCATCTCATTAGAGTCAGTTACCAGTTCCTTGCTCTGTCTATTTGGGGAGATCATGATTCCCAGTTTGCTGTTACTTCTTGTGGATATATGTCTATGTATTTGTATTGCATTAATTATTTATTCCAGTTCTCTCTGACTGGCTTGTTTAGGTTTTTATTAGATGTGTTTGCTTAGAGGTTCTTTACTATTTGGTCACTATCTCCCTTTTGGCTTTATCTTAAGCCTAGGTTCTCCTCAGCTCTAGTAAATAATTGAAGTACTGTCCTTCCTGAATGCAGAAGCTCCTAAAGGGGATATTCCAGCATTGTGGGAAGGCTGGCTAGGGGTTTGTGCTCAGGTGACCTGTGGAATGAACCACCTTCAAAGTGGTATGCTACTATGATTTATCATCTCCTTTGGTCAAGTTACAGAGCAGAGGTTCCAGGGCTGGAAATGCTAATCACAACTCCCACTTTGTCTCTGCCTGTCTTCAGGGATATTTCTCTCTTCAGACACTCTTGATGCTACCCATGTCTTAAGGCAAGGACAGATCTCCTGCCAGGGAATCCAAGATCATTGTCCACCTCAGTCTCACTGTTTCCATTGTAGAAACCGTGAGTTGTGGGGGAATATTTCTGCTTGCTTGGTGCTGGGCAGAATGGAGGGAGGAGTATCACAGATGTGGCAGTCCTATTCTCTTACTATCTGCTCAGAATTTTTTTCACTTCTCTGAGGCCCTAGGAGCTATCTCATCTTCCTATTGAGTTCTAGGATATTTTTAATGATAATCTCAGCACCGAATGTTTGTTTTTGGTTTTCTGTGAAGGGGAGTAAAGCCAGCTTGCTTCTGTACCACCATTTTGGAACTGGAAGTCCCCTCGGTGAGCACCTCTATGATGGCTATTTCTGGACATTTATCTTGTTCCTTTGTTTGCAACATATTTCCCTATGCATTCGTTTACCTTGAATATTTATTTATTCATTTATCTTGATTTTCTGTGTTAGTATCTGCTCATTAGGGAAAACAAACAAACACCTCTCTTAGTCTTCATGGACTGGCCTCATATAGAATGCCTTCATCAACGAGCCCAGAAATTCTGGAGCCCCAAAAAAACCTTTATTCCTAGTCCAACCCACTTTCCTTATTTTCAGTGACTTCCAGGTATGTTTCGTCCAGTTGGTGCTCTCAGACAACTGAAAATGAAGCTAATCCATTGGGAAGCTCCCCAAAAATTTAGATTATTAAACATTGTCCAATTCTTTTTCTACCCCAAGGAGTAGCTGGAATTTGAGTGTTGGTTTTTTTAGCTGCTCACTGTGCACCAAGCTGGATGGAGAGCGGTGGTGACTAACTACGTGCTAGGTAAAAATGCTATCTTTTTCTCACTAGCCCCCAGGTGACTAGAATGCTGGTTTCCATTAGTGCTTTAAGACAGGCAAGAGAGAAGCCAGTTCTTTAGGCAGCACCAGAAAAGTTAGAGCATTGGATGTGTGATTTAACTCTTTCCCTCCCCACAAAGAAGCTGGAAGCTACGGTTTTTCATTCATTAATTCTGTGCTGACTGAGGATACGGGGCTATAGAGGCTGTCAGCCTAAAGGTCTGTTTGTCTGTGGGGCACGGTGGCTCACACCTGTAATCTCAGCACTTTGGGAAGCCGAGACGGGCAGATCACCTGAGGTCAGCAGTTTGAAACCAGCCTGGCCAACATGGCGATACCTCATCTCTACTAAAAATACAAAAATTAGCTGGGTATAGTGGTGCATACCTGTAGTCCCAGCTACTCGGGAGGCTGAGGCAGGAGAACTGCCTCAGAAAGTAAGAACCCAGGAAGTGGAGGTTGCAGTGAGCCGATATTGTGCCACTGCACTCCAGTCTGGGCAACAGAGCAAGACTCCTTCTCAAAAAGCAAAATACAAAAAAATAAAGTAAAATAAACCTCTGTCTGTTTCCACTAGCCCTCAGGCAGCTAGATTATGCTGGGTTCTATCAGCACTCCAAACAAAATCCAGTCCTTTGGACAGTGCCTGGAAAAGCTGGAGCATCAGGCATGCAGACCAACACTTGCTGTTCCTTGGGAGAATCTAGGAGCTAGGGTTTTTCATATGCTCACTCTGTGCTGAGCTGAGGTAGGAGCTGTGGCAACTGTCAGCCCAAACCACTATCTTTGCTCTCTTCTTGGAGATTAGAGTATGCCAAGTCCTGTCAGTGTTCCAAGACTGAAAAGACATAAGACAGTCCTCAGGGACTCCTGAAAAAGTTGGGGCATTGAACATGCAATTCAATTCTTTGCCTCTTCAAAGAGAAGCTGGAAGCTGAAGGCATGGTTTTTCTCAATCTTATGGCACTGTGCCAGGGGTAAGATGAAGTGAGAGGGTGTCAAATTTTCCTACTGGCTTCGATGTGTCATATTTTGCACTCATCCAGGGTGAAAGAGCCTCTCAACTAGTTTCTGTATTTCTCACAAAGGGAATTTGTCCATGAATTGTTGTTGAATCAGTGTATTTGTTGGTGGGGGAGGAGAGTCTAGGGCCTCTTAGTCCACTATCCTGTTGCCCCAATACTTTTTAAAAACTTATTTCAATCAGCAGATATTTACTGGACACCCATCCACTCTGCATTTGGCACTAAGTAGGTCCTGGAACACAGGCAGAATGTAAAACAGAAATTTTCCCCGACCTCAGAAAAACGATATTCTAGTAGCATAGGCAGACAAAAGCAAGTAAACAAACAAATGAAATAATTACAAATTGCAGTAAGTTCTACCAAAAAAAATGAGGGGATGACATGCAGAATAACAGTGAAGTTTAAGGAAAGAGGTAACATTTCAGTTGTGATGCAAAGACTAAGGCAAGAAGGCCATTAAAAGATGTGTGGCATTGTATAATTCTGTTTCTCGTAAGCACCCAGAAAAGCAAATATATAGACATAGAAAGTAGATTAGGGGTTGCCTGGAGCTGGGGGTGATAATGGGAGTGACTGTAAATGTGGATGGGTTTCTTTTGGAGATGATGGCATAGGATTGTGACGGTGGTTGTACAATTCTGTAAATACACGAAAAAGATTGAATAGTACATTGAAAACAGTTAAATTTTATGATGTAAAATTATCTCAGTAAAGCATGAGAGATGGGGGAAGAAAGAGAGAATAATGACTGGGAAGCAATCTTTTCTGAAGGCCCCCCAACCAGCTTTCATGAAACTCAATTGCTTCTCCTAGGTTGCTCAATATTCTGATTTCTGAATTAAAGAAACTCTATAGGAGAAGACAAAGGGATTTTTTTTTTACTTATCTTTTGCATTACTCTGACTCAAAATAGAGAACATATATTAATTACTAAGAGTGCTACTTCACATGATCCTATTTGCATTATAAGTATACTGTTCCTGAATTCTGGTTCACTTAGAGAGAGAGAGAGAGAGAGAGGTGGGAATATTATCACAGGTGGAGGGAACAGCAGATGGAAACGTTCTCATGTGGGAAGGCACGTGGCATGTGTGAGGAACAGAGAGGACACCCCTGATCTGGACACAGAGACAGGTAGGAAAGTGAAGAGAACTGAGTAGCCAGATCATGTAGGCCTCCTAGGTCATGGTAAAAAGCAAGTTGCTTTTAACTTTATAAAACAGACTCATGCCATTATTTCCTAAAGTTATTAATGTTTTATTAGATTGGTGCAAAAGTGATTGAAAGTAATGGCAAAAACCACAATCACTTTTGCACCAACCTTAATAATAAAGAAACCAAGGGCAAAGTGTAGAGAAATGATGTCAACCTGCTGTTTTATAACGTACTGCCCCATATTTTCTCCCATTTGCTCTGCCTGACAACCCACCTCAAAGAATCTATTTTGTTAATTTCAGTTACTAGACGAGGAAATTTAAAACGACTTGCCCAACTTGATGCAGCTATTAACGTAAAACCTAGGAATTATTTTTATTTACGAACGAATTATCCTTACCTTTCTAATATCTGGTTTACCAAAATCCAGATTGCCAATCTCCCTATATCAGTTATCTACCACAGCATAACACATTACTCTAAAATGTAGTAACTTAAGCCTTCATATTGCTCGGGAGTCTATGGGTCATCTGATGATTGTGTTGATCTGGACCAGACTCAGCTGATCTTCACTGGGCTTGCTCATGTGTTTGCAGTCACCTGGCTGGTCAGCCGAGATCCTGTTGGTCTAGGGTGACCTCACTAACATGTTGGTCAATTGGCTGATTGGTCACTGGGACAAAGGAAGTGATTGGGTCACATCCCTTTAATCATGCAACAGGCCAGCTGAGGCTTTTTACACAACAACAGCAAAGTTCCAAGAGAAGAAGCAAAAGGACGCAATGCTTAAAGATCTAGGCTTAGAAGGCCAGGTTCTGTGGCTCGCACCTGTAATCCCAGCACTTTGGGAGTCTGAGGCTAGCAGATTGCTAGAGCTCAGGAGTTTGAGACCAGCCTGGGCAACCCCATCTCTACTACAAGTGTAAAAATCAGCTGAGCGTTGTGGCACACTCCTGTACTCTCAGCTATTCGGGAAGCTGAGGTGGGAGGGGGTGGCAGAGCCAGACCCAATCTCAAAAAAAAAAAAAAAAAAAGACCTAGGTTTAGAACAGACACCTATCTCTTTTGCATTCTATTGGCCAAAGAAAGTAACAAGGTCATCAGAATCCAAAGAAAGTGACAAGGCCATCAGAATCAGGTATCTTTGCAATCTACCAAAATCCCATTTCACAAAAAGCAAGAGGTAAATTGTTCCTAAGGTACTAATGATTAGGAACTATATCTAGAGTCCTGCTGTTCTTTCTGGTCATTTAAACTGGCTTTAAATGGGCAAAAGATTTAAACAAGTATCTTATGAAATTAATTTTCCAAGTGGCCAATTAAGCATATGAAACTATGCTCAATATAACTAGTCATAAGAGAAATGCAAATTAAAACTACGAGATACCATTTTACATACATAAGAATGTCTAAAATTACAAAAACTGGTAATACCAAGTGTTCACTAGTATGTGGAAAAACTAGAACTCTCTTACATTGCTGGTGGGAGTGTAAAATGGTATAGGTACTCTGAAGAACTGTTTTGTCAGTTTCTTCTCAGGTTAAACATACATATACTCATCACCCAACATTTCAATTCCTGAATATTAATCCATGAAAAATGAAAACATATATCCACAAAATGACTCATAAGGGAATATTTACTACAGCCTTCTCATAAGAACATAAAATGGAAATCATCCAAATACTCACCAATAGGAAAATGATAATCAAATTGTTATATATTCATAATATCGAATACTACTTAGCCATATAAAGGAACCAACTGCTGACAGTAGTGGCTGCTGCCAACATGCTGGCTGCAGCAGGGAAGTGGGGCTGGAGCTGCACACTCCATGGAGCCTCTGGGAGCCCTGAGCCTTCTGAGTTGAGATGGGAGCTCTCCGTGCAGCTGCAGCCACCCAAACCACAGCTGCAGACCCAGGCCTCCTGCTCTACAAAGCAGGCAGGAGCCCCACCCCCCTGGGGCTACAGCTGCCCAAACTGCAGCTGGGGATCTGAGCCTCTGTGCTCTTGGGGAAAGCCAGGAACAGGCAGGATCTGCCCTCGTGGGTGCAGCTGCAGCTGCCATACCCGCAGCTGCAAACCTGGGCTTCCCACTCCAGGAAGTAGTCAGTAGGTGGGGCAAAGGGGGATGCCTGCCCCTTTTGAGTTAGCAGGGCAGGAGCTCCCAGGAGCAGCTCTGGCCTCCCTCCCAGGTGCAGGACCCGGGCATCTCTGCAGCCTGCACCCTCAGAGGCCCCAGGAAGCCCACACCACCTCCCGCCCACACCACCTCCCACCCCCACCACCACTCCCACTCCCCATACCTGCAGGCTCAGAGGTGTCTGCTCCCACTGCCTGGCTTCTCTTTGCTCGATGCCTGCTCTGATCTCAGAGCGGAAGTTGAGGCCAAGCCCCAGGGCCATGCATGACAGCAGGAGACAGATTGATTGCTTGGCAGAAGGGTGCAGGGGCCCCAGTAAGACCCCTTCTTCAGGTCAGGGAGGCCTGAAGGCTGGAGACTGGGCTGCCAGTCCTACAGAGTGGAGTGGGAACTCATAATGCCTCTTCCAGCCTGCCCATGCCGCTTATGAACAAATCAGCACATACTTCCTCCCTTCCAAGGTCCATAAAAGTCCTAAGCGCTCAGCTAGAGTAGGCCAGAGGACAGCCAGAGGAGAGAGAAGGCAGAGAGATGAGGAGGAAACAATCAGCTGCAGAGCAGAGTACTCTTTCTGCTCATAGCTGGAGATAATGGGAGATGACTGGATGACCAGTTGCAGAGAGTAGTAGTACTTTCTCCACTGAGAGCTGCAGAGACAACCTGCCAGCAGAGAGGAGCCACCTTCTTGGATGAGAGCTTCAAAGACATCTGAATGACTTGCCTGCGGAGAGGAGCCACCCTCTCCAGGGCGTCCTCTCTGCTGAGAACTGAACACTCGATGAGACAACCTGTCCACAGATAGCCGCTACCCACTCCTTGAGCTGTTCTAACACTAAATAAAACTCTTCTTCACCCTTCACTTGCCTGTGTACCTCATTCTTCCTGGACACAGGACAAGAACTCAGGCAAAGGTGCTGTGGCCACAGAGGTTTCTGGCCAGAAAAATCAACACCCCAGAGACCCCATAACATTACTAATATACGCAATAGCATGAATGAATCTCAAAAACATGATGTGATTCTAATATTAAAACCAAAGACATTATAAGAAAAGAAAATGAAGAATTATATACCATAACCCAGTAGAATTCATCCCAGCAATGCAAGTCTGCTTCAATGTTCAAAAATCAATGTAATCTATCACCTCAGCAGGCTAAAAAATAAAAATTACATGATCACATCAATAGATTCAGAAAAAGCATTTGACTTTAATACCCATTTATGATAAAAACTCTTAGTAAACTAGAAACAAAGTTGAGCTTCCTTATCTTCATAAAGAATATCTACAAAAAACCTACATCTAACATCATACTTTAATGGTGAGAAATTGGAAGCTTTCTCACTAAGATACAGAACAAGTCAAGGAGGTCCTCTCTTTCCACTTCTTTTCAACATTGTGCTAAAAATACTAACTCATGTCATAAGACAAGAAAAGTAAATAAGTATACACATTGGGAAGGAAGAAATAAAACTGTCTTTGTTCACAGCCAGGCACAGTGGCTCATACCTATAATCCCAGCACCTTGGGAGGCTGAGGCAAGCAGATCACTTGAGGTCAGGAGTTCAAGACCAGCCTGGCCAATATGGTGAAATCTCATCTCTACTAAAGATACAAAAACTTAGCCAAGCATGGTGGCATCAGCCTGTAATCCCAGCTACTCAGGAGGTTGAGGCACAAGAATCACTTGAACCGCAGAGGCAGAGGTTGCAGTGAGCCAAGATCACAACCCTGCACTCCAACCTGGGCAACAGTGAGACTCTATCTGAAAAACAAAACAACAACAAAAAAAAATTTATCTTTATTCACAGATGGCATGAGAGTCTACAAGAAATTTTTTTAGCAGTAGATGGGCTAAGGTTTATTTCCATACTTAACATTTAAAAAAATTATTCATTTATTTCCAAAACATGGCAGACAATTGAGAGTACTATTGAAACACTTACAATTCAGAGAGGGTCAGGGCAGGAAAGAACACAACCCCATTCCTGAGGTGGAGAGAAAGATCTGAGCCAGGCCTCCATCTTAAACCAGGCTCCTCTATTAAGCAGAGACAACCAAAAGATAAGAAAGACTTGGCCTCGCCAGGTGTGGTGGCTCACGCCTGTAATCCCAACACTTTGGGAGGCCAAGGTGGGCAGATCACGAGGTCAAGAGATTGAGATCATCCTGGCCAACATGGTGAAACCCCGTCCCCACTAAAAATACAGAAATTAGCTGGGCGTGGTGGTGGGTGCCTGTAATCCCAGCTACTCGGGAGGCTGAGGCAGGAGAATTGCTTGAACCTGGGAGCAGACATTGCAGTGAGCCGAGATAGCGCCGCTGCGCTCCAGCCTGGTGACAGAGTGAGACTCTGTCTCCAAAAAAAAAAAGAAAAAAGAAAAAGAAAGCCTTGGCCTCATCCCCATCAGGAGATAGCCTGAATTGCTCACAGATAAGAAAGAACTTGACCATAGTGCGTACTAGTTCCTGATGAGTCATTAGGAAAGTCAGTTGGGTCTCTCTTCAGTAGGTGGCCTAGCACCCCTCTGGAGGACAGAGAGCAGTAGTCTGGGGCTGGAGGCTGAGGGCCAACATCCAACAGAAGTTACCTTCTTCCCAGTAACACTTTGTTCCTTTTTTCAACAGCAAGAAACCTGAAATCCAGAGAAGTCATTTTAAAAATCCCTTCTGGCTGCAACCTGAAAGCAACTCCCAAGCCAGACTGGGGGTGGAGATCACGACTCCAATTTCAGTGGGCCTCTTCTTTCACAGGGGAGCAGCCAGAGAAGAAGCTGGTGTTGCTGGCCAGAGCTCGTTTCTTTTTTTTCCCTGGAGCCTTATTTTCTTGGTATTCTGTTGCTACACCTTTCGACTCTGGGAGGTGAAAAGGGAAGGGAGCTGGAGCAGTCTTCTTTGACAGCACCTGCTCTATGTCGAACATCTCTTTCAGGATCTTGCTGTTGGGGGTGGCACAGACGGGGTTAAAGAAGCTCAATCCTGGGGTCACCTCAGTAGGATCCTCCAGTTTGAAGGAGCCTTCAGAATCCTGGGTCCATTCAACAGTGTCCAAGCTATCCTTGCCTTGCTGGCGGTTCCGACACTTTGTGGGGTCACAGCAACAGGCCACACCACAGTCAGACTTTTGCTTCCTGCACCCACACTGCTTGTTTCCACACCAGCCCTTGCAGGAACACCCTTGGATGTTCTTCCTGGACACCTTAACTGATTTGGTTGGCTTCCATTCCTCATCATCCCCCTCGTCACTGTCACCATCACCATCACCATCCTCATGCTCATTCACAGAATCTGAACAATATTTTAGATCCTCGATGTCCATGCTTTGCTCCAGAAACTTAACTTTTCTAACACGAGAAGGTTTTGGCTTAGGTGGGATATATTCAAAAGAAGAGTCTGGAGATAGAAGGGTATCCTTAGGAAGATGCTTCTGTCTGCTGGCTACCTGGAGGAGGGTCAGTTTCTGCTTGATGATTTCATTCTCTCGGAGAAGCTGCTGATTTTGCTCACACACTTCTCGCATCTTCTCAGGTTCTACACCCTGACACTTCAGTGGGCTCAGCAGCTGCTGTTCCTTTTCACCAACTGATTCCTCTAACTGTTTCTCTGCTATTTGGCTTTGCTCCACCTGGCTGAAAAGGTATAGCAGCTTCTCTTGGTGCTGTTGCTCCATTCTGACCAGCTCGGCTTGTAACTCTGTCTCTATCTCAGCAAAATGATTTCGTTCCTCAAACAGCATCTTCTGCATGTCAGCACAGCTGGCCTTGCTGTGTCTCAGGCTGTTTTCAAGTTTGGTGACATGTATTTTGGAGGAGACCAGCTCTCCAATCAAATATTTCAGTGCACACTTGGCTTCCAGAATGGTGGCAATATTCTCCCAGCGTTGTTTTGGCCTGTCTTCACTTTCTGCATCAAGCAGCTTCTGCTGTAAGTCAGCAATCTGAGCACTTCTGAGTTCCATTTCAGTCTCTAGGCTTTCGATTTGTTTTGTAATATAATCTTCTGACTCCAAAACTTGACCACACACTTCAGTAAGAGAGAATGTATGCCTCTGGAGTTTAGGAGGTGGAGTCTCCCCAGATTCTCTTTTTTCTTTGAGATGAGCCACATCCTGAGCCAGGATCTTTCTGTCTTCAAGGAGGTCTTTCAGATGGCGTTTGGCTTCCTCAGTACTAACCATAACCTCAATTTCATTTCCAAGCCAATTCTTCACTTGAGCTGCAACGCCTTCCATTCCATGGCTCTGAGTCTGTTTCTGCTTATCTGTGGCCTCCCGTTGTTTCTGGAGAGCATCCTTGAGACGCTTGTTGGCAGCTGCTGCCTCCTCTGTTTTACGTCTGAGCACACTGGATTGTTTCTTGAAGTTTCTTTCAAGTTTGAGCAGCTCATATTGCCTCTTACGATCTCGTTCTTTTAATTGTATTACTTCCTTGTCTTTTTTCTGCTTCCACTGTCTAAACTTCTCAGCATCTTCTTTCATTTGACGCATGAACTGTACCCGCTGTTTTTTCATTGTCTGTATCTCCTGGTTCAGTTTGGAGACAGTATGCTCTGTGGATTCCTTTAGTTTCAGAAGTTTGGACTGCTCATTCAGTTTTTTCTTCAGATCAGCTATTTGTCCCTCCAGCTCCTGGAGACGTTTGCGGCAGTGCTCACT
This sequence comes from Cebus imitator, assembly GCF_001604975.1. Classification (NCBI taxonomy): domain Eukaryota; kingdom Metazoa; phylum Chordata; class Mammalia; order Primates; family Cebidae; genus Cebus; species Cebus imitator. Next base: position 4,231,027 of record NW_016107441.1, on the reverse strand, counting down.
CAACTTGGCTTGGTTGACATCCTTCTTCACTGTCTGAAGTTCAAGAACCACTTCTTCCTTTTCCTTTTGTAGATTGATGACTTCTAACTCTAGACTTTTTATATTATCCTGGTATTGAAACTGAATGGGCTGCAGTTGGCTCTCATTCTGAGCCATCTTTCTAACTAGGGCCTCTTTCAGTGCAAGGGTGTTATTCAACTCAACCAGCTCCTTAGACATCTGAGCTTGACAGAGAGCATGCTGAGTGGTAAAAGCATCAGAAGATCTGCTCGTCTCTAGAGTGATTTCCACTTGAGCTTCTTGTTCCACCGCAGTTTCAATGGCTACAGCCATGCAAGCAACAGTTTCATCCGATAACTGGGTAATCAGTTGCTGCAGGTTACAAATTATCTCTACATTTTCTTTCAATTCCTGGTCTTCCAAAGTCTCCAGTAGCTTTTGAAGATCCAGTTTGCAGGCCGCATGCTGCCTGAGCTCTTCTAGCTTGGCGTTCATTTTTTCATTTGCTTGCTCTGTCAAAATGATCCTCTCCAACATCTGGGCTATCTGACCAGCTGCCTCGCTCAGACCACGACTTAATTTTTCATTCTCCTCTATCAGGGACTGATTCTTCTCCATCAGGGATTGTAGATTCTCTGATGGTTCCACATTTCTCGATCCAGGCAAGGTATCTCCATGGGCTTCTAGCAACAAGACTTGTAGCTGTTGTACCTGTTGCTTTAGATGATTAAGTTCAGCTGTCTGGGGATCAATATTAACAATAGGTTTGTTCTTAATTTTTCTTGCTCTGTCAGCATAGCGAAGAGTATTTAATGTTTCCTCTAGATTGGAGTCAGCAGGACTCACGCAGGCTATCATAAGAGTATGGCTATTACCTCCTAGAGAATCTTGAAGCAGTCGAGTCAACTTGGAATCTCTGTAGGACACAAAGCCACCCTTTTTGTCATCTCCAAGAGCACTGATTACATTTCCCAAGCATAGGAGGCCTCGGTTAATATTAATACCCTCTTTCAGACGATCCCCTTCAGCTTTGGTTTTCTTCTGTCTTTCTGATCCAGCGAGGTCTACAAGATGCAGCTTGGAGCGAAAGCTGCTATTCCTGTCACTTTTCTTTGTTTGCTCTACGGAGATTGTAAAGATGGCATGAGATCGGGACGACTGGGAGTTCATAGCTGTGGAGGCCACAGTCCTAGAGTTGTTGCCCTGCTCCAAACAGGAAACAGTATCCAAGGCAACTAAAACAGTCTTCTCAGTGAGTCCCACAATCTTTATGCCTTCCTTAGGATCCTCCCGTATATGTATTTGAGCTTTCTCACGAGATGGGCACAGAAGATCCAAAATTTCTTCATTGTAAATCTCTAAGTAAGACACTTTCAGAGTAAATTCAAAGTCACTCTTTTTATCAATTTCTTTGAAGAGCAGTTGTATTACTCTAGGAATAACCCCAACAGTTGGATCATTCTCTTGCTCTGTAGTGTATGCACCTCCCATCGAATAGGTTTTTCCAGAGCCAGTCTGCCCATAAGCCAGGACCGTAGCATTATATCCTTTAAATACGCCTTTTATGAGCGGCGCCACTGCTGTATTGAAGAGTTCTTCCTGTTCAGTAGAGGGGTCAAACACAAAGTCGTAGGTGAAGGATTTATCAGTACCAACCACCACCTGCGGCTCCCCGGCCACGAAGGAAAGGCACATCTGGCAGCCCTCGCTAATCTCTTTGGGGACCAGAGGGCGACAACGCAGTGCCACTCTTACAGGAATTCCCTTCACCTCTTCCTTCATGATCGTATCTCAGCACTGTCTCAAACTAAATGTCCCTTCTCCGTCCTCCCCGGGTCTCCCGGTCCCAGCTGGAGCTTTAACCGCCAAGTTTCAAATCCATCCGAGACGCCAACCAATTGCAGTGCAGATGGCCCAAGACGCCAACCAATTGCAGTGCAGATGGCCCAAGACGCCAACCAATTGCAGTGCAGATGGCCCGAGGGCAGCGCACCCACGGCGGCTCGCGCAGGCCGGCGCTGTAGGAAGGGTAGAGTAAGCCCAGGCATTTTTTTAACCAACAACAGAAAAACGACCAGGAACTAACAAGTGAGTATAGTATAAAGTTTCAGGATACAAGGTTAATAAACAAAAGTAAATTGGCTTCCTATATACCAACAGTGAATAAGTGATATTTGAAATTAAAAGTACAATCCCACTTACATTAGCACGTAAAAAATGAAATAGTTATAAATCTAACAAAACATGTTTAAGATCCACATATGGAAAACTACAAAACTCTGATGAACAAGATCAAAGGAGAACTAAATAAATGGAGAGATATTTTATGTTCATGGATAGGAAGACTGAATATCATAAAGATGTCAGTTCTTCCCAAATTGATCTGTCCATTCAATGCAATTCAAATCAAAATTCCAGCAAGTTATTTTGTGGATATTGACAAACTGACTCTAAAGTTTATATAGAAAGGCAAAAAAACAAAAATACAATAGCGAACATAATATTGAAGGAGAAGAACAAAGTCATAAGACTGACACTACCCAACTTCGAGACTTACTATAAAACTACAGTAATCAAGACAATGTGATATTGGCAAAATAATAGATAAATAGATCAATGTATTAGAATAGAGAGACAATATAGATACAGTGAATAGACCCACATAATATAGTCAATTTGTTCTTTTCCAAAGGAGCAAAGGCAATACAATGAAACAAAGATAGTTTTTTCAACAAATTATGCTGGAACGACTGAACTTCTGCATGCAAAAAAGAGGAAGAAAGAAGGAGGAGGAGGAGGAGGAAGGGGAAGGGGAAGGAGGAAGAAGAAGGAGAAGGAGAAGAAAAAGAAGAAGGAGGAGGAGGAGGAGGAGGAAGAAGAAGAAGAAGAAGAAGAAGAAGAAGAAGAAGAAGAAGAAGAAGAAGAAGAAGAAGAAGAGGAGGAGGAGGAGGAAGAAAAAGAAGAATCTACACTCAGACCTTACAGCCTTAACAACAATTCCCTCAAAATGGATCACAGTCCTAACTGGAAAATGAAAAACCATTAAACTCCTAGAAAATAACACAGGAGAAAACCAAATGAACTTAGGTATGATGATGACTTTTTAGATATAACACCAAAGCTACAATCCATGAAATATGTCCTTAATAAGTTTCATTAAAATTAATAACTCCTACTCTTCAAACAAAACTGTCAACAGAATAAGAAGACAAGCCATAGACTGAGAGAAAATATTTGCAAAAGACACTTCTGATAAAGGAATGTTATCCAAAATATACAAATAACTCTTAAAATGCAACAATAAGTAAATAAATGATCTGATTTTAAAATGGACCAAAGGCTTTAACAGACATGTCACAAAAGAAAATATAAACATGGCAAATAAGCACGTGAAAAGATGTTCCACATCATATTTGGTCAGAAAAATGTAAATTAAAACAATAAGGGCCAGGTGCGGTGACTTACACCTGTAATCCCAGCACTTTGGGAGGTCGAGGCGGGTGGATCATGAGGTCAAGAGATCGAGACCATCCTGGCCAACATGGTGAAACTTTGTCTCTACTAAAAATACAAAAATTAGCTGGGCATAGTGGTGCATGCCTGTAGTCCCAGCTACTCGGGAGGCTGAGGCAGGAGAATTGCTTGAACCCAGGAGGTGGAGGTTACGGTGAGCTGAGATTGCGTCACTGCACTCCAGCTTGGCGACAGAGCAAGACTCTGTCTCAAAAAATAAATAAATAAAAGAAAAAAAAAAAAAACAATAAGATACCCCTACACACCTACTAGAATAGCCAAAATCTGGAACACTGTCAACACCAAATGCTGGTAAGGATATGGAGCAGCAGTAATCTCATTTATTGCTGATGGGAATGCAAAATGGTATAGCCACTTGGGAAGGCAGTTTAGTGGTTCCTTACACAACATAACATACCCTTACCATATGATCCAGCTGTCACACTCCTTAGTATTTACCCAAGGGAATTAATTCCCACAAAAACCTACATGTGGATGTTTACGGCAACTTTATTGCCAAAACTTGGAAGCAAGAAAGATGTTGAAGGACATCAGGTAAATAGACAAACTTCAGTACATCCAAACAACAGAATATTATTCAGCACTAAAAAGAAACGAGCCACTCAAGCCATAGAAGGACAGAGAAGAAACTTCAATGTCTGTTACTCAGTGAAAGAAGCCAAACTGAGAAGGCTACATACTATGTGATTCTAGCTATATGACATTCTGGAAAAGGCAAAACTCTGAAGACAGTAAAAAGATTAGTGGTTACTAAGGATTACGGGGAGGGAGGGATGAACAGGCAGTGTACAGAGGATTTCTAGGGCAGTGAAACTACTTTGTATGATACTATAAAGATGAATATATGTTATTATATATTTGTCTAAATCTTAGAATGTACAACACTAAGAGTGAACCCTAATGTAAACTATTCGCTTTGAATGATAAGGATGTGTCAATGTAGGTTCATTAATTATCACAAATGTACCATTCTGGTGCTGGATGTTTATAACAGTGGAAGTTATGCATGTCTGGGGGAAGAAGGCATGTGGGAAATCTCTGTACTTCCCTCTTAATTTTGCTGTGAATCTAAAACTGATCTAAAAAATGTAAGTCTTTAAAAAAAATGTTGAGCAAAAGATGCAAGACCAAAAAGCAAAATCTGTACGATTCCATTCATGTGAAATTCTAAAACAAGAAAAAATAAACTATGGTAATATTAAATAGAAGTCAGAAAGTGGTTGCTGGTGTATGGGGGCAGGGGAGGATTGACTAGAAAGTGACACAAGGGGTGCCCCTTGGGTGTGATGAAGATGTTTTAGGTCCTGTTTTTGATGATGGATGCTCAAGTTACGTATTTGTGGAAACTTAATAAATTAAATACTTAATCTGTATGTTTTAAGACCTTAATTGTATCTCAGTTAAAAATAAGCTGGCTTTAAAAATTGATCTCCGTCACAGATTCAAAAATGTATATACACACATTCTTCCTGTAATTTCAGTGTGTTCCCAGATCTCAGAGGTTCACAGAATCCAGGTTAAGAACTTCTGGACTAAATGACTTTTAAGGGCTTTCCAATATTTCACATAAAGGGAAAGAGTTCTGGAATTATAATGCAATCACAGAGTCAGAGGGGAAAAATGATTACCCTAAATTCCATTTATTCATATTTCACCTACAGCATAAAGCAAGAAAAACACACATGATTTTTGGAAGTTAACTGCAAAGGTCAGTGTCTTCATTCTGGCCTGATGGAGCAGCGGTGGAAGCCAGGGACCTCATCATAAAGAACAGCAAGGACTGGAGAAGGCTGCTAGCTGGAGAAGGCTACTTCTGTCACAAGACAGAAGTCCTAGTTTGGAGGCTCAGCAGTACCACTAACAAACTGAGGAGCCTAGAGGGAATCTGGGGATCAATCAGGACAACTGTGCCTTCTTCTTTTTTATTTTTATTTTTTTAGACAGGGTCTTACTTTGTCACCCAGGCTGAAGTGCAGTGGCATTGAAGCACTGCAGCCTCAACCTCCCGGGCTCAAATGATCATCCATCCCACGTCAGCTGCCCAAGTAGCTGGGACTACAGGTGCATGTCATCATGCCTGGCTAATTTCTACTCATTTGTCTGTTTGTTTTTGGCAGAGACCACGTTTACCATGTTGCCCGGGCTGCTCTTAAACTCCTGAACTTAAGGGATCCTCCGACCTCCACCTCCCAAAGTGCTGGGATTACATGTATCCACTACCATGCCTGTCCAACAGTGTCATTTCAAAGAGGAACACATTGAGTCCTAGCAAAGGAGACTGAGTGGCTCAGCAGTTTTCTGGCAGACTATAGATTAGAACCCTGCCTTATCAAACCCAATTGTTTTGGACCCTGTTGCCTTGTTTTCCCAGTCACTATTTTCTAAGAATTTCTTCTTCCCATTCTGCATCGGGTTGTAAAAATTGCTATATTTCTTCAGTGTAACCCTCCTTATCTGCCCTATGGTTTATGAATCCAGATGTGAGTATCTTTTTTTTTTTTTTTTTTTGAGACAGTCTCGCTCCGTCACCTGGTGCCAGGCTGGAGTGCAGTGGTGTGATCTCGGCTTACTGCAACCTCCGCCTCCTGGGTTCAAGCAATTCTCCTGCCTCAGCCTCCTGAGTAGCTGGGACTACAGGCATGTGCCACCACGCCCAGCTAATTTTTGTATTTTTAGTAGAGACGGGGTTTCACCATGTTGGCCAGGATGGTCTCAATCTCTTGACTTCGTGATCTGCCTGCTTCAGCCTTCCAAAGTGCTGGGATTATAGGCGTGAGCCACCGCGCCCGGCCAGATGTGAGTAACTGACTCACATAAGGTTATGCCAATCTGTCTGGGGGTGGGGGCGGTAAGGGGAATGAAGAAAAGAGAGGGGAGGAGTAGGATAGCAGTAGGCCAAGGGAAAAAAGATTCCATCTCATAGTAGATGTTTATACTACCCATACAAACCACCAAGCCATCGGCAATGGCCGATATCTGCCCCATGTCTGGGAAATCTGTAAATCAGATGTGCCCAGGAACTGGAGCTGCTGGTCAGCTTTCAGATTATTTCTATAAAGCTTCTGAGAGTTCAGAGATAATTCAAGAGATACTTAGTCCAGAGACCATAAAAATACTGTGGGGGAAATTAAAACTAATGGTGGCAACTAAGACAAGTTGGCATATTAACTAAAAATGAGTATCTCTGAAGCTAAGACTCCTCATTCTAAGGAAACGATGTGTGAAAAGATGTGACTATTCATCATACTGTTACTTATATTAGCAAGAAATTGAAAATTGCCTAAATGTCCAAAATAAAAGTGTTAAATAAATGTTGATGTAGCCCTGTGATAAAACATTATATAAACATTAAATATCCTGTCCTAGAAGAATACTTAATGATTTGGCCATTGCTTTCCATTTAATATTAAGTATAAACGATAAAATACAAACTATATAAAATATAATAATTTCAATTTTTTAAAAGTATAGCTATTTATATTTATGTACATAGAAAAAAGGCTGGAAGAAGAAAACATGCTAACATATGTTATCTTTGATAAATCAGATTTGGTTTTGTTCCAATTGGTCCCTGGTTACCTAGCAGAATTAAGGACAGGGAAAAGCAACTTACTCTACTTCTACCCAATCCACCCAATTAAATTAAATGCCCTAAATGCCACATTTCTTAAAGGAGAAAAGGGACGTATCTATTGGAGTTGTAGACAAAGAAGAAGAATGGCACCAACTCCATGTCTTTCTAAATGTTTTACTCTTGGCCCCAGGCAGGGCGTCTTCAGGATCCTAAGCATAGCTCCTGAGATAATGTGGCAAGCAACGGTTGCAAGGTAATTAATTATCCCTCATGACTCCAGTTGGTTTACTGCTGGGTTCCTGCCAAAGATGCTTGTTCTGGAGAAATCAGATCGGTCAAGGTGGCTCTCAATGCGCCACCTGATGAAATGGATGAGACCTATAGCATCCCATTTTGTCACCTGGGCTTTGTTTTCTCATAGTACCTGTCTTTTTTTTTTTTTTTTTTTTTTTGTCATCAGTGGTCTCTGACACAAAATTGTCTTTAGAGAAACAAGGGCATAGTTTTCACTGATTATTTACTCATAGGCAGGGGTAATAATAAAAATATGTAACAACCTGATCAGCACATCCTCCTTCCCTTCTGTGCCAATAAGAATAGGCACAGCAACAGCTCTGGAGTCATGTTCTAGAGGCCATTTGCTATTCTTGGCATTAACCTTTCAGTTGCTGGATCATGAGGAGGACCTGAGAGGTGGTTTCTGGGGAGGGCCGGGGCAGGGGGAGTCATGGGGAGAGATCATTTGGGACACAAAGCAGCATCTATTACCAATTGTGTGAACATAGTTCAATATTTTAACAACCAGTTATGGTCATGCCCGTGTAGAATCACACCCATAGAGCTAGGCAGGAGGGGCCCTGCTCTGAGTTCCCCACGTGACACAAAAAATCTGCTTATTAAAAAATACATGGGCCCCTTTGTCCATCAATGCTTAACACTAGTAAGCATGGCCCATTCCCTCAACACCTCCTCTCATGACCGGCATCATCCAGGCCCCAGGGAAGCAACTCTGCTCTTGCTCTGTGTCCTTGAACACCACGAGTCCAAATGCCATGTAGGTTTGCAGATTGCATCACTGCTGACATCAAAGACAGGCTGCGATTCAGAGTGCACAGAAGATTTGTGTGATGGGAGTGGTCAGCTTAGAAAAAAGGCAAATTAACTAATTTGTCACATCCTTCCACAAAGATAGCACAAATGTGATAAATTCTAAATAATGAAATATCATTTCCCAGTCGTACTGTCCTTTTTTTTCTTCTCTTTGTTGCTTCAATATGTATTCCAGAGATATTCACAAATTAACGTGGTATTCATAATAATGGTATTCATAATTCATGATATTCACAAATTAACATAGTACTCATAACATGCACTCAATGACTAAGGCATATCTGCCATATTTACAGCTCATCCGTACGTGATATCATGGAAAGCTATTTGGAATTTATTAAGTAGAATAATAAGGTGCAGAACAGTATGTACATTGTGCTCCCATTTGTGGTTTTCTTTTAAGATCATATACATAGAGACATACATTTGTGCAGGTAGAATAAATTTCTGGAATTTTTTGTCTCAAGGGAAGGGGACTTGGGGGTCCAGCAACAGAGGATCTCACTTTTTATTTCATGCCCTCTTGAAGTTTTTGAATATTTAGTTTTCATTCATAGATTTCTCTTCTGATATTTTTAAACTAGTGTTTAATCTAAAAATTACTTTTACACTGAATGATTTTGATTTGCTTGTTTGTTTACCTATATTTTCTAATTTTTCTATGTTGAACATGTATTATTTGATAACTTTGAATTCATAAAAATTATAGTCATCAGTCAATTCCCCTCACTCATTGGCCCAATGTGCTTTCATGGTATTTCCTCCTTTTCTCTGTAGTTGAGAATGTGTGGGTTTCTAGGTGTGCTGGGAAATGAAGCTACTGCAGCAGGTGATGGGGAGTTGTCTAAGAGAGACAGAGAGAGAGAGAGAACGTGAAACAGAAAGACAAAGACCGAGAGAGATATAAATATACATAGAGAAGAGACAGAGATGGAGAGAATAATCACAATCCCCCTGGATGAGCAAACCCAGGAAAGCAGCAAGGGTAACTCTTCCTCCTAGAGGGTATCCAGGGAAGCTTTCCAGCAGCACTCTCATCTCTGGAAATCACAAGGCCCAGGCTACATAGACGGCATAGAGATTGCAACAGGAGCTGAGGCAGAGAAAGAAAGTAGTCCGGCTGCCGACCTTAAGTCAGTATCACCCTTTAAACTGCAGCAGCCCATCCACACAACCACCAGCCTGCCAACTTTCCCAGCACCTAGGCGTCCCGGTCATTCCAGCTGCCAGCCCACCGGTTTGTGCACAAGCAGTCCAAGACTCTGAAGGCCAAGCAAGAATGCTCCTTGATCCTGAGCTTCGTATCTCCAGCTCCAAATCCCTCAGCCTTCTTTTTAAAAATGCCTTTTAGCTCCATTTCATTTCTTCTAATTCTAAAATCTACTACATCATTTGGGGAAATGGGACTCTTTTGATCTGCAATTGCCTGGCTATTCATAATTGATAACCTGCCCTGGGAAAAAAAAAAATTAGCTGTTCCATTTGATATGCCCCAAGTTTCAATTATGGAAGCCCCACTAGTTGAACAGAACCTGATTCCAGTGAGGAAAATCCATAAGTGAAGGGTGCAGGGGAGAACAAGAGAAAGAGACAAAGAAACACTGAGAGACAGAGACCAAGAGTCCAACCAATAGAAATACATACCCACTTGAGGGCATGTTTATCTCAGCAAATTGCTCATAGTAAATGCTCAATAAATATCTGTTGAGTGGATGGATAAATGTTAATCTAAAACCAGAAATACCATTTGACCCAGCAATCCCATTATTGGGTGTATGCCCAAAGGATTATAAATTATTCTGTAAAGACGCATGCACACATATGTTTATTGCAGCACTATTCACAATAGCAAAAACTTGGAACCAACCCAAATGCCCATCAATGACAGACTAGATAAAGAAAATGTGGCACATATACACCATGGAATACTATGCAGCCATAAAAATGGGTGAGTTCATGTCCTTTGCAGGGACACGGATGAAGCTGGAAACCATCATTCTCAGCAAACTAAGACAGAAACAGAAAATGAAACACTGCCTATTCTCACTCATAAGTGGGAGTTGAACAATGAGAACACAAGGACACAGGGATGGGAACATCACCCACTGGGGCCTGTCAGGGGTGGGGGGCTAGGGGAGGGATAGCATTAGGAGAAATACCTAATGTAGATGATGGGTTGATGGGTGCAGCAAACCACCATGGCATGTATATACCTATGTAACAAACCTGCACTTTCTGCACATGTATCCCAGAACTTAAAGTATAATTTAAAAAAAAAAAGTTTTCATCAAGAAAGGATGTTGAAATAATAATAATAATAATGCTCTGTTACTGTCACTTATATGTGCCTGGGTGCAATTTCAGTATGCACAATGTATGTGTATAATGTTCATTCACATCAGTTCTGGCGGCGGTGGGATGCTTAAAATATCTGAGAAGAAGTACTTTTCTGGAATATTCTATTGCAATGTAAAATCTCTCTCTTTCTTTCTCTCTCTCTCACACACACACAGTGACCTGACTCCAAGATAGTTTCATCGGCACCGAAACACCCAAACAGGGGGGTTGTTCCCACCAAATCATATGTACAGAGAGTCTCAGTAGGCAAGAAAGTTGGAATTCAGCCCCCACAAAACACAGCTTTCACATCACTGCAGCTACCTCTACTTAATTCTTATCAATTTGCTTTGAAAAGCCTGAGACAGGCATTTTTGAGCTCTGAGCTGGGGTGACTGCAGCTCTTCTCAGAAAATTTGATCAGCAAGCTACTTGCTGAATTCAAAGTCCAAATCCCTAATCGTAGGTAACATGTTTTCAAATAACGATAGCACCTGGAAAATGTACAGCGTTTCATATTTTCCAAGTGCCTTTACCCACATCAGACCCTCTCCCAATGCTGGCAGCCAGGCAAGGCAGGGAAGGAGAAACCATGAGAGGCAAGGTGATATGCTCAAGGCTGCACACGTGGGAAGTGATGTCCGCTGTACACCATGGATGAATCAGAAATAAAACCTCGACCTTTGTGCAATGGGTGGGAAGTCTTGCATTTGACTGAGCCTCAAATTTTACATGTCATTACTCTACTAGCTTACTTGAATATTCACACTCACTCTCTCCCGCCTTGGGGCCTTTGGTCCTCCCTCTGCCTGGAATACTCATCCCTCCTACCTCTCACTCCCCAGAATAGCCACTTCTTTCTCATTCTTCACATCTTAGCTCAAATGCCTCCTCAGAGAGGTCTGTCCTAACCACTCTTTCTAGGAGGTAAGCCCCCATTATCACATACCTTGCTTTATAGCCTGCGTTGAACTTAGCACTTTCTGAAATTATTTTTGGTACTGATGATCTTAATCACCTATTTCCCCACAAGAACAAGAATGCAGAACAGATGAGGCAGTAGATGGTCCCTCCCACAGTTCAGCGCCATGGCTGTCCCATAATGCATTTGGTGAGGCAGACCTTGTTTCAGGTGGGTGGGCACACTGTCAGATTTCTGGAAAAACTTCTGCAGCTCTGGAACTTTGTTTTTGTGGACTTGGAGTCAATTAGTTGGTGTGGTAAATATGATATAGGTGGTGCTTCTGTGAAAAACACAGGCTTGGCTGGATGCAGAGGCACAAGCGTGTAATCCCAACACTTTGGGAGGCCGAGACAGGTGGATCACCTGAGGTTAGGAGTTCGAGATCAGCCTGGCCAACATGGTGAAACCCCATTTCACAAAATGCAAAAAATTAGCGGGGCTACTCGGGAGGCTGAGGCAGGAGAATTACTTGAACCTGGAGTCAGAGGTTGCAATGAGCCGAGATCGTGCCACTGCACTCCAGCCTGGGTGAGAGAACAAGACTCCATCTCAAAAAAAAGAAAAGGTAAAAAAAGAAAGAAAACCACAGGCTTTAATCCCCGTGGGCTTTAGGCCTCCAAAGCCCATGCTCCTACTAACTTCTGCTTGAAGCCACTAAATCTGTAGTGCATGATGCCCAGGGCCCAGCTTCCCACATCTGCTGCCTGAGCAGCTGCTCCTTGTCTTATTTTTCAGCTGGTTTAAGACTCACTTAGACAGGGAAGAAGTATGGTATTTATTTGATCTTCCCAAAAAAAAAAAAAAAACTGAGACAATAATATCTTCAATTGTTACCAAGTCTCTACTCCTCCCATCCTGCAACAGGCTATTGGGCTTTGGGGTTCTGTTTAAAGGATTTAGCTGAAGGCAAAATTTCTTGCTACCTCTAGATCTTGGCAATCAATACTATGCTCAGGCAGATACAACAGATAACAGAATTATTATTTATAATAGCCACTACCATTTACTGAATGGGATAAATACTCCCTGCATTGTGTTAAATGCTTTACAGACTTAGTTCATGCTAACAAAAGCATGATATTCTCATCCCCATTTGACAAGTGAGGAAACTGAGGCTCAGAGAGGTTCTGTAACATCCAGATTCATACCATCAACAGTGGCATGGTCAGGATTCACAATTAGGTTAAGGCCCCCAAAAAACCCATGGTGTTAAGCACTTGGCATTGGTGCAGGCAGCCCTGTGGCTTCTTCCACAAGGGTTACGAAGAGGAGCAGGTCAGAGGGAGTGAGGACTCCCACATCCCCACAACACTTAGGCATGGGCATTGCACCAGGGTCAGAGCCCAGCCACTACGTTTATCTTTCCAGAGGCTGCCTTGACAGCATCAGTGTGGTTGAAAGGGATCTGAGAGAGGGTTTCATTTATTTTTAGTTTCTATTTTTCAAGATAAAATTCACATAACATAAAATTCACCATTTTAAATGGTATAATTCCGTGGCATTTAGTACACTCACAATGTTGTGCAACCAGCACCTCTATCTAGTTCCAAAACCTTTTTATCACCCTTAAAGGAAGCCCCATCGGGCCATTGATCCCCACTGCCCCTTCTCCCCAGCCTCTCAAAACCACTAAACTACTTTCTGTCTCTATGGATTTACCTGTTCTGGATATTACATAAAAATTGAATCTCCTCCAGGAGATTTCTCGTAGTCAACAGGTGATAGCTACTCATTTTACAGATAAGGGATCAATTCCCAGAGCACAGGGTGGAAAGAATTCACCTTTCGATGCCTACCCTGACTTCTTACTTTGCTATTGTGCTGCCCCTTAGCTATTCTCTTCTTGACAGGCCAATTTTCTGCCTATACGCACCTCACATCCACTCTAAACAAAACCTACCCAATCAATGAGCTAGGGATTATGTCTTCTCCCTAGGAGATGATGAGGAAATCTCAATAATTCAATGTTTATCCTCCTGGCTTGAGAGGGTCAAGAGGGTCAAAAATGTGATTGGTTTTGATTGGAGTTCAGCAGTCCAAATAACAACTTTTACCTGGGCACAGGGTCCTCAAAGGACAGGCACAAAATTGAACTATCTCCCCCATTGGTCTTCACCCTCAGCATTGGAGTTCTGAACTGCATACATCTTTATATCAAATTATCTCCTTTTTCAAAACTGATTCTGGTACTTTATGTAGTAGCCATGGCAATGATTATGGAAACTGATTTATCATATTCCTATCTATGAATCTTTTTCCCTTATGCTTGGAGAAGATAGGGGAGAATTTCAGAGCTGCTCAAAGTGATACTGCAGGTGCAGAGTGGAAGAAGCAGGCACTCAGCCACAGCTGTCTTGTTCATGCAGAAGAAAGGGAAATGAATCAGAGGTTTCTAGATTAAAGTGCATTTTTGCTTGTAATGCTTTCAGCAATTATGTGGAGTGGCTGTGCTATGGTCCCACCTTCCAGATACAAAAAAACAAGGCTCAGCTGGTAAATAGATTCAGAGCCAGGTATGAAACCCTCATGATTCCAAAGCCTCTTTTTTTTTTTTACAACCCAGGGCCTGAGGATCACAAAGAAGAAAAGTCACTTCCCTCTTCTAGAGTTTACACCTCCTCTTCTTCTTCTTCTTCTTCTTCTTCTTCTTCTTCTTCTTCTTCTTCTTCTTCTTCTTCTTCTTCTTCTTCTTTTCTTCTTCTTCTTCTTCTTCCTCTTCCTCTTCCTCCTCCTCCTCCTCTTCCTC
>NW_016107441.1:4204114-4216642 GCF_001604975.1 Cebus imitator | reverse complement strand
ACTGGTGCAGTCTGGGCTCACTGCAACCTCTGCCTCCTGATTCAAGCAATTCTCCTGCCTCAGCCTCCCAGGTGGCTGGGATTACAGGTGTGTGGCACCACATGTGGCTACTTTTTTGTGTTTTTAGTAGAGATGGGGTTTTGCCTCGTTGACCAGGCTGGTCTCCAACTCCTGACCTCAAGTGATCCTCCCATCTTAGCCCGCCCATTTTGGCTATGTGACCAGATTCTGGCCAATCAGGGTTACCAGATGAAATGCAGGATGCAGGGTTAAATTTGAATTTCAGATAAACAACTAATAATCTTTTAGTTCAAGTATGTCCCAAATTAAAAGTCCAATTTTTTTTTGGTTAGCTCTGTCATCAGGCTGGAGTGCAGCAGCACAATCTTGGCTCACTGCAACCTCCACCTCCTGCGTTCAAGCCAATTCTCATACCTCAGCCTCCTGACTAGCTGGGATTACAGCAGGCATGTGCGACCACGCCCGGCCAATTTTTGTATTTTCAGTTGCGACAGGGTTTCACATGTTGGCCTCAAACTCCTAACCTCAAGTGATCCACCTGCCTCAGCCTCCCAAAGTGCTGGGATTACAGGCGTGAGCCACCGCGCCCAGCCAAATAGTTTTTTAGTATAAATATGCTCCATTTGGACAAGAACATATGGTTATTGAAATTCAAATTTAACTGGGTGTCCTGTATTTTTATATGCCAAATCTGGCAACCTTATGGCTAATGAAACATAAAGTAATGTCTATAACTCTGAGGCCACGCCCTTAAGACTAGCAGGCATGCCTTCACTTCCCTTTGCTCTTCCTGCTGGCTGTAGCATGGTTATCAAGAGTGGTGTGCATCATCTTTGACCCTGTGGACAGAGGCAGCACTCTGGGACATACACAGTGTAGCAGCTGAATACAAGGTGCCCAGGCTCTACAACGACCTGGGGAATATTGCTGCTCTGTGCTGCAGCACCACCCACTAGCTCAGAACTTACGTATCTGAGAGAAAAATTAACTTCTACCTCATTAAAGGCTCTATTATTTTGTTCTCCAGTAAAGCAGTTAGACCAATATCCAAATGAATGCAAATTACAAATGAATTATGGTAATTTGGGTGCCTGGTACACCAGAAAACTTCAAGAAATGTTTATCTCCTCTTCTTGTTAACAAGGTTGTTTACCAAATTTCACAGTCCTGTTTCAAAATAATACGACACCTTTTTTTTTTTTTTTTTTTTTCTGAAACAGGACCTTACTCTGTCTCCCAGGCTGGAGTACAATGGCACAATCATGGCTGATTGCAGCCTCCACCTCCTGGGCTCAAACAATCCTACCACCTCAGCCTCCCAAGTAGCGGAACTACAGGCATGTGCCACCACACCCAGCTAATTTTTTAATTTGTTGTAAGAAGGTGTCTTGCTATGTTGCCCAGGCTCGTTTCCAACTTCTAGCCTCAAGCAATCCTCCTGCCTCACCCTCTCAGCTGGCATCTTCATCCTTTATCAGCAGTTCCTGAAAGCCCCATTTGTTTCAAAGCACCAGAGAGAGACTAAAAGACTTTAGTTACAAGCTGAACTTCCTACTAGATATTTTATATCTACTTTGTTGCCTGCCTTCCACAAGGAAAGGTAAGCTCCATGAGGACAGGGGTTTGTCTCTTTCATTCAAGACTGTACTTCCAGGACCTCAAACAGGACCTAGCAATTAGAAGAAACTGGATATTTTTGAATAAATAAATAGATACAGTGATGGAGATACACCAGGATCACCAACAAGCCAGAAAGACTTTACCAGTGGCTTCCTCCACAGGGTAACAAGAAAAGTAACCAAACTGCTATGTGTATGATTATACTGATGTTTCACTAGAGAAAACTCCAGGCTTTTGGTGTAAAGCCTGAATCCCTGTTGAGATGGAAATCTCTGCCACATAGGAAGTAACATTTCCACAGAATGTTAGAACTGAAGGGATCTGAAGTCCAAGCCCCAGATGGGAAAACAGAAAGGGGATGGGGTCATACCCACCATAGCAACTGGTATCTGCAAAGGACATTTTACCTTACAAAGCATTTTCATATCCTCCTCAGCTGACCCTCACTATGATTCTGCCAGGCTAGTGGGGGTAATATTGGTACAGTTAAATTATACTTAAATACAATTTTTAGCCTAATGAACTGTGAACTTAAAAATGGTTAAAATAACTTTTAGGTTATAGGTATTTTATCACAATTAAAAAATACAAATTTTAAAAAACTGTGTATATATATGTGTGTGTGTGTGTGTGTGTGTGTGTGTGTGTGTGTGTGTGTGTGTAGTTATTGGCCACAACTTTGTTTTGCAGATAAACCAAGTAAAGCTCAGAGAGGCTTTGACTTTTAAACGTTGCACAGTTAGGGATGGGGGAAGCTAGCCTCAACATTAGGATCTGTTGTTTTTCTTTGTTGTTTTTTATTTTTTTTCTGGTTAAGTTTTTTTTTTTTTTTTTTTTGAGACAGAGTCTGGTTCTGTTGCCCAGGCTGGAGTGCAGTGGTGTGATCACGGCTCACTGCAGCCTCAACCTCCCGGACTCAGTTGATCCTTGTACCTCAGTCCCCGGTAGCTGAGACTACAGACACACATAACCACGCCCAGCTAATTTTTGTATTTTTTGTAGAGACGGCATTTCGTCATGTTGGCCAGGCTTACCCTAGGACTTCTGAGTCAAGCTTTGGACGTCCTCCCCAGGGGAGAGGGAACCTTCACTGCACAAACGACTTTCACTCCACCACACGCCAAGAACCAACCTGAACCTAGAGGATCAGGGCTTCGGGTTTTCCAAGGAGCCTTCCAGTGCACTTAATGCAGCACAGCTGCTCATCAAACTTGTCTACAGAGGTCGGCTTCTACCATGAGCTCATGCGGAGGGGTGGCTAATTCAACAGACAACAGTTCAATATAGACTGTGTGCCGTTTAGTCTCGTTTTGTAGCAATTAATTTGCTTGGGGACCAAGTGTGCTCAATGGTTGCATTAACATTCAAAGAACAATTAAACATTTATGCATCTTTTATCTCCTCATTTCCAAAAGGATAAATCCTGCCAGTGTCTGCAAAAGATATTTTCATTGACATTGTTTATCTGTACCATTTGATTCAAGATTACACTTGAGAAACAAGAACTAACATACCATACCATAGTGTTTTTATATGGGAGTGGTGACTAAAGGGGGCCAGATATTTAAAAACATCTAGTCTCAGCTGGGTGCGGTGGCTCACACCTGCAATCCCAGCACTTTGGGAGGCTGAGGCAGGTGGATCACCTGAGGTCAGGAGTTTGACACCAGCCTGGCCAACATAATGAAACCCTGTCTCTACTAAAAACACAAAAAATTAGCTGGGCATGGTGGTGGATGTCTGTAATCCCAGCTACTAGGGAGACTGAGGCAGGAGAATTGCTTGAACCTAGGAGGCAAAGGTTGCGGTGAGCTGAGATCATGCCACTGCACTCCAGTCTGGGCAACAAGAGTGAAACTCCGTCTCAAAAAAAAAAAAATGTAGCCTCCATATTCTGGTGCCACATAAATGTAGTGTAATATGACATGAAGAATCAGGGCTGAACAGAATCCCTCTGAGTTTCTTGAGTCTCTATTTAATATGCAGCCTTGTGCTAGAAATGGCAGAAGGGTTTCATCTCATGTGCCAGCTTTGTTCAAATGTCCAAATCACTGTGTTAAGAAAGAGTCTGAGGCCTAATTATAAGAGTCACAGTCACAGCATGGAGCAAATGTATTACAATTGTCTGGTTTTTTTCTCCTCTGCCAGCTCTCCCACCTCTCTTAGATCGTGCTTGTCTCTTTCATCTGGGCTGCCTGATCTTAAGATCAGGCTTCTAAGGGTGTGCATAAAGGTTAACACTGGGATTAAAGATGCCTGTGTTTGAATCTTAGCTCCATCATTTACCACTTGTATGACCTTGGAGAAGTTACCAAGCCTCTCTGGTCCTGTTTTCTTATCTCAAAAATGGGGGATAATAATATGCCTACCTCATAGGATTGTTGCGTAAATTAAATGAGACAATATGTGCAAAGCACTGACCACAGTGCCTGATGGCACTAAGAGTTCAATCATTGGGCTATTAATATATGTCCCACAATGCCTAGCACTCTGTCATTCACATAGTATGGTCTCAATAAGTGTTTCTTAGAAGTTATCTCAAGATCCTGAGAATGAGTGATCTCTTAATTTTTGTTGTATTTTGTTCAATGTTAGTTGATATTTATTGAGTACATGCTATGTTCTAGGCACTGTTCCAAGTGTTGTATGTGTATGAATTTATTTATTCCTCTAAAATCAAATTGTTCTATTGGTGGGAAGAAAGAAATGTGTACCCAGGCAGTCTGGCTCCCACACACCTGCCCTCTTGACCATCATTTTCACTGTCTCTGCCAAAGACAAGCTGTCACTTCTTTTGTAATCAGAAAGACAAAATGAGACAAATTTTTTTAATTAGCTGGGCATGGTGACATGCACCTTTAGTCCCAGCTAGTTGAGAGGCTGAGGTAGGAGGATCCCTTGAGCCCGAGACGGCTTTAGTGAGCCAAGATGGGACCACTGCACTCCAGCCTGGGAGATAAAGTGAAACCCTGTCTCCTAAAAAAAAAGTCAGATTTTATATACATATTTGTTGAACAATTGTCAACTCCTATGTGAATCTCTAAGAACCTAAAGATTGAGAGATTGACATTTCCTTTCATTCAAAAATTTTTATGGAAAGCAGAAGTATAAGGCATTGAGCAAGATGCTATGGGAAATATAAGAACTAGAGGAAATACTGTCTTCTGCTCAAGAGCCTACAGATGTGGAAGGCGAATTATTATTGTTAATAGCTGACAGTCATTTAGGACTTATATTTTCCCAGTCACTGTGCTAAAAGCTTTACCTACGTTGTCTCATTTTAACCTCATAGCAAATGGATTAGAACAGTGCAGTTGATATCTGATATCCCCATTGTGTGAATGAGGAAACCAAAGCCTTCAAAGGTTCATGACTTGCTTGGCATTCTAAGAAGGAAAATTCATGTAGGTTAAGTGGCACGTGACTGCCATAGGCAACAATTTTATCCATCTTTCTTTTCCTCACCGTGTCTTGAAGAGCAGGGAACTTGAGAGGTGTCTGAAAACCTCCTGGTGAAGTGAATACTGACTGTAATATACTCTCCTCACTAAATATCAGTCCATTTACCAGACACTAAATTTTAAGTGAAGGCACCTGCAGAGCTAGTGAGGGCTAAAGAATCCCACTCCCTGAGTTTCTGGCCTCTTCTTACCTCTCTTCCACTAGTGCCTCTTTTTCCACCTTCAACATTTGGACATGGGCCTAGATGGAGAGGAAACTATCTCCCTGCTTTTGCTTGCTCATTCCCAATTTCAAGATGTCCTATTATACCTGATTTATGGCCTGAGAAGGCTCATTCTAGTCCACAACCCTGAGCTTGTAAAATGCACAGGGGAAAATTTACTAACGTTTGCGTTTATCTGAATGCACTGTAGGGAATTTTTTAAGTGAAAAAAGCTCAATAAGCAAGGACATTATAAACAGCCAATTATGAATAACAATCACTTGTTGACCATGTGCAGTAGATCTTCCAGCTCATTCACTTTTCATCTAATTAAATCTTTCATTTCCACGGGCGGCATGCCGTACAAGCTTGTGTTTGCCTTTATCGGCAGGAGATAATCAATAGCTGAAATGTGGATGCATTTCAGCATTTATTAGCAGCTCAGTTGGAAATTGTTTTATTTTAATAATATCCTTCTCTTCGTTCTGTTCAAGGTAAATCGACAGCTTTCATGAATAATAGACAACAGAAAATTGGCTTATATTATCCCATTGAGGAGCAAAGAAATCAGAGAATGAAAGAAAGCTCAGAGAGAAATTGAAAAACACTTTAAAACTGCATCTTCTTTGTTACAAAAAAAAAATGAAAAACAAACAAAAATGCTTTCCATTCACTCTAAAAGATTATCAAAACTACCTGACTTCAGCTAGATATAACTACCAAGAAAATGACAATAAACTCCACTTTCTGAAGCTTTTCACCACTTTAACTTACATTTAATTATTCTTCATTAATTTCCACAGGAGTGAGAACCACATGGATTAGAAAGGGGAAAACCTGGTGCAAAACGTTATTTGTTCACCAGAAATGAACTTCAGTCCCCAAATATTCACATCCTCAAATAGTGGGCACATTGGTAGGAGTAGGAAGTCTTAAGAACACACATGGGAGGTCCACCATGATGAGTTAGGCGTTTAATTATTTTTATTTTATTTTATTTTAGAGACAGGATCTCACTCTGTCACCCAGGCTGAAGTGCAGTGGTGCCATCTCAGCTCATTGCAGCCTCAACTTCCTAGACTCAAGTGATCCTCCCACCTCAGCCTCCTGAGTAGCTAGAACTACCGGCACATGCCACCATGCCTGGCTAATTTTTGTATTTTCTGTGCAGACAAGGTTTTGCCATGTTGCCCTGGCTCTCCTCAAACTCCTGGGCTCAAGTGATCCATCAGCCTCAGCCTCCCAGTGTTGGGATTACAGGAGTGAGCTACTGAGCCTGGCCACAATGAGTTATTCATGAGAGCTCTCTGCATGCCTTCATTGATGGAATTCAAACTGACCAGAAGTCCTTTCTTCTGAAATCCTGGCTGAAATATCCAACTGTGGCTATTGCGCATCTCCAATTTAATAGCTAAAAATTTTAATGTTTTATTACA
Organism: Cebus imitator; assembly: GCF_001604975.1. Lineage (NCBI taxonomy): Eukaryota > Metazoa > Chordata > Mammalia > Primates > Cebidae > Cebus > Cebus imitator. The sequence continues at coordinate 4,209,901 of NW_016107441.1, read as the reverse complement.
ATGAGGTACCACTTTACATGCGTTAGGATGATTATTAAAGACAAACAAAATTCTAAGTGTTGGCAAGAAGGTGGAGAAAATAGAACACTTGTGCACTGCCAGTGGAAATATAAAATGATACAACACTGTGGAAAATGGTGTGGTGATTCCTCAAAAAATTAAACATAGATGCATAGATGGTCAAAGGGTACAAAGTTTCAGCCTGACAGGAAGAATAAGTTTTTGAGATCTGTTGCACACCATAGTGACCATAGTTAATAATAATGTAATGTGGCCGGGCGCAATGGCTCATGCCTGTAATCCCAGCAGTTTGGGAAGCTGAGGCAGGTGGATCACTTGAGGTCAGGAGTTCGAGACCAGCCTGACCAACATGGTGAAAACCCATTTCTACTAAAAATACAAAAATTATCCAGCTGTGGTGGCATGCACCTGTAATCCCAGCTACTCAGGAGGCTGAGGCAGGAGAATCACTTGAATTCAGGAAGCAGAAGTTTCAGTGAGCCAAGATTGCACCACTGCACTCCAAACTAGGAGACAGAGCAAGACTGTCTTTTTTTTTTTTTTTTTTTAAGAGACGGAGTTTCGCTCTCGTTACCCAGGCTGGAGTGCAATGGCGCGATCTCGGCTCACCGCAACCTCCATCTCCTGGGTTCAGGCAATTCTCCTGCCTCAGCCTCCCGAGTAGCTGGGACTACAGGCACGCGCCACCATGCCCAGCTGATTTTTTGTGTTTTTAGTAGAGACGGGGTTTCACCATGTTGACCAGGATGGTCTCGATCTCTTGACCTCGTGATCCACCCGCCTCGGCCTCCCAAAGTGCTGGGATTACAGGCGTGAGCCACCGCGCCCGGCAAGACTGTGTTAAAAAATTTTTTTTTAATTTAAAAAAATAATGTAACATATTTTTAAATTGCTAAGTGAGTAGGTTTTAAATGTTTATACCACACACACACAAAAAAAATATGTGAGATGATGGATGTGTAAATTAGCTTGATTTAATCACTCATAATGTACACATATAAGAAAACATCACATTGTGCTACATAAGTATATAGAATTATTATTTTTCAATTTTTTTTTAGAGGGAGTCTCACTCTGTCACCAGGCTGGAGTGCACTGGTGTGATCTCGGCTCACTGCTACCTCTGCCTCCCAGGTTCAAGTGATTCTCCTGCCTCAGCCTCCCGAGTAGCTGGGACTACAGGTGTGCACAATCACGCCCAGCTAATTTCTGTATTTTTTAGTAGAGATGGGGTTTCACCATGTTGGCTAGGAGGGTCTTGATCTCTTTACCTCATGATCTGCCCACCTCAGCCTCCCAAAGTGCAGGGATTACAGGCATGAACCACCACGCCTGGCCTATTCATCCATTTTTTTAACTAAATTAAATTTAAAAATTAAGCATAGTGGCTCACATCTGTAATCCAAGCACTTTGGAGGCCAAGGCGGGAGGATCACCTGAGGTAGGGAGTCCAAGACCAGCCTGACCAACATGGTAAAACCCCGTCTTAAAAAAGAAAAAAAAAATAAGCTTAGAATTACGTATAATTCAGCAATCCCAGTTCTGGGTAAATACTCAAAATAAGTGAAAGCAGGGGCCAGGCACGGTGGCTCACGCCTGTAATCCTAGCACTTTGAGAGGCCAAGGATAGCAGATCACAAGGTCAGGAGTTTGAGACCAGCCTGGCCAACATGGTGAAACCCCGTCTCTACTAAAAATACAAAAATTAGCCAGGCATGGTGGTGGGCACCTGTAGTCCCAGCTACTCAGGAGGCTGAGGCAGGAGAATCACTTGAACCCAGGAGGCAGAGGTTGCAGTGAGCCGAGATTGCACCACTGCACTCCAGCCTGGATGACAGAATGAGACTCCGTTTCAAAAAAAAAACAAAAGAAGTGAAAGCAGGGGATCAAACCCATGTTCAAGCAGCATTATTCGCAATAACCAAGAGGTGGCATCAACCAAAAGTCCATTTGTGGATGAGTTAATAAGAAAAAATATGACATGTACACACAATGAAACATTATGCAGTCTTTAAAAGGAAGGAAATCCTGTCACATGCTATAACCAGGAGGAACCTTGAGGACACTATGCTAAGTGAAATAAGTGAGTCATAAAATAATGTATGATTCGTCTTCTATAGGGCATTTAAGCAGTCAAGTTCATAGAAACAGAAAGTAGAATGTGGTTGCCAGGGGACAGAGAGAGAAGTGGAATGAGGAGTTATTTAATGGGTACAGAGTTTCAGTTAGTTAAGATGGGAAAGTTCTAGAGATGGACAGTCAATGATGAAAGCACAACAAATGCAACAGAACTGTACACTTCTAAATGGTTAAAAAATGTTTTCCCTTTCCTTTTTTTTCTTTTTCTTTCTTTTTTATTTTTATTTTTATTTTTTTGGTAGATATGGGGGTCTCACTATGTTGCCCAGGCTGGTCTTGAACTTCTGGCTCAAGTGATCCTCCTGCCTAAGCCTCCCAAAGTGCTGGGATTACAGATGTAAGACACTGCATCTGGCCTAAAATGATAAATTTTATGTCATGTTCATTTCACCACAATAAACAAATCTGAGTATTTTAATCTCCAGATCTAGTTGTCCTCTGGTGCTTCCCACCTCAGCATACTGCACATCCATTCACCCTATGCTCAAGCCAGAGATCACGGAACCTGCCCTGATACCTTCCCACTCCTGACCACCCCCAGTCAGTGCTACTGCCTAAACGAATTTCCAGTCAGTCTGCTTCCTATCATCCCCTACCATCTTTCTGGTCCAAGCGACAGCGGTCTTTTACCTGAATTCTTAAACGGCCTCCTACCTGGTTTCTGGGCATCAGCTCAGGCCCCACTCCCCACAGGCCGTTGTCCACCAGCGACCAGGCTGAGCTTTTACAGACATCGGCAAGGCGCTCCCACTCCCCAGCTTCAAAGATTCCCTTAACACTTAGAGTGAAATCTGGACTCCTCTCCAAGATGACCTGTCCCTGAAGCTGGTTGACCTTTTGGTACTTTGTGCCACATCCTCCCCACTCTGTGTTTCCATGATTCTCCATACACTCCGCTTTAGTTTCTCCAGTGAACTAGGTTCATTTTCATCTGGGGCCTTTGCCCATGGCACTGCCTTTGCCTGGAACATTCTTCCCTAATCCATTGCCTGGTTAATCTCTCCTTTGACTTGAGGCCTCAGCAAAAATGGCACTTCCTCAAAGGGCCCATCACAGATGCCACATTGCTGAAAGAGTCCCTCTGCTATCCTCCCACGTACTCACTTCTTTTCCTCTATGGTACTTTTTACATGTCTATATTTGTACCTGTATACTCCTCCCTAGCCAGTGAACTGTCAGATTCCTGAGGTCTGCAACCATGCCTATCTTAATATTCCCAGCACCTAGTACAATATCTGGCACATAGTAGCACTCAAACATTTGTTGGGTGAATGAATATATAAAGAAATGCCTGTATTTTTGGTCACCCAAACAATGAAAACAGAAAGCCTTCCTTTAACCAGGTAGCCTCCACCTTTTTCTTTCTTAGGTACACAGACAGGCCTCAGGACAGTGATCTGAAACTGGCTCCAAATACAATCTTCCATATGTCCTGTCATAACTGCTTAATGTTGGTCATATCCACTCAAAGGTCCTCTCGCAAAAGGGCCTCAATTTTCCTGAGCTGGGGATAAGAGTGATGCTTGTCAAAGACAAGGTAATTGCTTGAGTTGTTTCCTGCAATGATATAAATCTATTGACAAGTGCCACACAGCTGTTCCTGTTCCTTGGTTTTTAACGGCATGTTGCCTTCTGTATTAGTGAACAAATTCCTTGAAATGACATGAGATTGGCAATACTGATGGAATATCAAATTAGGACTATGGTTGCCAAGCACTCTGGAGTGGTCCTGATTCCCTACCTCAGTGGTAATAGTAAAGCCCCCAGCTCCTTCCACAGTTCTTCCACCCTTCTACAAGCGATGTTCCCCTAGGTAACACTCCAACAAACAGTACTTGGGTAATGACCAATGCTACAGTGACTATTATTGTTATTATGGACTCTATTTTATTTTCATTTAATTAGTAATTATTTTAAATTACATGGCTAAAGAGCTGCTACAATGGGTGTTTCCTGGCAATCAGTAGCTAATTCTCCATCAGTGCAGAAATGTGGGCTATTTTGCGTTCAGCCATTAGAGGCTACAGTGATGAACACCTCTCAGGGCCATATGGTGTAGTCTAAACCCGGTGTCTTTTCACAACATCAGTTTTGCTTCTATTACCATTAAATTGAAATATGTAAAAACTGTTTTCTCTCTAGACTGAAATCCTATGCTGGCAGCCTCTTGAGTGTCTGAAGGAGGAAGCCAAACAATTCTGCAACGAAGATCACTGTTCATTCCTTTCTGTGTCCCCCTTCATGAATGCTAAAGTTCACAGCTAATTTAATTGCCTATAAAATGCACGCCTCTTCTGTTAGGGTTGATACGTAACAAATCTGGCAGGAAGGCAGGGGTGAAATCTCAAACCTGGGTGACTCAGTGGTAGTGTAGGCACATGAAGCAGACTGGATAACACACTGCTTTTGCATTTTAAACATTTGGGATAGTCCTATTTCTACAAATAAATTTGCTGTCTTCAAATCGTTGACTCCAGAGACTGAGTAAGATGAGCCTGGAACATCTTCTTATGTCATAAAGTAAGATAGTGCTCAATGATGGGGAAACATAAAAAGGACACAGGAACTAGCTTGAAGTGCCAACTACTGGCCAAATAAGGGAAATTTCTAGCATTAAAATAAATAATGACAGTAACAGATTATAATCCATTAAATAAAGCACCCATGAATCCACATTGATAAGAATAAATGAATAAATACATGAGAGAAGAAAGCTTTTCTTCATAGTAGAAACACAACTAATAGATAAAGATGGAATGATAACAGAAAATCAACATTTGGCAACCATCATAGTAATAATTCAGTCAAGAAAAATCAAGGGATGCTAAAACTCTAGTGAGTGAAATTTTGATGAGGAAATAGATATTAACAGAGTCTCAAAGTCTCTCCTCACAAGATCCTTATTAATTACAAAGAGAGTAAAGAGTAATTTTACAGTAGAGACACCTGGGAGATGCCAGCCTAATAAGTGATTGAGTGAAAAAAAACAGCAACCAAAAGACGTCATGTGCTACCCAATGGGTTGCAATGAAAAAAACACAGCTGAAGATGGCTGTTTAGGAACAGCTGAGGATTGCAGCTCCCAGTGAAAGAGCAGCTGCTGCAGGTGATCCACAGGCAGGCAGGGCCTGGAGTGGACCTCAGCAGACCTACAGTAGAGGGGCCAGACTGTGAGAAGGAAAACCAAGAAACAGAAATAACTTCATCATCAACAAACAGAACGTCCACTCAGAGACCCAATCTGAAAGCAACAACTACAAAGACGACAGGCAGATAAATCCATAAAGATGGGAATAAACCAGCACAAAAAGGATGAAAACACCCGAAACCAGAACACCTCTCCCCCTACAAGGGATCACAACTCCTCACCAGCAAGGGAACAAGGTTGGATGGAGAACGAGTGTGATGAAATGACAGAATCAGACTTCAGAAGGTGGGTAGTAAGAAACTTCTGTGAACTAAAAGAACATGTTCTAACCCAATGCAAAGAAACTAAGAACCTTGAAAAAAGATTTGATGAAATGCTAATAAGAACGGACAAAATAGAAAGGAATATAAGTGAACTGATGGAGCTGAAAAACACAACACGAGAACTTCGCGAAGCATGCACAAGTATCAACAGCCAAA
>NW_016107441.1:4200836-4202294 GCF_001604975.1 Cebus imitator | reverse complement strand
CAAAAAAAGCCCAGGTCCAGACGGGTTCACAGCCGAATTCTACCAGACATACAAAGAGGAGCTGGCACCATTCCTTGTGAAACTATTCCAAACAATACAAAAGAGGGAATTCTTCCCGAATCATTTTATGAGACCAACATCATCCTGATTCCAAAACCCGGCAGAGACTCAGCAAGAAAAGAAAACTTCAGGCCAATATCCATGATGAACATAGACGCAAAAATCTTCAATAAAATACTGATAAGCCGATTGAAACAGCACATCAAAAAGCTTATCCACCATAATCAAGTAGGTTTCATCCCGAGGATGCAAGGCTGGTTCAACATATGCAAGTCTATAAACGTAATTCACTACATAAACAGAACAAAAGACAAAAACTACAATTATCTCAGTTGATGCAGAGAAGGCCTTCAACAAAATTCAACAGCCCTTTATGCTAAAAACCTTCAATAAGCTGGGTATTGATGGAACGTATCTCAAAATAATAAAAGCTATTTACGACAAACCAACAGCCAATATCATACTGAATGGGCAAAAACTGGAAGCATTCCCCTTGAAATCTGGCACTACACAAGGATGCCCACTCTCACCACTCCTATTCAATATAGTAATAGAAGTTCTAGCCAGAGCAATCAGGCAAGAAAAAGAAATAAAGGGCATTCAAACAGGAAAGGAGGAAGTCAAATTGTCTCTATTTGCAGACGACATGATTGTATATCTAGAAGACCCCATTGTCTCAGCCCAAAAGCTCCTGAAGCTGATAAACAACTTCAGCAAAGTTTCAGGATACAAAATCAATGTGCAAAAATCACATGCATTCCTATACACCAATAACAGATTTAAAGAGAGCCAAATCAAGAACGAACTGCCATTCACAATTGCCACAAAGAGAATAAAACACCTAGGAATACACCTAACAAGGAACGTAAAGGATCTCTTCAAGGAGAACTACAAGCCACTGCTCCACGAAATAAGAGAGGACACAAACAGATGGAGAACCATTCCATGTTCATGGCTAGGAAGAATCAATATCGTGAAAATGGCCATACTGCCCAAAGTAATTTACAGATTCAATGCTATCCCCATCAAGCTACCAATGACCTTCTTCACAGAACTGGAAAAATCCCCCTCAAACTTCATATGGAACCAAAAGAGAGCCCACATAGCCAAGTTAATTCTAAGCAAAAAGAACAAAGCGGGAGGCATCACACTACTGGACTTCAAACTATACTACAAGGCTATGGTAATCAAAACAGCATGGTACTTGTACCAAAACAGAGATATAGACCAATGGAACAGAACAGAGGTCTTGGAGGCAACACAACATATCTACAACCATCTGATCTTTGACAAACCGGACAAAAACAAGCAATGGGGAAAGGATTCCCTGTTCAATAAATGGTGTTGGGAAAACTGGCTAGCCATGTTCAGAAAGCAGACACGGGACCCCTTCCTGAC
>NW_016107441.1:4172363-4199781 GCF_001604975.1 Cebus imitator | reverse complement strand
ATGTAGGTGATGGGGAGGAAGGCAGCAAATCACACTGCCACGTGTGTACCTATGCAACAATCTTGCATGTTCTTCACATGTACCCCAAAACCTAAAATGCAATAAAATAAATAAATGGGGAAAAAAAAGAAAGAAAAAAAAAACACAGCTCTGTGACATTCTTGCCAAAATGCATACCCTAGGTCTAACCAGGAGGAAACAGGACAAGACCAAATAGAGGAAGATTCTATAAAATTACTGGTCTATAATCTTCACCCATGCCTGGGCCATGAAAGCCAGCAAAAGGCTGAGGAACAATGCCAGGTTGGAAGAAACTAGAGAAAAGGACAACTGGCTGCAATGCTGATGAAACGTTGGATAGGATCCTTTGCCTTTGGACTGTTACTGGAACTATTAGCCAAACTTTAATGGCACCGGTAGATGAAGAGAATGCCGAAGTTCTATATATTGCTCTTTCAGCTTCTGTGTGAGTTTGAAACTGTGTCAAAAGAAATCTTTTTTTTTTCTTTTTTTGAGATGGAGTCTCACTGTGTCATCCAGGCTGGTGCGCAGTGACTCAATCTCAGCTCACTGAAACCTCCGCCCCCACCCCCACCCCGCCCCTGGTTCAAGCAATTCTCCTGCCTCAGCCTCCCAGGAAGCTGGGACTACAGGGGTGTGCCACTACACCTGGCTAATTTTTGTATTTGTAGTAGAAACAGGGTTTCGCCATGTTGGCCAAGCTGATCTTGAACTCCTGACCTCAACTGATCCACCCACCTTGGCCTCCCAAAGTGCTGGGATTACAGGCATGAGCAACTGCACTTGGCCTCAAAATAAATCATTTTACTTCAAATGAGCTCTTCCAATTTCCTTGAAACAGGCAACCTTTCTATTTTTCTCTTTGATAGTGGTATGACTGTGGGAAATAGCTGTTTTTCCATTATTATAAGAAAAGTTGCATAAGTACAATAAAGAATGGCACCTGACACATTATCTCAGTATTTGGGGCACCAGGTGCTAGTGTGGGGTGGGGAATGGGTGCTACTACTTTTCTCTATAAATCTGTTAGTAGTATCTGATTTTGTTAACTATGTGTATTAGTCCGTTTTCACACTGCTGATAAAGACGTACCCAAGACTGGGAAGAAAACGAGGTTTAATTGGACTTACAGTTCCACATGGCTGGGGAGGCCTCAGAATCATAGTGGGAGGTGAAAGAAATTTACATGGCAGCAGCAAGAGAAAAATGAGGAAGATGCAAAAGCCTGATAAGACCATCAGATCACGTGAGACTTATTCACTACCACGAGAACAGTATGGGGGAAACCACCCCCATGATTCAAATTATCTCCCACTGGATCCCTCCCACAACACGTGGGAATTATGGGAGTACAATTCAAGATGAGATTTGGGTGGGGACACAGAGCCAAACCATATCCCTATGCACAAGTATTACTTTGGTAAAAGTTAAATTTCATTAATTTTCCAAATAAGCAGAGGTTAGGTATTCAGGCTTCCATGTGAAAAGATGCTCAACATCGCTAATCACTAGGGAAATGCACTAGTGTTTACAGTGAAATACCACTTGGAAATCACAGTGAAATACCACTTCACACCCATTAGGATGGCTAGTATAAAAATATAACTAAATACAGGCCAAGTGCGGTGGCGCACACCTGTAATCCCAACACTTTGGGAGGCCAAGGCAGATGGATCACAAGGTCAAGAGATCGAGACCAACCTATCCAACATGGTGAAACCCCGTGGCTACTAAAAATACAAAAATTAGTTGGGCTGGTGGTGTGCACCTGTAATCCCAGCTACTCAGGAGGCTGAGGCAGGAGAATCACTTGAACTCAGGAGGCAGCGGTTGCAGTGAGCCGAGATCACACCATTGCACTCCAGCCTGGGCAACAGAGAGACACTCTGTCTCAAAAAATAATAATAATAAAATAAAACAAACACATACATATGCATATATATTATATATATATATATACACACACACACACAAAGCATTGTCAAGATTGTGGAGGAATTGGAACCCTGGTACATTGCTATCGGGAATATTAAATGGTACAGCCACCATGAAAACAGCATAGAGTTTCCTCAAAAAAATTAAACACAGAATTATCACGTAACTCAGCAATTCCACTTCTGAGTAAATACTAAAAAGAAGTGAAAGCAGTGACTCAAAGAAGTATTTGCACACCCATGTTCATAGCAACAATATTCACAACAACCAAAAGGTAGAAGCAACCCAGGTGTCCATCAGCAGATGAATGGATAATGTGGAATATAAATGCAATGGAGTATTTTTCAACTTTAAAAAAGAAATTCTGGGCCGGTTGCAGTAACTCACACCTGTAATCCCAGCACTTTGGGAGGCTGGGGCAGGCAGATCACTTGAGGTCAAGAGTTAGAAACCTGCCTGGCCAACATGGTGAAACCCCATCTCTGCTAATACAAAAATTAGCCAGGCATGCTGGTGGACACCTGTAATCTCAGCTATTCACAAGGCTGAGGCAGGAGAATCACTTGAACCAGGGAGGAGGAGGTTGCAGTGAGCCAAGATCATGCCACTGCACTCCAGCCTGGGTGACAGAGGGAGATCTGCCTCAAAAAAAAAAAGAAAGAAGGAAGGAAATTCTGACACATGCCACAATATGGATGAATCTTGAAGACATCCCGCCAAATGAAATAAGCCAGTCACAAAAGGACAAATATTGTACATTTCCATTTATAACAGGCACCTACAGTAGTCAAATACACAGAGAGAAGTAGAGTGGTGGTGGGCAGGGGTTCTTGGGAGGGGATATGAGGAGTTATTGTTTAATGGATGCAGAGTTTCAGATGGGGAAGATTTAAAATTTCTAGAGTGGATGGTGGTGATGGCTGCACAACAATGTAAATGGACATACTGCCACAGACTCTTTTTGAGAAAGAATTCAGACTTTGGAGTCAAACCTGGGTTTAAATACTGGCTCTGCTGCTTACTAGCTGTGTGATCTTAGACAAATTATTTAATTTCTTTGAACATCAGGTTTCTCATGTGTTAAATGTAAACAATACTCAAGTGTTCAAGCCAACAAGAAAGGATTGTTATGAGGAGGAAGAGCATACATTTAGCAGAGTGCCGGGCACATAGTAGGCATTTGGTAATATTAGCAAGACTGTAAATGCCCAGAGACATGAAATAACAAGCCATAGGTATACAGAGCTCATTCAGTATAGTTGAAGTATGTAGTAATGAGCATTGATGCTAGAATGAAAAGCAGGGCTTTGTAAGACAAGAAGTTTAAACTTTATCCTGACACCTGTGGAAGGCCACTGAAGGGTTGTAACAGCACAGTAAAATATTAGAGAAGAGGGCAGCAAGGGGAGTAAAAATCAAGCTAAGGTTTTAGGAATATGGACACCTGTACATTTCACTTAGTCATGGGCTTGCGAATCCTCTCCATTAACACAATCAACACTGTTAGCTTGTGGGAAAATAAGTCATTAAGGGAAAAGCCACATTTAACGCTCTCACTTTGCACTATCTAATCAGAGCAGGGAATTTGGATATAAAGAATTAACTAGGCTGGCTGCGGTGGCTCATGCCTGTAATCCCAGCATTTTGGGATGCTGAGGTGGGTGAATCACCTGAGGTCAGGAATATGAGACCAGCCCAGCTAACATAGTGAAACCTCCTCTCTACTAAAAAATACAAAATTATCCAGTGTGGTGGCGCACTTCTGTAGTCCCAGTTACTTGGGAGGCTGAGGCAAGAGAATGAACCCGAAAGGCAGAGGTTGCAGTGAGCCAAGATCACCCCACTGCACTCCAGCCTGGGTGACAGAGCAAGGCTTTGTTTCAAAAAAGAAAGAAGTAACTAGTCACAGAGCAAAGTAATAAAGCCAGGTGAGGCTTAAGTATAAAGTCCAAAAGGCTGCTCTTTCCTCTACCACTTTAAATCCCTGGGTGGAGGGTATAAGGTCTTCTCTTGCTTCTGTGACTTTACCAAGACTTCCTATTATGTTCTATGCCAAGCCTTCTTCAGACTCTTAATATCCGTGATGAGCAGGGCTGAGTCAGAAGACAGTTCTGCTCAGGTTACAACCTGCACATCCAAGGATGGCCTGTGTCACAATTTCACCATATTTCAACAGGCTAGTGTGGTCATATTTTCACCACCATCCACTTAACGCCACTTAATCCAGTGTTTTCTCTTGGTTTTTCTCTCCACCTATAAAACTTAAGTTTTATGTGAAAACTCAAGGTAACAATAGTAGCCAAGATCACATATTTCTCCTGAGTTAGCTGCATTCTTCCATTCCTGGTTCTGCTCACGGTACTCAAAGTGATATTTAATTTTACTATTTTTTAATTTTACTATTTTTTCGAATTACCTAGGTAACATATATTTCACTTAGAAAACATCAAAAATACAGAAAAACACACAAAGTAAAACTAAAGTTTGCCTATAACCTTATCATCCAGATATATCTCTTAATACTCTTAACATGTTAATCTTTTTCTCTACGGCTTCTGACTTGGCTTTATAAAAAGCTTTCTTCATCCCAAGTCAGATAGATTTCATCCATATGTGTTCATTTTTATTAAACATCTCATATTTGCAACTTAAGTTCTTTTACTGGCCTTGATTTTAAAAGTTCAGAGTCTGTTAACTTATGCTAAATCATGTGGCTGCCTTTGTTGGTAGAGCATTGGACAGGGAATGGAAAATTGAACTGGGAAATGGGAGTAGTTGATCTTCACCAATAGACCCAGCCTCTCTGTGCCTAAATTCCTGTGTGTGTAAAATGCAGAAAATTGCCTTTGGACCCCAAATTTGCCTTTTTTCCCCTACTTTAAAATATGGCATATACACAGAATGCTGCACAGTGTCATGAACAATAATAAAACAAATGCCCACTAACCGACACATGGATTTTGACAACTTTTAACAATTTTCCTGATTTCTTCTAATCCACTTAAAAAGTGGTGGCCCCTCTTGTTGTGCTCTGACAGAGTTAAGACAGTTTGCTTAGCCCATCTCTCCTTGGAGGAACTTGTCTCTCTTTTGAATTAGCTTACTTGGTTGCCTCAGAAGCTATTCTTTCTCACGGGTTCAACAAAAGTAATGATTTTGTCATTTACCTGTCATTTTCATTGTTAGGGTGAGAACAATGAGCTTCACAGCTATATCTTCATCAGAAGTGCTAGTATATTTCAATTCCACATTTAACCTATATCAAATCTATATACTTGAGCCTGTCTGGGAGGCTATATAAGAATCATGCTGCTTTAATAATAAACCTTTCTTTGTAGCAGTGTAAGTCACTCCTCAATCTTCCAAAATTTCTTCATCCCTTTATTAAGCTTCCAGATGACTTTAGAATTATATTGTCTAGTTAAAAAAATATATGCTTTTGACATAGAATTGAAGTGGTTGAATTCTTAAGTTATGCCATTCAAGAATGGGTATGCCCTACCATTTATTCAAGTCTTCTTTTAAATCCCTCAGTAAAGTTTTATAGTTTATTTCTATGGGTCCTGCCTACTTATGTAAGTTTATTCCTAGGTATTTTACATTTTAGTTTCTATTTTTAATGCTTTTTAAAAATTATCTTTTCTGATGATTTGTTGAGTTTCAAAGATAAGCATTAGCTGGGCACAGTGGCATGTGCCTGTGGTCCCAGCTACTTGGGAGGCTGAGGTGGGAGGGTTTGAGCCCAGGATTTTGAGCCTGGGCAACAGAAACAGTGAGAACCCTGTCTCTTAAAAAAAAAAAAATATGTATTGATTTTTGCATATTGATTTTGTAACCAACTGCTTTATTGAATTCTACTTACTTCTAATATTTTTTCTGTTGACTTTATTGAGTTGCTAGATAGGCAATTATATGTAAGTAATAATTTGTCTCCTCCTTTCCAAAGATTTTTCTCTTATTTCATTTGTTTTACTGCTTTGGCTAAACTTTCAGAAAATATTAAATGATCATGGAAGGTCAGCATACTTGTCTTGTACCTGAATTTAGCGGGAAACACCAGAGCTTCACTTTAAGTATGGTGATACCTGTGGCAGAAACAATAAATCAGCTTATTCAACAATTCCCGTCTCTTGCATCTGAGAAAGAGAAAAGAGCAGCCCTTGACATTCAGAAGCTGGCCAGGCCCTCACAGCTAGGCCATGCTGCCCTCTGTTGGACATAAGCCGTGTCACCATGTCACAGAATATCAAAGCCAGACAAGCTTACTCTGGGATCAAGCTTCAGCGAGACAAGGCGAGTTCACACCACCATTTTGCCTGAGCTCAGACAAAAATAAGTTCACTGTGCCCCTCACAAAATAGCAAACATTCCTCTCTCCTGGCCAAAATGAGTAACCGTTAATTCTTTACCACTTACCCTCTTTTTCTTTCACTCTCGTTTGCCCTATTTATAAAACTTGAGATCATCATAGAATTGCACCTCCTGACAGCATCCAATCTAGAAAAAAAATCTGTTTCCTTAGCCCCCCCGCAAATCACTCAATGCCCAAATCCTATAATAGGTTCTAACACCTCTTATTAAGACACCCCACAGCTCGGTAAGCCCCATGGTGTATGTTTTCCCTCGCTGCAACAAGTAATAAACCCAACTTGTTCAACTAGAGTTGCATTTGTGGCGGTCTCTGACTGGAGGACACTGGCATGCTTTAGAAACCAGAAAACTAAAAAGTACATTTCTGTACTTACAACTAAGGTTCATTCAGATGATATATGCCAGTCATTTATGACCACACTGACTCAGAGATGGAAGAGAATGTGAGGAGGTGGTCACAGAGTAGATTACAGATTCTGTTATACCCAGACAGTACATAGGCATCTGGCCCTTTAGGAGCAGCTAAGGTGGAATCCTGGTATCAAGTCCAGTGTCATGAGTAGTCTTTCCACTAGAATAGTTCTATTGTGAGGAAGTATGGTTTTCTTCTATGTCATCTGATTGCATTATTCTTGGCTACATAGCTTTAAAATCTAGTTCTCAGGCCCACTTAAGAGATTCTTTGAGTTATCCAATATAATAATTTGTTTTGTTTACATTAGTCTTATAAGATGCTAAAATGGGATGCTTGCTGCTTTACCGTGGTGTCTTCGACTGAGTTACCACTACAATAGGTATCAGGATGCCAAAATGATTATGAGAGCATCGCTTCCAACCCCCAGATCTTATTCATCTTTCAGCCAATTCTAACCCACAACCCCACAGAGAAGGGGATTCTGAGAAATGTACTTCCAGGTTGGCTATGACAGAGCACATTTCTACAAAGGATTCTTTTTTTTTTTTTTTAACTACATAGGATTCTTAATCTTCTTTGTATGCCCTTTTCCCACACCTAATTGTTTCATTTGTATTTGATTGAATTCATAGGTCATGTCTACCTTAATGATCCTTTTTCCCCCAAAGAACCAAGAGTTAGGAGTGTTCAATTATCAAGTAGCTTGAATTATAAACTTTTTTTAAAAAGGAACAAATTTCTAGTTTTAAGGCAGTATGATTTTAAAAAGTTATCTATACAGCTCCTATTTTGAAGAATCTATTAAGTTTCCTATATGATAACTCAAGAATCAATTTCATAAATTTTTACAGCCATTTAAAAAGGATAGGTATTTTCCATAGGGTGCAAAGTTTGAAATATTTATCACAGCCATTACTGTGTAACAAACTACCCCAAATCTCAATGGCTTAAATAATAAGCAGTTATTATTGTTCATGATTCTATAAGTCAGTTTATAGTGGGTTTTCTCATCTCAACTGGGCTCATTCATGCTTCGATAGTCAGTTTTTCATGGGGTAAGCTCTGTTGCAGGCTGGGCTCACTCACGTTTATGAGTTGGCTGGCTGTCAGTGCAGGACTAATTACTCTCTTTCCTGTAGTCTCTTGTCCTCCAGCAGGTAGCCTGGGCTTGTTTACACAGCAAAAGTAAAGGTCCAGGAAAAAAAGAGGAAGCAAATAAGGCCTCTGAGGCCTAGACTGAAAACTGGAAAACTTCTACTTTCTCTTGGCCAAATAAGTCACAAACCAGCCACACTCAAAGACTCCACCTCTTAATAAAAGGAGATACAAAGTCACATTGCAAAGAGTAAAGAACTGTGACCATTTAGATAAACAGACAAACAGATAAATCATTTAAATCAGTGTTTATTATATTGGGGTCCACTGCGGACACATGGAATTTACAAATGATCTTCAGAAGACTTGTACATTTTCTCAAAAAAAAAAAAAAAAAAACCAATATTTCCTTGTTTTCATTCAAAGTATTTGTAATAGACCGGGTGCAGTGGCTCACACCTATAATCCCAGCACTTTGGAAGGCCAAGGTGGGAGGATCACTTGAGCCCAGAAATTTGAGACCACCCAGAGCAACATGACAAAAGCCAATCTCTACAAAAAATGCAAAAATTAGCCGAGCGTGGTGGAGCACGCCTATTGTCCCAGCTACTTGGGAGACTGAGGCTACAGCGAGCCATGATCATGCCACTGCACTCCAGCCTGGGCAACAGCTCAAGACCCTGTCTTAAAAATAATAGGAATAAAATAAAATCCCTTAAGTCGACATTTGATGTCATAGTTCTTTATTGATCCATATATTTGTTTTTACCCTTTCTCCTGCTTGTATCTCTTTAAGTAAATCCCAAAGAAGCAGTAACTATTTTTCAGAGCCCCTGTCCCTGAGTCCATTGACTCAGCACGATAAACACTTGCAATGACTGATGTACAGTTGTCTTTCCCATCAGAGTGAGCTCCACAAGCAGGGGTCATATTTACTTTGTTCACTGACTATATCTTCAGTACCAGGTATATAATAGTTGCCCAATAAATTACATTGAGTTGAAAAAACAAAAGCTGACCTTTTTTTTTTTTAATCTATCATGATTACTTTTTGAGAGGAGAGACAGGGTAGTGACTGAGAGGGGCAGGTAGGGGCTTCAGAATTGCTATTCATGTTCTATTTCTTGTCCTGATGGGGGTTATTTGCACATGTTCATCAGCTGATCATAAATTGTGCCATATACTGGCAATTGGTGAATACAATTGAATGTGCTACACTCCAACAAAAGTTTGAGTCTACAGTAAGTCTTTGAAAAAGAAGGAAATTCCAAGTATTCAGAGACTGCCTTTAAGAATAACAGACAATGGTTTCTGAATGTATTAGTCTGTTTTCACACCACTGTAAAGAAATACCCAAGACTGGGTAATTTATAAAGAAAAGATGTTTAATTGAGTCATAGTACCGCATGGCTGGTGAGACCTCAGGAAGCTTACAATCATGGCAGAAGGTGAAGTAGGCACATCTTACATGGCAGCAGGCAAGACACTGAGTGAAGAGGGAACTTTCAAACACTTATAAAGCCATCAGATCTCATAAGAAGTCACTCAATATCAGGAGAACACACAGAGTACACTACACCCGTGATCCAATCACTTCCCTCTGTTGTTAGCTGGGGATTACAATTTGAGATGAGATTTGGGTGGGAACACAGAGCCAAACCATATCGCTGAACACGCAAAGTGAAACTTCAAGTGGAGACCACAATGTTCATTGACGTTAGAAAGTACACTCTTAGCCATGAAAACTAGCCGGATGTACTCTGTACCATAGTCACAGTAGGAAAAATTCATTGAGATGATAATGTATATAAAGTGCTTAGAATAGTACCAGGTATAGTCAGTGACACAGATTAATTATTACTTTTCATAACATACTAGAAGCAGTTCCAAATGAAGGCTTAACCTGCAATCACAAGAAAATTTTCTTCATTAGAATCCTGTTTTTTCCTTATCTCCTTCAAAATAGCTTTTATAGCCTTCATTTGGAGCTGTTTCAAATGTAAGTGAAGCAGTACCTTCATTTACATAATTTATATTTATGATGTACATTGCACCACATGGCTTATTTTAGTCACACCCAAGGAAGTCACAACTCCAAGACTGAGAATCATGGAGCATCCCACCAAATGAGAGCACAGTGACCTGGTGTGATTCTCCAACATGCAAATCACTGGGGCATTTATTAAAAGTGCAGGTTCCATGGTCTCCCACACCAAAGCTTCTGATTTATTTAGTCTGAGAGTAGAGCCCAGGAATTTGTATTTTTAAACAAATTCTTCAAGTGATTCTGAAAAAGGTTGTCTACAGAGAACACTGAGTCTCTTGTTTCATAAATGAATGAAATGGAGGCCAGCAAGGGAAGGACCTATCTAGTCTTCTTTCTGTCTAATGAGAATGCACAGACCAGAATGAAGGTCGCCTTTTAACATTCCAGTGTTATTTCCATGACTCCATGCTACAACAGCTTAGGACCCATAATGAATCTGTCCTAAACCTTGGTTTATTCCACTAAGCCCTGATGCCTTTTATCCATGCATTAGGTTAACTGAAGAGACACGAAAATCCAACTGTGTACTCATTAGGTATGCAGAACCAGGTACTTTAGAAACCTAGTTTAAATCGTAGCTCCAGTATTTACATGCTGTGTGACTTTTGATCGTTATTTGGTGTGCTTTGGTTTCTTCCTTTGCAAAGTGGCAAAACAATACCTCCGTTCGCAGGATGTTGTGAAGAATTATGTAAAATACTAGCACAGAGCTTGCAAATAACAAGTTCCCAGTAAACCAGTAATTATTATTAATGCCATCTTAAAACATGGCACTAAAACTACATTCTTCATTCTCCTAGAGCCATATTCTCAAAATGTAGTCCCCTACAACAGAATTACCCAGAAATGTTTGTTTATAACATAGATTTCTGAAACCAGCCTCTCATAAGAAAGACCTAGTGATTGAATCATTGGGATGAGGACCAGAAGTCTGCATTAACAAGCAAGCATCCTCAATTCCTCTTTTGCATACAAAAGTTTGGCAAACACTGGACTAGGGCTGTGGACAAAGAGTGCTTTTTTTTTTTTTTTTTGAGATGGAGATTCACTCTTGTTACCCAGGCTGGAGTGCAATGGCGCGATCTCGGCTCACCGCAACCTCCGCCTCCTGGGTTCAGGCAATTCTCCTGCCTCAGCCTCCTGAGTAGCTGGGACTACAGGCGAGCACCACCATGCCCAGCTAATTTTTTGTATTTTTAGTAGAGACGGGGTTTCACCATGTTGACCAGGATGGTCTCGATCTCTTGACCTCGTGATCCACCCGCCTCGGCCTCCCAAACTGCTGGGATTACAGGCGTGAGCCACCACGCCCGGCCAAGAGTGCTTCTTTTGATGAAGACTAGTGGAAGCAGTATTGAACACTCTAATTTGAAACTAACCATTTCTAACCATTTTCTGCTAACAAGAGGTGAGTGCCACCTACTGCCTCATTTTAGAATGCAATGCTGAGATTGGTTCGATTCCTCTCCCAGTAATTGAATTTACCATAAAAAATAAATCAATCCTAAACAAGACTATCCAAACAATATAAAGCACTGTTGGAAGAAAAAATAAAATTGGAAGAAAATTTTCAAAGTTAAAGGTTTTGGAATTTTATTTTCGTATATCTAATAAACTTCTGTAATTTCAAGGTACTGCTAAAACAGAAAAGGAAAATATAATCCTTCACTTACTGGCCTGTGCCAACAGTGAAAGGAAAAACAGTACCACTCAATGCCCTAAAATACTGTAATGAAACAACATGCAGCCACACTAACTTCCCATGGTCCCAAGAGAAAATTAGGTGAAATAAAAACAATTTTCTTACCTCCTAACATCTATTCAAGTCCAATATAAAAATAGCCACCTACAGGACACTAGCTGAAAAGTTAACATTCCCTTTCAAAGTTACTCAAAAAGCCTTTTGAAATATAATCTGCTAGCTGGGTGCGGTGGCTCATGCCTATAATCCTAGCACTTAGGGAGGCCGACATGGGCAGATCACCTACACTCTAAATAAAGGGTTAGAAGAAGATTTCCCAAGCAAATGGAGAGCAAAAAAAAGCAGGGGTAGCAATCCTAGTCTCTGATAAAATGGACTTTAAAGCAACAACGATCAAAAGAGACAAAGAAGGGCATTACATAATGGTAAAAGGATCAATGCAACAAGAAGAGCTAACTATCCTAAATATATATGCACCAAATGCAGGAGAAGGCAGATGCATAAAGCAAGTTCTTAACGGCCTACAAAGAGACTTAGACTCCCACACAACAATAGTGGGAGACTTTAACACTCCACTGACAATATTGGACAGATCAACGAGACAGAAAGTCAACAAGGATATCCAGGACTTGAACGCAGATCTGGACCAACCGGACCTAACGGACATTTGCAGGACACTCCACCCCAAAAACACAGAACACACATTCTTCTCAGCACCACATCACACTTACTCTAAAATTGACCACATAATTGGAAGTAAATCATTCCTCAGCAAATGCAAAAGAACAGAAATATTAACAAACAGTCTCTCAGACCACAGCACAATCAAATTAGAACTCAGGATTAAGAAAAGTACTCAAAAATAATAATAATAAATAAATAAAAGTACTCAAAACTGCACAATCACATGGAAACTGAACAAATTGCTCCTGGATTACAAATGGATAAACAATGAAATGAAGGCAGAAATAAAAATGTTCTTCAAAACCAATGAGAATGAAGACACAACATGCCAGAATCTATGGGACACATTTAAAGCAGTGTCTAGAGGGAAATTTATAGCAATAAATGCCCACATGAGAAACAAGGAAAGACCTAAAATCAACACTGTATCATCAAACTTGAAAGAGCTAGAGGAGCAGGATAAAAAAAACTCAAAAGCAAGCAGAAGACAGGAAATAACTAAGATCAGAGCAGAACTGAAGGAGACAGAGACATAAAAATCCCTTTAAAAAGTCAATAAATCCAGGAGCTGATTTTTTGAAAAGATCAACAAAATTGACAGACTATTAGCTAGACTAATAAATAAGAAAAGAGAGAAGAATCGAAAAGATGCAATAAAAAATTATAAAGGGAAGACCACCATCAATTCCTCAGAAATACAAACTACCATCAGAGATTACTATAAACAGCTCTATGAACATAAACCAGTAAATCTGGAATAAACGGATAAATTCCTGGACAGTTGCACACTTCCAACACTAAGCAAGGAGGAAGTTGAAACCCTGAATAGACCAATAACAAGGTCTAGTCAAGGCAGCAATTAATAGCCTACCAACCAAAAAAAGTCCACGTCCAGATGGGTTCACAGCTGAATTCTACCAGACATACAAAGAGGAGCTGGTACCATGCCTGTTGAAACTATTCCAAACAATATAAAATGAGGGAATCCTCCCTAACTCTATGAGATCAATAGCATCCTGATACCAAAACCTGGCAGAGACACAACTAAAAAAGAAAACTACAGGTCAATATCCATGATGAACATTGATGCAGAAATCTTCATTAAAATACCGGCAAACCAAATCCAACAGCACATCAAAAAGTTTATCCACCATAATCAAGTAGGCTTCATCCTGGGGATGCAAGGCTGGTTCAACATATGCAAATCTATAAATGTAATCCACCACATAAACAGAATCAAAGACAAAAACCACATGATTATCTCAACAGATGCAGAGGCCTTCACCAAAATTCAACAGCCCTTTATGCTAAAAACTCTCAATAAACTAGGTATTGATGGAATGTATCTCAAAACAATAAAAGCTATTTATGACAAACCCACAGCCAATATCACACTAAATGGGCAAAAACTAGAAGCATTTCCTTTAAAAACTGGCACTAGACAAGGGTGCCTTCTCTCACCACTCCTATTCAATATAATATTGGAAGTTCTAGCCAGAGTAATTAGACAAGAAAAAGAAATAAAGGGCATTCAATTAGGAAAAGAAGTAGTCAAATTGTCCCTATTTGCAGGTGACACGATCATATATTTAGAAGACCCCATTGTCTCAGACCAAAACCTCCTTAAGCTGATAAGCAACTTTGGGAAAGTCCCAGGATACAAAATCAATGTGCAGAAATCATAAGCATTCCTATACACCAACAACAGACAAACAGAGAGCAAAATCATGAGTGAATTCCCATTTACAATTACTACAAAAAGAATAAAATATCTAGGAATACAACTAGCAAAGGATGTAAAAGATCTCTTCAAGGAGAACTACAAACCACTGCTCAAAGAATAGGAGAGGACACAAACAGATGGAAAAACATTCCATGCTCGTGGTTAGGAAGAATCAATATTGTGAAAATGGCCATACTGCCCAAAGTAATTTACAGATTCAACACTATCCCCATCAAGCTACCATTGACCCTCTTCACAGAACTGGAAAAAACCACCTTAAACTTCATATGGAACCAAAAGAGAGCTGGCATAGCCAAGACAATCCTAAGCAAAAAGAACAAAGCTGGAGGCATCACGCTACCTGACTTCAAACTATACTACAAGGCTACAGTAATCAAAACAGCATGGTACTGGTATCAAAACAGAGACATAGATCAATGGAACACAACAGAGGCCTCAGAAATGCCACACATCTACAACCATCTGATCTTTGACAAACCTGACAAAAACAAGCAATGGGACAGGATTCCCTGTTTAATAAATGGTGTTGGGAAAACTGGCTAGCCATATGCAGGAAGTTGAAACTGGACCCCTTCCTTACACCTTATACAAAAATTAACTCCAGATGGATTAAAGACTTAAACATAAGACCTAACACCATAAAACCCTAGAAGAAAACCTAGGCAACACCATCCAGGACATAGGCACAGGCAAAGACTTCATGACTAAAACATCAAAAGCAATGGCAACAAAAGCCAATATAGACAAATGGGATCTAATTAAACGTAAGAGCTTCTGCACAGCAAAAGAAAGAATTAGAGTGAACCAGCAACCAACAGAATGGGAAAAAAATTTTGCAATCTACCCATCTGACAAAGGGCTGATATCCAAAATTTACAAAGAAGTAGAGCAGATTTACAAGAAAAAAACGAACACACCCATTCAAAAGTGGGCGAAAGATATGAACAGACACTTCTCAAAAGAAGACATATATGAGGCCAACAAACATATGAAAAAATGCTGATCATCATTTGTCATTAGAGATATGCAAATCAAAACCACAATGAGATACCAGCCTCACGACAGTTAGAATGGCAATCATTAAAAAAATCTGGAGACAACAGATGCTAGAGAGGATGTGGAGAAAAAGGAACACATTTACACTGTTGGTGGGAGTGTAAATTTAGTTCAACCATTATGGAAGACAGGAATTTCTAGATTCCTCAAGGACCTAGAAATAGAAATTCCATTTGATCCAGCAATCCCATTACTGGGTATATACCTAAAGGATTATAAATAGCTCTACTGTAAAGAAACATGCACACAAACGTTTGTTGTGGCCCTATTTATGTAGCAAAGACCTGGAACCAACCCAAATGCCCATCAATGATAGACTGGACAAAGAAAATGTGGCATATATACACCATGGAATACTATGCAGCCATAAAAAACGATGAGCTCATGTCCTTTGTAGAGACATGGATGAATCTAGAAACCATCATTCTCAACAAACTGACACAAGAACAGAAAACCAAACACCACGTTTTCACTCATAGGTGGGTGATGAACAATGAGAACACTTGGGCAAGGGAAGAGAACAACATTCACTGGGCTAGGTGAGGGGATGGAGGGAAGGGGAGGGATAGCAGGGGGGCGGGCGGGGAGGGATAACACCCACTGGGAGAAATGCCTGATGAAGGTGATGGGGGGGGGCCTCGAGGATGGAGACAGCAAACCACCATGGCATGCATGTACTTATGCAACAATTCTGCAGGATGCTGGATGTGCATATGTACACCAGAGCCTAAAATACAATTTTTAAAAAATCTCTTGGTAAAACAACATATTTCCTACTCCTTAGAGCATGTCTATTCAAAAGTGAGATAACATGTATTATCTTAAAAATATATATAACATTCACAATTTTTAAAAGGTTGGCACAAGTTGCCTGGTAGCATTTTTAAAAGACTGTGCATTTTAAGTTTTTGTTCATACATTATGCATACATATAACCTCCCACACCCATACACACCTATATTTGAAAATACTTTGTTAGAATAGCAAGAAAGCACTTCATAAGTTAGACCTGATCTGCTTTTCCAGCTTGGCCCTACCACTTACAGTCACAAATTCTAGCAACACAGATCTAATCTGCAACAGGCTTTCTCAGGCTCTGCATCTTTGCACACAGTGGCTCACCTTCCAGCACTGCCTTCATCACTCTTCTACCTGGGACCCTGTTAGCGATCTTTAAAACCCTGTTCATGTATTATCATGATGCTTTTTTGATATATTAACACATATTTATAATATTAATTATATTTTAATTAGTTGTTAAAACTTCTGCCTCCAGTACGATACTACAATACCTCTAGAAAAAATGGCTTCAATATGTTCTTGTCTCTCTCCACTCTATTCCCTGCCCTTGACTATTAAGAAACACTGAATATCCCATAAGATGTTCTTGGCTGGTACATGGAGACAGTAACCTTATTCATCACTCTGTTTCCTTTGAGACATCTTAGTGCTTGATTTGCACTCCGCCTGTTCCTAGCTATCTAATTGAACATCTTATATGATCCCTTACCAACTTTTTAAATTACAGCCATCAAAAAAAAAAAAAAAAAAAAAAAAATCCTGTTGGTACTTTTATTGGGAGTGAGTTAAATATATAAATTTTAAGAGGAAACTGCTGTCTTTACTTGATAACATTTATCAATTGGTAAGTTCTGTTTCCATTCATTCTAGTCTTCCTAGAATTTCCTCATTAAAGTTTTGAAGTTTCTTCTTACAGGTCCTATGTATACCTTGTTAAAATTATTTCTAGTATTTTATATTTTTGTTTTATTTTCATTTTGAATTGTATCTTGTTAGCTTTATATTTTTAGTCAAGTTTTGGCCATTGATGTTTGAATGTAGAATATTTTAACTTACACATCATTTTTATTAGTTCTGATAGATCTTTTGCTTATTTGATTGAATCACCTAGGCAGACAGTCCTATGCATCATGATTTTGTGTACTCTTTTCAATATGTATGCTTCTTTTTGTCTGCTTTATGGTATTACTTACAAATTCTATTATGTCCGATATTTAAAAAAAAAAAAGCTGATCTCCCCTTCCAAGTCACAAATGCACACAAATGTGCCCAGAGGCTCAAAAGAGATGGGCAAAGCCTTATAAATATTCATACTAGCAGTTATATACTGTTTCAATAATTCAGTGACAAATCTTAAAAAGCATTTGTCTTCAATTTTTATTTTTAGAAAATAAATGGCAAAATATATACACTGTGGAATCTGAATCTCCCCATCACAGAGTGTGAACGATGGTCCGGCTGCGAAGTTGCTGAATATACTCTTTGGCATGGTCAACTGCCGTCTTTTGTGGCTCAGGTGGAGGTGGGGGACCTTCCACCAACTTCACAAAATAATGGCAATAAACCTTCTCCATGATCCCAAAGTAACCTCTGCCATGGTAGCGGATGCGTTTCAGGCACTGGCCTCGCCCTGAGGTAGACTCAGCTAGACAAGGAAGAAAAAGAAAATTACAGGAAGTGAGTATTATCCACAAGCCTGATCAGCTGAGCAATTTTTGTCCTTTCCTTGACTGGATTCTGAGATTACCTGAGCTCACTGAAACAGGCCAAGGAAGACCCAAAACTATGCCAGTCACTCAACATTTTTGAGTTCCTACTGGGTAGGGAGCTCTATCCTGGACTCCAAGGATATAGTGGTGACCAAGGTATCAACGGTCCCGCTCCTAAACACTCCACAGAGCACAATTTCAAAACTACTGCTTACCATTAGTAGTTTTAAAACACAATCTTAATAACATAAATGTCTTACCCAAACCTCTTTGATATAGTTTGAACCAAATGCACAGCCTGCCATGTTCAGTTCTCTGGAATATAGGCCCAATCTACCCTTCCCATTTTATCTACTCTAGGACAATCTCCTACTTCCTTCACACTATTTTCCTCATTGTACCACACTATTATACTATTATTGCTTATTCCAACCTATGTGCCTTTGCATGTATGGCTACCCTGCTTTAAAAACCTGCTCTTCTCTTGGACATGGCTCCAGATTCCCAAAAGCCTATCTTCAAATGCCAATTTTTTCTAGAAAGTCTCTATAACTATTCTAACACAAATTGACCTTTTCTTCTCTACTCCAACAATACCATTTGTCTGTATTACTCTTTTTGGTCTCAAATCATATGTGCTTCATCTGTAAAAGTCACCTCCTCAACCAAACTTGTACTCTTTTTGTATTGCCCCAAAAGTTCATGATCCATAGAAAAAGAAATGATCTTGAAATACATCACCTAGTAATTAATATCATTTTTTCAATACAGAGATCTCTGGTAAATCTGCTCAAATTCTGAAATAAGTTTCAAAGTTTTTCAAGTACATGTAATATTAATGGTGTATATGGTATTATTATAATTCAGAAGAACAATGTATGTATTCTTCCAAAGAAATACTAATGTCAAAGAACTACGAGTGCTAAATGTTTTAAAATGACACAAAACATACAACCTATTTAATGTGGACAGTATGCACACAGAAAGTACTCAAATACTTTTTGAATGAAAGAATACATTAAGATATCTCAAAAATGAGAAAAACCTGTGTTTTTCTACAGATAATGCCTAACAGGTGTAATGAACTTAAAATACTGCATATTTTCAGGCCAGGTGCAGTGGCTCATGCCTGCAAACCCAGCATTTTGGGAGGCCAAGGCGGGTGGATCACCTGTGGTCAGGAGTTGGAGACCAGCCTGGCCAACATAGTGAAACCCCATCTCTACTAAAAATATAAAAATTAGCTGGGCATGGTGACACATGCTGGTAGCCCCAGCTATTCGGGAGGCTGAGGCACAAAAATTGCTTGAACCCCAGAGGCAGAGGTTGCACTCAGCTGAGATTGCACCACTGTACTCTAGCCTGGGTGCAGAGTGAGACTCCATCTCAAAATAAATAAATAAGTGTGTATATATACACATAGTAAATATTTCATATTATTAGTATTTAGGTAAATACAAATCTTGAAATTGTAACATCAGAAGCCCTCCCTTGGCCAGGCACGGTGGCTCATGCCTGTAATCCCAGCACTTTAGGAAGGCGAGGCGAGCAGATCACAAGGTCAGGAGATCGAGACTATCCTGGCCAAAATGGTGAAACCCCATCTCTACTAAAAATACAAAAATTAGCTGGGCATGGTGGCACATGCCTGTAATCTCAGTTACTTGGGAGGCTGAGGCAGGATAATTGTTTGAACCAGGGAGTTGGAAGTTCCAGTGAGCCAAGATCACGCCACTGCACTCCAGCCTGGCAACACAGCAAGGCTGTCTCAAAAAAAAAAAAAAAAAAAAAGGAAGCCCTCCCCTCCCACCTTCATCACTCTTAGCCAATAAGACTGATCTACAATGTCAGACGATCACTTTCCCTAAAGTGATTCACTTTAGATGCCAAGAATCACTAAGCAATGACATTTTATTAGTCCATGTCCACTTGTCAAGGCCTATTCAC
This sequence comes from Cebus imitator, assembly GCF_001604975.1. Taxonomy (NCBI): domain Eukaryota; kingdom Metazoa; phylum Chordata; class Mammalia; order Primates; family Cebidae; genus Cebus; species Cebus imitator. The sequence goes on along the minus strand of NW_016107441.1, from coordinate 4,180,254 downwards.
AGCATCATTAGTCATCATAAGTTTAAAAAGGAAATGAACTTTCTAAATGTGTGGTCATGTAATACCAGGTATTAGCTTTAGACCAATGACAGGCATTTGAAAGAACTACCATATAATGAGAATATATGCTATCAAAAAAGCACTTCCTTTAAAATGCCTATTCTTACTTCAGGGTACTGAATGAACCATTGCTGAACTAAAATAGTATCCAATAAGTAACTAGTCTTTCAAAACTCTAAGAGAAGTCTATGGAATGAAATGTCTAGGCCTTTCCCAAGAACACAATAAGATAAATCAGTTTCCCATATTTTATGGGTAAGAATCAATAGTGTATTTATTAAATAAACAGCTTCCCAGGCCTCTCCACTGGGGTTTCAAGTCCAGTGGGTCTGTGCCAAGGCTTGGGAATCTATATTTTAAATAACAACCTCAAGATGATTCTTACTGAAGAAGCTTGGCAAATACAGGATAAAATGTCTGATACATCATACTTTTCCTAAGGATACTCATCTCTTTTGATTATGGAATTAGGCATTAAAATACTTAGTAAATAAAAATTTTTTAAATCATAAATTCAAACTTGCTCACCCTACTTAAGAAAAGTGATCAACACAGAAGTAGATGAAAAGAGAGTATAGGTAGGGCAGAGATTTTTCAGCAGAAATGTGCATAAAAACTCTGCATTAAAGGGTTAGGCGATGTGGCTCATCCCTGTAATCCCAACACTTTGGGAGGCTGAGGCAAGAGGATTGCTTCAAGCCAGGAGTTCAAGACCAGCACAGGCATCTAAACAAGACCTCTGTTTCTATAAAAAAAAATGTTAAATTAGCTAGGTGTGCTGGCACATGCCTGTAGTCCCAACTACTCAGGAGGCGGAGGCAGGAGGATGACTTGAGACCAGGAATTCAAAGCTGCAGTGAGCTGTGATCACACCACTGCACTCCAGCCTAGGTGACAGAGCAAGTCCTCATATCTAAAAGTAAAATAAGATAAAATAAAGGGCCATTTATGTAGGATTGGTTAAGTATATTTTTGCTTATTGGCAACAGTGGACCCTGTTCCTTCATTTGGAACAAAAGGATTAAGCTCTTTATCCTATCTCTCTTTACTATAATTATTGAAAAGGATTTAAAGACAGTTATTTAAAAAGGTTTAAAGACAAATCGTATTTCATTTGGATCTGAAGTCCATTACAAAGTCTATCAGCTAAGAATCTCATATTCCTGTAAAACTGCATAAAATCAATTAAATCTGATATGATATTCAGAGTCACAGAGCAGGAAAAATCACTAAGAGGTTTTAAGCAAATGGTCTTGCTCCTCATCCCTTCCAATGATTCTGAGCCCTCCCCCAGCATTATTTATTCATAATGCTCCCAGAAGAAAATGCATATGACTGGCTGGGCACAGTGGCTCACGCCTGTAATTCCAGTACTTTGGGAGGCCGAGGCAGGTGGATTGTCTGAGGTCAGGAGTTCAAAACCAGACTGGCTAACATGGTGAAACCCCATCTCTACCAACATACAAAAAAATTAGCTGGGCCTGGTGGCCTGTGCCTGTAATCTCAACTCAGGAGGCTGAGGCAGGGTAATTACTTTTAACCAGGGAGGTAGAGGTTGCAGTGAACCAAGATCACACCTCTGCACTCCAGCCTAGGCGACAGAGTGAGACTCTGTCTCAGAAAAAAAAAAAAAAAAATTAGCCAGGTGTGGTGGCAAAGTGCCTGTAGTCCCAGCTACTGAGGAGGCTGAGGCAGGAGAATCTCTTGAATCCAGGAGGCAGAGGTTGCAGTGAGCCAAGATCACGCCACTGCACTCCAGCCTGGGTGATAAAGTGAAACTCCACCTCAAAAAAAAAAAAAAGAAAGAAAGAAAAAGAAAATGCTTATGATTAACTACTATGGCCTTGCATCTTCTGAGTTGTCGTTTTGATTTCTCTCTGCATCTCTGCATGTATCGGAATAAAATTATGCAAGATTCAGCTTTAAAATAAGGTATTTCATTTGAAAATCAACTAATCTGAATTTCAGAAGGAGGTGTGGTGGCCAGCATCAATTCCAGGTGAGTTGAATTGAGATTTTAACATAACCAGCAGACAGTCTATGTGAAAAAGTAGAATTTAAATGTCTTTTTACTCTAAATACTGAAAAATTATAAAATACAATTAGTTCCACTTGTAATGATTCAGCCCTTTCTTCTCCATCTGGAGAGCGGTTGTTCCCCACATCTTTTCTTTTCTTTTTCTTTTCTGATGGAGTTTCACTCCTGTTGCCCAGGATGGAGTATAATGGCACAGTCTCAGCTCACCACAACCTCTGCCTCTCCCGAGTTCAAGCAATTCTCCTGCCTCAGTCTCCAGAGTAGCTGGGATTACAGGCATGCGCCATCATGCCCGGCTAATTTTGTATTTTTAGTAGGGACAGGGTTTCTCCATGTTGGTCAGGCTGGTCTCAAACTCCCAACCTCAGGTGATCTGCCAGCCTCAGCCTCCCAAAGTGCTGGGATTACAGGCGTAAGCCACTGCATCCGGCCTCCCCATATCTTGAATTTAAAATAGCTTTAAGTAAAATAATGCTTATATGTAGGTACGGCGGTTTACGAAAATTTTGCTTCAACATCAACATCTTTGTCCGATTGTAAAACTGCTGAAGTTAGGAGTAATTGCTGCCGTAGTGAGAAAAAAACAGTAACTCCAACCACTGCTCCACTTTCCCATGGTGTTGGGAAGGGGCAAGAGAGCTTTCTAATAAACATTTATCTCCTTCTCGGAAAAGAACTGTGTGAAGGTCTGCAGCAAAAAGATTCCTTACCTTTGTATAGCACATCATGCTTCCCAAAGCATTTTAACTTATATTAGTTTAATTTGATGTGGAACAACCATGAAAAAGCAGAGCTAACGCTTCAGGATGTAATAACAAAGTGGAACAAACACATTTGGGTCATCAGAGCCTTCCAAGGCCCCTTGGCTTCTATAGTTCAACAGATCTTCCATTTTGATAACTGGAAGGTTAAATTACAGGACACCTTTATGGATTAGGCACTGGCTTGGCACATTATAAATAGAGATTTTTAAAATGCACCTGTGATCATTTATTTACCTCCTTCCAGTTGACAACTTTAAAAACATGTTATACTATTTGTTACATTACAATTAAAGGACCACTCTATGTACCAGTCTTCGTATCTATTATTTAGTAATTATTAGCAATTAGCTTTATAATCTCAATCTCATTACAGAACAGGTAAAACAGTACAGTTATTGTCATGTATAACTAATTAAAATTAAAATGCATACAGCTGAAGAATAAGCCATTTCTAGCAATTTTGACTGACAAACCAAGTCCTGAGGTGTTAGACATTAAAGACTGTTGTTAGATTAAAAATATGGCATTACTATTGGAAGACATTTTCTAATGCTAAGAATATTAAAAATCTTACCTATATATAAATTGGATCTGAATTCCACATTGTGGTCTCTCACTGCCATATCTTGTGCTTCTAAGAGAACCTGAAATAAGAAAAAGAAAAGCACTTATATGGCTAACCCTAAAGTAAAATGGAATTATGTTTCTCATCTCTCATTATCTCTGTACTATGATTGCTAATCACATGCTTCCATAGTCAATTTTAAAAAGAGAATGTCAAGTGATAAGAGTACAAAGGAGAAGGGAGCTTTCTTTCCTCAGACCAAGAATTGTAAATGCAAAAAAAAAAGAAAAGAAAAAAAAAGTAAATGCATAGAACACAGCCCATCCTACTAAGTTTTAAATGACACGTGTAAGCTCTAAGAAGAGATAGCGCCACTTATAAGCAACACCCTTGGTAAGGAACATTACGACTTTGGGTCAGAAACTTGTCAGAAAGTTCCCAAAGCCAGATGCGGTGGCTCATACCTCCGTGATCCCAGCACTTTGGGAGGCCAAGATGGGCAGATCACATGAAGCCAGGAGTTTGAGACCCCCCTGGTCAACATGTCAAAACCCTGCCTCTACTAAAAATACAAAAATCAGCCAGGCGTAGTGGCACATATTTCTAATCTCAGCTACTTGGAAGGCTGAGGCTGGAGGGACCGCTTGAACCCAGGAGGTGGAGGTTGCAGTGAGCCAAGATTGCACCACTGCACTCCAGCCTGGGCAACAGAGACCCTAGCTTAAAAAACAAACAAAAAGTTCATGAAACTCAATAGCTTAATCTTACTGAAAAGTCTTAGCCAGGCATGGTGGCTCACGTCTATAATCCCAGCAGTTTGGGAGGCTGAGGCAGGAGAAATGCTTGAGGCCAGGAGTTCAAGACCAGCTCATCTCTACAAAAGTAAAAAATAACTGCGGGACGTGGTAGGACACACCTGCAGTTCCAGCTATTTGGGAAACTGAAGGATGAAGATCCCTTGAGCTCAGGAATTCAAAGCTGTAGTGATCTGTGATCGTGCCACTGTACTGTAGCCCTGGGCAATGGGGTAAGACCCTGCCTCTAGAAAATAAAAATCTAATTAAAAGCTAGAATAAAATAAAAATTCTTAAACTTTGGATGCAAAGTAACCATTAACATCAGACAAGTACAGAAAATCACACTTGACATAGTAATTTCCTTGAAGAGGTTAATTATCAGACTTACTCTCCATAAATATTTTGAATTAAGTTAACTTTCTCCAGAACACATTTTTGTAAAAATAGGACAATTGTCAGAAATAACAGAAACCAGATCTTTTACTCCTTAAAAGATAAAGAATGTAGTACAAGGCTGGGTACACAACAAATACCTGTAAATGCATTCTGAATTGAATTAAATATAGTAAAACCACAGCATTACAAAGGAACCTTTTAGAAGTCTGAATCTATCAATCTCAACTATTTATTACTATTAAACTGAAAGGTTAGAACTGACTTTAGGTGAGAATTAACTGAAAATATAGAAAATAATACTGATATCCACAGACGGTAAGGAACAATAATCAATACAGCTTTTTGAAACAAGAATATTAAAAAATAAAAATATATGTAATAAAAAAAGAATATTCATGTTCCTAGAATGAGTCATCACAATTATCATAGCACATTTGTATCTAGTGAATTAGCTACATTTAGAGTTGGAAGGAGCTTTAGGGATCATCTAATCCAATCCCACATAGTTTAGGTCAGAAAAATAGAAACTGATTAAGTGTCTCGCCCACGGTCAAAAGAAAAATATCAGAGAAAGGACTAGAGTCCAAGTCTCTAGAGTTCCAGTCCAGTGCTCTTTCCATTTAGTTACCAAATCATTTAGTTACAAAAACTCTCCTTTATGTGGGAAAAAAAAAATCTTCTAAAAAATATACGTTGAAGTTCAGCCTTGCTCAAAGAAATAAAGAAATAAACAAGTAATATACATACACAAGCATATATATATACACACAAATACACACATATATGTATACATAGATATGCACCAAGTCCCAAATCATTAAAAATAAGATTTATCACATCTAAAGACTAAAAAATAGATAAATATCTGGTGGAAATAAAAGCATCTCAGGAGGCCGGGTGCAGTGGCTCACATCTGTAATCCCAGCACTTTGGGAGGCCGAGGCAGGTAGATCACGAGGTCAAGAGGTCAAGACCATCCTGGTCAACATGGTAAAACCCTGTTTCTACTAAAAATACAAAAAATCAGCTGGCCATAGTGGTGCATGCCTGTAGTCCCAGCTACTCGTGAGGCTGAGGCAGCAGAATTGCCTGAACTCAGGAGGCTGAGGTTGTGGTGAGCCGAGATTGCGCCATTGCACTCCAGCCTGGGTAACAAGAGCAAAACGTCATCTCAAAAAAAAAAAAAAAAAAAAAAAAAGCATCTCAGGAAATAAATGTCTAAAGCACAAAACATTCCTAAGGTATATGAACATTTAATAAACTGAGCACCCTAAATCTGTATGATATAAAGTATGTATTTACAACAGAAAATTCAGGGAATTCATGATTTAGGCTAAGCTTACTAATAACTGCAAGTCAGCTGAATTCCCCAGTTCCCCATTCCCTACCACACCCAATCTTATAAGTTTACCTCTTTAATTATTTTGGCCCCTTTTTTGTCACTGAATTCCAACTGAGCCAAAGCCTGGTCAATAGACATTCCTCGTATCTAGAATTAAAGGGTGAGAGACAAAAGAAAATAAATTAGTTTACAAAGTCACTGTTTTCAATGAAAGCCTTACATAATTTGAACAACTTGTAAAAACACTGAATTGAACCAAAATAGAAGAAAACAAGTTTGAAAGGAGATACTATTCTCTTTAATGAAACAAACATTTTAGCCATAAAACTTAGACTGTAACAGTTTCAAAAACATTAAAAGTCAGCAAACATGACAGAGAAAGACCACAGGTTGGTAACAACTAGACTAGGCATTAAAGGCATCTCCTTCTCCTATAGGATAAATGTATTACATGCATATTTGCTGCCTTTTTCTTCCCTCATCTATAAATTTCATTTCCTAGGGAAAAAAACTTAAAAGCAACATTTTAAAAATAGGTTGAATCAAGTTTACAGATAAATAAGCAGGTTTCCTGGATTCTCTGGTTATAGCCAAATTCCTGATGCCTTTGTTTTAGTATCTATCTATCCAATATGATTTAGTTTCTCAGAAAAAGGTGAAAATCAACAAAAATCATACATCTCTGAACAATCATTCTTTTGATGGCCTACCAATTGTATCATATTCCTCATAAATCTTTTTTATTTTTCAAATCCTGGGGTGAGGTGTGGGGAGGGGAATTCATAGCTTCTTTCATAAATTATCATATGGTAATAGTCATTGTAGCTTACCAATTTTGCCAAATACCACATCTTATCTTTGCTGTATTTAATTTGTCTCCGACAGTGGTAGATTTCCTTACAAATAGGAAAACAAAGAACAGAAAGAAAATTTTAGCACGTTTATCACAAAATGACAGTAAAATATACTGTTATTAAAGTTTTTACTTTCTAGGCCTACAGAAAATGCCGCCACAAGAAATAGAAATATTACTAAGAATTTAAAGATTATTTTCCCCTACACAAAGTTGTACTTTTCCCAAGTCTCACTATGTTAAAAGATTACTAAGGGAGAAACAGAAACTGTACAATGGCTGGTTTGTGCCAACACCCGCAACATTTCTATCCAGAGAAATACTAAAAGATTTAAATGAAAGTATCTTGAAACAATTTAGCTGATTAAAAGAACTGAAGAAAAAGTACAACAAGAAAAAAAAAGTTCATTGGAGAAAAATGGCAAAATGGACAAAATAAGTGTTTTCATGTGAAAAGGCAATATTCTAGGTGTTTGGTCAAGAACAGGTTCTAGAATCAGACTGCCTGGATTTCAATCCTAACTCTGCCATCGACTAGCTACATAATCTTGAGCAAGCTAGTTAACCTCTTCTGTAAAAAAAAGATAATGGTATCTGCCTCTTAAAACAATAATTGGAAATAAAATAACCTATTTCAAGAAATTATTTTATAGTGCCTGGCACATGGTAACTTCTCAGCAAGTATTAGCTTTTATTATCTCCTAAAAGGGTAGGTATGTCCTGTTTAATTATAATGTATAGTTCAAAAAGCACTTTTCACATTCACTATTTCATTTAGTCTAACTTTATGAGTTGAGAGGGGAAATATTTTATATACAAACCGAAAATCAGAGAAATCAAGTGACTTGTCTAAGACCACAGGTTTGCAAGAGACAAAGTTAGAATTCAAAGAATAGAGAAGCATGATATACCTGATACAATGTCTAGCACATCTACTTTCAAAACTTCCCCTATAGGCCGGGCACGGTGGCTCAAGCCTGTAATCCCAGCACTTTGGGAGGCCGAGGCGGGTGGATCACGAGGTCAAGAGATCGAGACCATCCTGGTCAACATGGTGAAACCCCGTCTCTACTAAA
>NW_016107441.1:4151819-4172163 GCF_001604975.1 Cebus imitator | reverse complement strand
AAAAAAAAAAAAAAAAAAAAACTTCCCCTATTGACTCTAAAACCCACTTTCTTCCCACTACTATGCCATACTGCCACTTCAAAAAAATTAGAAAACATGTGTTATGGGAATCTATAGCAAGGAGGTTTCAAAACTTTCTAAACCCATTTCTACTAAAACCTGTCTCTACTAAAAATACAAAACTTTCTAACACTCTGACTCCTGCTGGAAATTTTCAAACTCTGTCTCAGAAAGAGCAGAGTTTTCTCAAGCGGTCATCTTTTAATATGTGGCAGATTTCTTTTCAGTTGCAAAAGAAGCAGACAGCCTGAAACTGTAGCAATAGCCTAATTACATTTTCAGCAATAAGTCCTGGGGAGCAAGGCAGAGGAAAGAACTGTCATGACTGATAATAATAATCTGCAAAAATTAATCCACTCAATGAAATCTTTCACAAAGAAAAGACCATTTAATTTGTGCATTCTTGTGGCAGGATATCTTTAAGCCTTAATTTTGTATGATTACCCTCAAATTTTATAAATATAAAAAATTATACTCCTGACCAGAAGATGGCAAAATGGAATGAAGTGTTTACAAGAAAGGTGAAAGTTACTTAATCATCCTCTTCTAAAACTAAAAAAAACCTCAGCATTTACTTTGGGCAGATGAAATGTCTAAGGGCACTTTCTAAAGATAAACTAGACAAAGTCTCAGTACATAAGTATCAGGCAAATAGATAAAGTAACAAAGTTGGAAGTCAGAAGGCCTAGTTATATATCTCTGCCATAAGCTGACCTACACAGTAAATTAGATGCAGGGAGGATAGGATACATAAAATAGTTATTCAAATGAAGTAAATGTATGTGTAAATTATGAAATGTCTAAATCAATAACTTTTGAATAAATCAATTTATTTTTAAATGCATATAATAATTCGAATGAGGAAAAAGGAATAAAAGTTCTGGCCAGGCGCTGTGGCTCATACCTGTAATCCCAACACTTTGGAAGGCCAGCCAAGGGAGGCAGACCACTTGAGCCCAGAAGTTTGAGACCAGCCTGGGCAACGTGACAAAAACTCATCTCTACTAAAAATATAAAAATTAGCTGGGTACGGTGGCATGTACCTGCAGTCCCAGCTACTTGGGAGGCTGAGGTGGGAAGATCTCTTGAGCCCAGGAGGTCAAGGATATAGTAAGCCATGACTGCACAACTGCACTCTAGCCTGGGCAACAGAGTGAGAACCTGTCTCAAAAAAAAAAAAAATGTTCTAGGCTAGGTGCAGTGGCTCACGCCTATAATCCCAGGGCTTTGGGAGGCCCAAGGTGGGTGGATCACTTGATGCCAGGAGTTGCAGACCATCCTGGACACATAGAGAAACCCCATCTCTACTAAAAATACAAAAATTAGCCGGGTGTGGTGGCACACGCCTGTAATCCCAGCTACTTGGGAAGCTGAGGCATAAGAATTACTGGAGCCCAGAGGTGGAGGCTGCAGTGAAGCAAGATCATGCTATTCCAGCCTGGGCAACAGAGCTAGACCCTGTCTCAAAAAAAGAAATTCTTACTAGAACTTTATGAGATTCAGATTTATATTAATGTATTATTACCAATATGCTGATTAATCCATAAATTAAAAATATGTCTCACATAGAAATGGTTGTTGGGAGAGTGAAGGAAAAGTGGAAAAATAAGAAATGGTAGCTCAAAGAGTTCTGACACAGTCTTATTACACTTTTCATTTATTTAACATAGCTTTTTTCAAAGACATTGCAAAAGTAAACTCAAGCCTGAAGTAACAGGGTGTAACTATCATAAAGAAAGCCCTTTAATTTCTCTCTGGCCCATTTTCTTTACATGAAGCCCACATAAGATAAAATCTACATAAGAATCTATACTCTTTGGAAATTGGTGCTAGCTAAACTAGGAAATTAGTCTTAAGAGTATTAGGAGGCCGGGCGCGGTGGCTCAAGCCTGTAATCCCAGCACTTTGGGAGGCCGAGGCGGGTGGATCATGAGGTCAAGAGATCGAGACCATCCTGGTCAACATGGTGAAACCCCGTCTCTACTAAAAATACAAAACATTAGCTGGGCATGGTGGCGCGTGCCTGTAGTCCCAGCTGCTCAGGAGGCTGAGGCAGGAGAATTGCCTGAACCCAGGAGGCGGAGGTTGTGGTGAGCCGAGATCGCGCCATTGCACTCCAGCCTGGGTAACAAGAGCGAAACTCCGTCCCAAAAAAAAAAAAAAAAAAAAGAATATCAGGAGTAGCCTAAAACAACTCTAAATTGGTAACATTCTTTTTTTTAATTATTTTTATTATTATTATTTTTTTTTGAGACAGAGTTTTGCTCTTGTTGCCCAGGCTGGGTGCAATGGCATGATCTCCACTCACCACAACCTCTGCCTCCCAGGTTCAAGGGACTTTTCCTGCCTCAGCCTTCCGAGTAGCTGGGATTACAGGCATGTGCCACCACGCCCAGCTAATTTTGTGTTTTTAGTACAGATGGGGTTTCTCCATGTTGGTTAGGCTGGTCTCAAACTCCCAACATCAGGTTATCTGCCCAGCCCAGTAACATTCATTTTAATTTACTGCTACAGGGTTTGCTCACTATCCAATCCACTGTTATTCATTGACTATATATTCTAATGCAGAAGATCAGAATTAGGTAGAATGGTAGATATTATCTGGTCCTCTTTTCAGCTAGAGATAAAACTAATTTTAATCATGGCTGTAGCTAGCAGATTGTAAAGTCTGAGAGACATTGTACATTATAGCACAGTATTATGAACTATATGGCCAGTGAATAAATTATTTCCAGTAAGTTAGATATTTATGAAGGATATCAGCCTTCCCAGTCATAACAGGTACAACTGACGAACCAATATTAATTTACTAAATAATGTTTAAAGTCAGAAAATGTTCAGTATTTCCCAAATATCATAATCTGTCCCCCAAAGGATTACTGAAACAAAATCTGTGCAAAATAGAGAAATTAAGGTTTTCCAAAATACCTATATAAAATCAAATCAAATGTCTTCCCACAGGCTCTTGTATAAGAAAAATAAATGATATAAAGAAGTTAATCAAAATAGTTTATTAAATATAACACACAAATTACTAGATTGATAGTGTTCATCATTTGCTAGAGTTAAGCAGATCACATACTATCAACTATTTGAATTTTGCCACTTGGAGTATATCCTAAAGCACATTTTTTTAATATCTAAAAATATTAGGACCACACAATATAAGTGTGCTGTTAGATTCTGGATTCGACAAATATTATTATTTTCAATTAATACCTGAATTTCAAAGAGCTTAATTAAGAAGCAAAAAAAGAATTTTAGTTACAGGAAATTTTTTATTTACGGTATTTGTGCAATCATGTAACATTTCATTTAGTAAATTTTGGTTAATTACAAAATGGAGACGAGCCCGGCCAACATGGCAAAACCCTGTCTCTACTAAAAATAGAAAAATTAGCTCGGTGGCATGGTAGGCATCTGTAATCCCGGCTACTCAGGAAGCTGAGACAGGAAAATCACTTGAACTTGGGAGGTGGAGGTTGCAGTGAGCCAAGATCACGCCACTACACTCCATCCTGGGTGACAGAGCAAGACTCTGCCTCAAAAAAATAATAATAATAAAAATAAAATAAATAAACAAAATGAGGTCAAACTTAATAGCCTAGACTGACAAATCTTTCAAGTTGTGATGTCCTGACAAAACATAGAAGTTGAAAAGTTATTTGTTTATTCTGTGCAAATAAAGATAAATCTCCAGTAGGAACCCAAAGATTAACTTCAAACCGCAAAAAGAAAAAAAAAAAAAAAACAGTGTGTCTATACTCAAATATATAGCACTAGAAAATCACATACATAATTTAAACACTGGTCAGTAGTTTAAGTCATTCTTGCCAACTCCACATGCTCCATCATTAAGAACTCATGAGTAAGCCTCTCAGAGTCAAAAATCAGTATGCCTTAAACTCTTAGTTTAGTTTTAAAGTTAAGGTCCCTATCCAGGAGGTTAAGTAAAGACAAACAATTAGGTAAAGAATTACAATCTTTCACAACTATTGAAGAGATAAATCTATTACATCTTCTATGTCAATTAGAGCCAACTGTTATATAATTTTTATTTTTTTAACATAGAATAATAAAGCATTACTAATCACTTTAAGAGTAAGAGCACTACCAGGATTAAGAGATTAGTTCTGCCCACAAACTTACTGCTGGTCTCCGAGGTTCTCCAGGCAGTTGTGGTGGATAAACAATTTTATTCTTCCTCTCCCATTTTCGAGAAATGTCAAGAGAAGCACTTGTGTGGATATATGATTGAGGTAAAACACTGTGAAATGAAAGAAGCCTATAAAACAATAGACACAACCTTTTTGTAGAGTTTACATATCTTCTGAACCATTATCATCTCCATTTTGATGAAAACAATTTAAGGATCACAAGTGGAAATATTCTAGAGGTACTCATTAATAGAGACTACTTTTAAACAACACAAAGAGCCAGTTTATTGGAGGATAACAAGAGACAAAGTAAACACATACAAGTCAAAGAGTTAATAGATATTAACTCAAGATTTCTTGTCCTGACTGGCCAATAATACTGTCTTCTTAAGTCAACCACTCCTAACAAAGATTTAGAGAAGACATAATAGCTCTCTGATCTGACCTGTAAGATTGCCCAACTTTGTTGAGTAACTAAGACAAATACATAAAACAATTAAGAGACAATATAAACCTACATAACTAAAATACAGGAAACAGCACAGGATTTCAGAGGTGACTTCAGGTGAATCTTGAACAACATCCTAATTGATATGGTTTGGCTCCCTGCAAATCTCATCTTCAATTGTAATCTATACATGTTGAGGGAGGGACCTGGTGGGAGGTAACTGGATCATTGAGGAAGTTTCCCCCATGCTGTAGTGAGGGAGTTCTCAAGAGATCTGAATGATTAAAAAGTGGGAGTTTCCCTACGTTGTCTCTCTCTCCTGCTGCCTTGTGAAAAAGGTGCTGCTTCCCATTTCCCTCTGCCATGATTTTACGTCTCCCGAGGAATCCCCAGCCATGCAGAACTATGGGTCAATCAAATCTCTTTTGTTTATGAGTTACTCAGTCTCAGGTAGTATCTTTATAGCAGTGTGAAATGGACTAATACACTAATTGTCAGAGGAATGGGCAACAACAAATATATCATCTATGCAGAGCTACAGAGTTGAGAAGTAAGGGCAGAGGTGTGACTGAGTCAGAATTTGTTAGGTATGGGAAAATATTGGAAAGGTCATTGAGGCTAGAGTGGTTGTCTTTGAATGCCAAACTAATGGGCTGAGAGTTGATGATGAAAATCCCAAATTCATTATTCCTTGACCTCTTCCTCCACAATTCAACTGCTTTAATAATATACAACTAGTCATTCTACCGTTCCCATCTTCTGCTACTTCCCCAGCATCTGCTACTTCCCTATATCATTAAATAAAATAATTCTTGAATGGTGTGCTAGAGTTTATCTTCAACTTCCCAATCATTTTCATCCTGCCAGAGCTAGTTACCAAGTCTTACAGATGCCTCCCCTGAAACAGCTCTCAAATGCTTTACCTCTTCTCCAATCTAATTAGAATATATAGTCAATAAATAACAGTGGATGGATAGTGAGCAAACCTTGAAGCAGTAAATTAAAATGAATGTTACTGGGCCGGGCAGATAACCTGATGTCAGGAGTTTGAGACCAGCCTGACCAACATGGAGAAACTCCGTCTCTACTAAAAATACAAAATTAGCTGGGCATGGTGGCACATGTCTGTAATCCCAGCTACTCAGAAGCCTGAGGCAGGAAGGTCACTTGAACCTGGGGGAGAGTGTTTGAAAATATGATGAGGGAGAGTAGAGGTTACAGATAAGATTGGCCATGAGTAGTAAATGTTGAAGTTGGGTGACAGATACATGGAGGTTCACCATATTGTCTACTTTTGTATATGTCTAGGTATATCCAAATAAAAAGTTGACACAGTAAACTTTGGTATTTCCCTACTGGCCACAATACAGAGTCCAAACTCTTTAGTAAGACATAGAAGGCCTTTCATAATCTATATCCAACCTGCCCTTATGGCCTAGCCATAGAGATGTTCCTTGTTCCCTGAACAAGCCTTTACTCAAATTGTTTTCTCCTGCCTTATTATCTCCTGAATGAAATGCTTATTCTGTTTTAAGTTCTAGCTCAAATATCACTTCATTATGAAACATCACCTAATCCCTTCTCCGATACTGATTCTCACATTGTCTTAATACTTTGTTCTTGCCAGCCATATAGCAATGACTTGGATTACTGTACTATCATAAGTGGCTATAATAGAATGAGTTATTGTACCAAGTGTACAGATGTTGAGCATTTAAAGGACAAGTCCGACATTCTTTGTATTCTAGCACTAAGAACAATGTCTGGTACGTGGATACTGAGTAAACATTTAACTCAGACTTACATGCTCAAAGTCGTTTTATATTGGTATATTCTCACACAAATACGCAACTTGGATGATTTACTTGACAAACAAAGCCTTTGTTTTTAGTCTTCGAGCAATTCAGACAAAAGACTCAAACAAATCTATTTTTCTAGTGTATCATTTTTACCTCAAGTTCACTACCTCATATCCTAATATCAAGATTAATGCCATCAAAATACCTAACAAAATCTATACCTTTGCCATCCACATTTAGGTTCCAATGTCTTAACTGAAAAGCACAAAATTAGGATACATGATGTATGCAGGCATATTTTCCTAATGAATTTAAGCCAGGTGATGAGAGCTGAGGCTATAGAGTCAAGCAGACCTGGGTCTAAATCCTAACTCTAATTTACTAGGTGAATGGTCTTAGGGAAGTCAAAAAACTTTCTGGGTCTCAGTATTCCCATCAGTAAATACAGTAATAGTAATTACCTCATAGCCTTCTAAACAAGCTCAAATGCAAGTAAAATACTTAACCTGATGCAGGGCTCAATAAATTTTAGGTATTATTACTTATGGAATAAGGAGGATAAAAAGTACTTAATTCTTAATTAATAATTGATATAGTGCATCATACAATGTCTAGCCCATGATAAACACTGATGGCTAGCGTTATTTTTAAATTAGGCTCTTTGACCAAGTATGGTGGCTCACGCCTGCAATGCCATCACTTTGGGAGGCCATGATAGTAGGATTGTTTGAGGCCAGGAATTCAAGATCAGCCTAGGCAACACAGCAAGACCTTGCCTCTGGGGTTTTTTTGGGTTTTGCTTTGTTTTGTTTTTTGAGACAGAATTTCGCTTTTGTCACCCACGCTGGAGTGCAATGGCACGATCTCGGCTCACTGCAACCTCCTGGGTTCAAGGGATTCTCCCACCTCAGCCTCCCAACGATTATAAATCGTTCTACTATAGGGACACGTGCACAAGAATGTTCACTGCAGCACTGTTTACAATAGCAAAGACCTGGAACCAACCCAAATGTCCATCGATGATAGACTGGACAGGGAAAATGTGGCACATATACACCATGGAATATTATGCAGCCATCAAAAATGATGAGTTTGTGTCCTTTGTAGGCACATGGATGAACCTGGAAACCATCATTCTCAGCAAACTGACACAAGAGCAGGAGATCAAACACTGCATGTTCTCACTCATAGGCGGGTGTTGAACAATGAGAACACATGGACACAGGGAGGGGAGCACTACACACTGGGGTCTGCTGGGGGGAAATAGGGGAGGGTCAGTGAGGGGTGGGGAGTTGGGGAGAGAGAGCATGGGGAGAAATGCCAGATATAGGTGATGGGGAGGAAGGCAGCAAATCACACTGCCACGTGTGTACCTATGCAACAATCTTGCATGTTCTTCACATGTACCCCAAAACCTAAAATGCAATAAAATAAATTTAAAAAAAAAAAAAAAGATGAGGAATGTGCTCTACTGACTGCCATAGGCCCTCCACTTTCTCATTTTACACAGACAACTTCCCTTAGTTTTCCATTTCTAGTCTGGGGCCTATATGCAATTAAGTTTCCAATCACTGGCCAGGCAGCTCATGCCTGTAATTCCATCACTTTAGGAGGCCAGGACAGGAGGATCACTTGAGCCTAGGAGTTAAGAGACCAGTCTGATCAATATAGCAAGATCTCTGTCGCTACGAAAAAATTAAAAAATTAGCCAGGTGTGGTAGCATGCATCTGCAGTCCTAGCTACTCAGGAAGCTGAGGCAGGAGCCCAGGAGTTTGAAGCTGTAGTAAGCTATGATCATAGCACTGCACTTTAGTCTGGCACAGAGCAAAACCTTGTCTCTAAAAAAAAGGAAAAAAAAAGTTTCTAATCACCGAATCCGATTATATGCTAAGATATTACAAGGTTATCATGAACATTATTTATACCTTTCTACTTAGTTTTCTTATGGTCATTTTCCCCACCGGAAAATCCAAAATAAGGATTCACAAAATTATGTAGCAATTTAATTGCAAATAGCCTTAGAGATTATCTAGCAAAATCCAACACTCCTTTATCATGACATAGAGGAAAAGACTAAAGGCAAACAGCTTAAGTTTCTTGCTCAGAGCTTCTTAATATAAGTTGGTGCAAGACATTCAACTCAACATCAAAACATTTAACTTGTGTAAGACCTTATGCTGGAGCTACAACAACAAATAAATGTCCAACCTCTCCAAGATACACAAGCTAGTAAAGGGCATAGACACATATACATGAAGACATTATAGAAGGCACGCATGCTAAAAGGAAGGAAAAACTAATTTCTTTCCGTTTTAGAGAGACTTAAGAAAACTTCCTGAAGGGAAAACATCTGAACAGAGGTTTGAATAATGGGTAGGACTGCTGCTATGGACAAGATGTGATGGCATAGGAGGAAAAGCCAAGAAGCATATAAGTGCACAGTATATTCAGAAAAAGTAAGTAAATCAGCATGGTTGGGGGTAGAGTGATAGAAGGTTATGTAGGAAGCATATAGACAAATCCTAAGAGCTAGTGCTTCCTATTTTCTTCTTTAGCCCACCTCTTTATCCCCCTAGGACTCAAGAACCTAGAAAAGAGTTAAATATAATTGGGAACTCAGTAATAATTTATAATAATAGAAACATTAGTGGCTACTGGAATTCAGAGTGGAATTATCATATGCCATAAACATACTAAATACTTCATATGCATTATCTTGTTTGAACCTCATTTTAAAAATCTATTAGAGTTACATGCATGGCATGTGCCTGTAATACCAGCACCTCAGGAGGCTGAGGCAAGAGGATCATTTCAGCCCTTAAGTTTGAGGCCAGCCTGGGCAACATAGTAAGACCTCATCTCAAAAAATAAATAAATAAAAATTTTAAACTTTTTTAAAACCTAAGAGATAGTTACTAATATTACTGTCATATATGATATGTAAGTGATAACTGAAGCTTATAAAGAGTAAGTAACTTGGCGGGAGGGGAGGTGGGCAAAAATAAATAAATAAATAAATAACTTTTCCAAAATCAGTTAAAAAGTGGATTCATATATAACTCATCCGTCTCCAAAGCCTATGAACTAAACCAAAATAAATGCTAACAAATGCACAGAACAGAAAATTTACAATCAGATTATCAATTTTCAAATACTGATTTTTTAAAATTAATTTTTGGGGAGCAACGGCGACTGCTTTTGTCCTAAGGCTACAGAATGATCTGGAGAGTACAGTATAAAGCTTCAAAAGTTCCTTCAACTGAGTGGCAGTAGGCAAGTTATATTACGCTTGGGGGCTTCAATTTCCTTGTCTGAAAAATGAGTACAGCAGTACCTACTCGTAGAATGTTATGAGAACGAGTTAAGGTATATAAAGCGCTAAACACAATGTCAGGTACGATGTAAACCACGGCTGTCCACAACACAGTCCCCGTCCATGCAAGCAAGTAATCAGAAGGGTAACTAGAAACGCTGGACGCATCCATATGGAGATGGAATAGTCTAACCTTGTCCAGAAAGATCATAGCAGACGTTCAGATCATAGCAGACGTTCAGAAAACGCATTTACAATGGCCCTTAGGTAATGGGTACTCCTGATCCCTGCAGGGCTTATGCAATAGGGTGGCGAAAAATAGGGTGGCAAAGCAGAGACTCGGGCTGTCTCGTTCGCCTCACTAGCCCCAGAGCCTAAAGCAGTTAGGCATGAAGGCGCTCAGTTACCAACTGGCAGAGTAGTAAAGAGGCCTTGGGCCCTTCTGAAACTCCGAAGCGAGAGACTTACCCCAAGGCCAGCTTCCCCCGGCTCCTCAGGTTCTGTATCCACAACGCACCTGCAACATGAACACAGCCGTCAACTCAGATTCCATCTGGACACCCTTCCGCCGGTTAAGCACTAAGAAATCCTTACCCAACTGATCCAGTACTGCCGCCGCCATCTTCCGCCCTCTCGCTACGGAAGCCTCCGAGTTCAAGGGCCTTCTAGACAGCACGCATGCGCAATACTCGGGCATTCCTGTGGGGCTCTCCCCGCAGCACTACCTACACCCGCTGTGCTGTCACGAAGATCGCGAGCACAGCGCCACCACTCAAGGTGTGATCAGGCGAGCCTGGCTTGGGAATAAATGAATTAATAAAGTTCGAAAGCGCGTGGGCTTCCGAAAATTCACCTGGATTCAGAAAAATTGTGAAGCCCGAACTCACAAACTCGAAAGGCGTAGGGGAACAGAATCCATGAACAAGCCATGTAATCAGATGGCCCTCAGTTTTCTTCTCAGAAATAACTAACCCTAGGGCACAAGCTTGTTATAAAGATCAGTTGAAATTGTGTGAAAGCTATTTTATTTCATTTTATTGAGACAGGATCTCTCGCTCAGGCTGGTGTGCGGTGGCAATAACCTAGTCTCACTGCAGCCTCGACCTCCCGTGCTCAAGCCACCCTTCCACCTCAGCCTCCCAGTTAGCTGAGACTACAGGTGCACGTCACCACACCTGACTAATTTTTGTATTTTTTGTAGAGGCTGGGTTTCGCCAAATTGCCCAGGCTGATTTAGAATTCCTGGGCTCAGATGATCCACCCTCCTCCGCCTCCCAAAGTGCTGGGATTACAGGTGTGAGCCACCAAGCCTAGCCTAAAATCTCTTTTAAACAGCAAATAGTTTAAATATGATGTATGCTGTCCTAATCCCTACTAATCTGGTTGACCTCCAGGAAATGAGTTTATATTCATCGGGCATTTACTGCCATATGTCCGGCAGGTATTTCACCAAATCTCATTTATTCCTCACAGCAATCCAACAAGGCATGGATTAACATTTTCCTTCTTCAAATGAGGAAACATATTTAGGATAGGTTAAAGTCTCTCAGCTAACAACTGGCAAACCAGTGATCAATCTGCAGCTAGGGTGTCTCCAAAGCTCGTGCCCCTAGATGTAGCGAAATATATGTATTTGACCTCTCTGTATTAATGACCGGTAGTTCAGATTTCGGTTTGCTACATACGCAGGAGTGCCAGATACCCAATGCAAATAAGCAACACACAAGTAGTGCAGAATCTGAGCATTTTAGCATTTTTTTAGTTGGAAGGAAACTTTCTTTCACACCATTTACCACATACAGGTTCCTTCACAGAGCTCTCAATCAAGCAAATCGAGTCACTCCATTTGCTTCTCTTTCATCTTTGAATACCCAGAACCCAGAGCCAGAATTTCCACCGAGTTGCAGAAAGTGTTCTTTCCCTTTTTAATTCCAGATTTGTACTTTCACATTTTTGTTTATTTTTTTGAGACAAGGTTTCACTCTGTTGCCCAGGCTTGAGTGTAGTGGCACAATCACAGCTCACTCCAGCCTGTCCTCCGGGCTCCATATTTTTGTTAGGTGACTCCTTGTGCATACCTTTAAAACACCTTCACAACTAGCGAAGTGCCCTGGCACAGAGCGTTCAAAAAACAATGAACGCGTCGTGGTTGAACAAGTCCAAAGAGTAAACTGGTAGTGTGGGGCGGTGGTTCCACTAGTCTAATCCTCTAATTTTGTGCCTTCCTGTGGATAGTGAAATGCTTAACCTCGGGGCTGTGCTCAGGCAACACCCGACCCTAGCCGGGGTTGGGGCGGACCTCCTCCCCCGGGCTAGGTACGGAGGGCCAGCGCAGCGCACGCGGTCAGGCCCCTCCCAGCCCGGCGGCAGCGAGCACGGAACGCGCGGTGCTAGCTGGGCCTCGGCGCGCACCGTAGCGACTGCCCGAGAAGGCGGGGCTCAGCGGGCTCAGCCCGCCCCCCCCACCCCCCCTCCCAACCCCAGGCTGAGGCGTGAGGCTGCGAGCGCTCTCTCGCTTGGCTGCTTCTCTTGGCTCCGACGACCTGTAATTATGGGGCAGGAGCCGCGGACGCTGCCGCCCTCCCCCAACTGGTACTGCGCCCGCTGCAGCGATGCGGTGCCCGGGGGCCTCTTTGGCTTCGCCGCGCGGACCTCCGTCTTCCTTGTCCGCGTGGGCCCGGGCGCAGGCGAGAGTCCTGGGACACCTCCGTTTCGAGGTAACTCACCACCCTTGGTCCTGAGCCCTCTTGCCCTTTCTACGCTCTCCAGGGGCGCCGAGTGGACATCTCCAGCCACCCCGTTTTCTACAGCTAGGGAAACTGAGGTCCAGACTGGGAGAAGAGTCAGCCCAGATTCACTAAACTGAGTTACTTCTGGTCCCCAGAATGAGCTACAGCATGCTGTGGCTGAGCGGTCCCGCCTCCTGGAGCTTCCACGTGGGACTGCTTGCTGACTGAAAAGTTAGCCCTGTACAGTCCCGGCCGTTTATAGGGCTCCCCCGCCCAGCCCGGTGCACGCCAGCCCCTGGGGAGCCTTCCTGAGGTTGGGGGCTGACTACAGCTGCAGGCTCTATGCATGATCCTTCGACGTGTGACATTCATTACTGTAAGATGACTGGGTTGAGCCAGATGTTTTCAGGCTCCAAACTAGGCTTTGATTGTGCCTTGGGATATGACGTGTCGGGTCATTTATTCTGGCCTGATCTAAATAAGAGTCGCTATCAGGGCCGGGCGCGGTGGCTCAAGCCTGTAATCCCAGCACTTTGGGAGGCCGAGGCGGGTGGATCACGAGGTCAAGAGATCGAGACCATCCTGGTCAACATGGTGAAACCCCGTCTCTACTAAAAATACAAAACATTAGCTGGGCATGGTGCTATAGTGAAATGCTTAACCTCGGGGCTGTGCTCATGCCTGTAATCCCAGCTACTCGGGAGGTTGAGGCAGGAGAATTGCCTGAACCCAGGAGGCGTAGGTTGCGGTGAGCCGAGATCGCGCCATTGCACTCCAGACTGGGTAACAAGAATGAAACTCCGTCTCAAAAAAAAAAAAGAGTCGCTATCACATTATTTGAGCTGCTTTCCAGCCTCTGAACTAAGCACAGCGAGGTATATCAGCATTCATTTCACAGTTGAGAAGCTGAGCCTCAAAAAGACTTGTTCGAAGTCACGTGGCACTTGGGAGTTCTGATTGTGAGTCCGTCGTATTTCGGTTATACCATGGGTTGTGTAACTCCAAAGTATCTGCTCCCTCATCATCCAACAACAGTATGATTCTGCCAGGAATCTTGGATAGCACTTTGATTAATCTAACATCTGGTTTTACTTGAAGTCATAGGAGAGTTGGTGGGACACACCGAGAGGGTCTCTGGCTTCACATTTTCTCATCACCCTGGTCAGTACAACCTCTGTGCCACCAGCTCCGACGATGGGACTGTGAAAATATGGGATGTAGAGACAAAAACAGTTGTGACAGAACATGCACTCCATCAGGTACCATGGCTTACTGGTTTCTCAGACCGTTTTTATATGTCTGGGCTGAGGGTTCTTGGGTTTCAAGCTAGTTTTGCTAGCTCATCTGTGCGAAGTAACTTATAATTGTGTTCATTAATTAGATAAGATTCTATATTGTAAGCTGTCTCAACTTTTTTTAAAAGGAGATACATACAAACCAGAGGTTGGCAAACTGCTCTGTGCCTATTTTTGCAAATGGGTTTTATTAGAATAGAACCACACTAATTCATTTAAGTATTGTCTATGACTGCTTTAATGCTATAAGAATTGAGTAGTTGTAACAGGCATGGTATGGCCCAAAGAGTCTAAAACAGTTACCCTCTGCCAGGCACGGTGGCTCACGCATGGAATCCCAGCACTTTGGGAGGTCTAGGCAGGTGGATCACAAGGTCACGAGTTCAAGACCATCCTGACCAAGATGGTGAAACCCCATCTCTACTAAAAATAGAAAAATTAGCCAGGTGCTGTGGCAAACACCTGTAATCCCAGCTACTCGGGAGGCTGAGTCGGGAGAATTGCTTGAACCTGGGCGGCAGAGGTTGCAGTGAGCTGAGATCAGCTGCTGCACTCCAGCCTGGGTGAGACTCCATCTCAAAAAACAATAACAACAGTTACCCCCTGGTTATTGATATAAATAGACTTCTGATAGAGACTGTAAATGAGTGAATTAAACTCATTTCTAAACTAGATAGTTACTTGATATACCTGCCTTTTGAGAGAACAAGGGAAAAGAAAAACCCACTTAATCTTCGTAAGAACTTTGCATTAAGCTGTTAAAAAAATTTTATGATTATTTGATCCCCTGTAGTCTAAATCTTCCCACCATTTTGTTAATATCATGTTGCTCTACAAGTACTACTAAGTATTAGCTACTTTTAATGTATGTACATAGCATTATGCTGGGTTGTGATACAAGTTAAAAATTAAGTAAAACTTTAGCATTGACAATAACAAGTTTTTGTTTTGTTTTAAAGCATACGATATCAACATTACATTGGTCTCCTCGAGTAAAGGACTTAATAGTATCTGGGGATGAAAAAGGAGTAGTTTTCTGTTACTGGCTTAACAGAAATGACAGCCAGCATCTCTTTATAGAACCCAGGACAATTTTCTGTCTTACTTGTTCACCTCATCATGAAGATTTAGTAGCCATTGGGTAAGTACTGTGCCACCTGTACTGAAGATTTTTGTTTGTGTGTGATCATGTTTTGCATTTTCTTTACCTTCTCCTGCCCTTTTATTCCTCAAAGAAAACCATCTACAGTTGTTAGCCAGTCCCCCGACCCCTTAGCATCATTTATTCCTCCAGGTCCTTACTGTCTCTTTCCCTGGTTTTCCATGGTACTGTACTTTCTTGGTTCTTTGTGTCCAACTCCTGTAGTCAACCTTTAAATGTAGGAAGTGTCCTTTTTTACCTTTTTCGCTTTCTGTGCTGCCTTTTGATATAACATGAACTCCCAGGTGTCAGATGACTTTTCTCGGTTTGTCTGGTTCTGAGCGCTCCCTCTAGATTGGGAAAGCGATGTGACATTGGGATCCATTTCCTCATTGATCAACAAGGTTGTTTCACATGAGCTACCAGGATGGACATCCCCCTTTCCTTCACCATTCATGTACTTCTCATTGAAAGATGTCCATTTTCTCTAATTTGAAGACTTAAGCAATTTCTCTAGAATGTTGAAGGCGAAATTCTGATTGGAGTGAATTTGAAAGACTGGGTGCTAAGGTATTAGAGGTATACAGAGAAACAACCCTTTCACAAAGTTTGTTGTGAAAGTGTGCATAGACATGAAGCCAGAAGGGGTAGATGGGGTCAAGGGAATATTAAATGGGAGATACCAGGGACCTGTTTTTATGTTGATGGAAGTAAGGCTTGAAAAGAGGGAAAGCTTGTTGCAGAAGTAATGGTGAAAAGTCAAGAGGGGACTGGATTCAGATGACAAGAAGAAAGAATAGCTGGGAATATAGAAATAGGTGCAGGTAGGTTTGTAGTTGTGTTTGGAAGAACAGGGTATTCCATTTTGGGATTTCTGATTTTCTCAGTGAGACATAAGTCAGAGTGGTAGAATCAAATCAGCATGGGGTCGAAACTGGATAAGGGAAGAAGGTATGAAAACAGTCAAACAGAAAAGGAAAATGAATGTGCCAAGGGAAATTGTAGCCCCAGTGTTCACCGTTGTGCCAAAAAAAGAATCGTGGCCATAAATTTTAAGTAAACCCAAGCTGTTTGAGAAAGGAGATGGTTGGATTCAGCCAGGTTCAGGGCTTTGTGGAGTAAATACTCTTGAGGGAGGAGACAGGGGCTGTAATTATATTTTTTAAAGTTGATAATAAGGCCAGACGTAGTGGCTCAAACCTGTAATCCCAGCACTTTGGGAGGCCAAGGTTGGTGGGTGACCTGAGGTCGGGAGTTCAAGACCAGCCTGACCAATGTGGAGAGACCCCATCTCTACTAAAACTACAAAATTAGCCAGGCATGATGGCGCATGCCTGTAATCCCAGCTATTTGGGAAGCTGAGGCTGGAGAATCACTTGACCCCAGGAGGTGGAGGTTGCAGTGAGCCTAGATGCGCCATTGCACTCCAGCCTAGGCAACAAGAGTGAAACTCTATCTCAAAAAAATAATAATAATAATAATTAGCCAGGTGTGGTAGCTCATACCTGTAATCCCAGCTACTCAGGAGGGTGAGGCAGGAGAACCGCTTGAGCCTGGAAGGCAGAGGTTGCAGTGAGCTGAGATTGCACCACTGCACTTCAGCCTGGGTGATAGAGCGAGACTCTTAAAAAAAAAAAAAAAAAGTTGATGATAGTGATGGATCATGAAAGCTGTGCTGCATGGGGTGAGGGGAAGTATAGAAAGACAGGTGTTGGTAAGTGATAGTGAAAATGGAAGGGGACTGAATCGGCAGTCTTGTGAAGTGGGAGCAGTGTTGGCAATAGGGGTGCTAGAGGAAATGAACAGAAAGGTAGTAGGCAGGGGTCAGGGGAGGATCTTTGGAAGAGTATTATTCCCAGAAAGTTTGATTCAGATTTCTAAATAGCTTGATCTGTTGACAATTAGATTGCATAACTTGGTGGTTTTCAAAGTCCTGGTCTTCAAAGATTGGAATACTCTAGTATTTATTTTTCTTTTTTAAAAAATAAAGCTGTACTGGTATTTTTCCCTGTCAAATGTTCTAATGTGTAGGAAGTGTGAATAGGTATAACCACTTTGTAGAATGCAGTTTTGTGAGGTTTTTTTGAGACAATGTCTCGCTCTGTCGCCAGGCTGGAGTACAGTGGCACGAACTTGGCTCAGTGCAACCTCCATCTCCCGGATTCAAGCAATTCTCCTGCTCAGCCTCCCGTGTAGCTGGGACTACAGGCAAGCACCACCACACCCGGCTAATTTTTGTATCTTTAGTAGAGACAAGGTTTCAGCATGTTGGTCAGGATGGTCTCGATCTCTTGACCTTGTGATCTGTCCACCTCGGCCTCCAAAAGTCCTGGGATTACAGGCTGGAGCCACTGCACCCAGCTTGTACTTTCTTAAAGATGCATATATCTTAACATCCTGGCAGTTTCATTACGCGACATCAAACCTGAAATTGTCTTAGATGTATACATGAACATTAAAAGTATTTTTTTGTTGTTGTAAAATATGGAAGCCCTTCAGAAGGAAAATGAATAAACTTTGGTATATTCACACAGTGAGGTACTAATACAATAGTGTAACGACTGGCCAGGAAGTTACGTGTATCAGCATGGATGACTTACAAACAGAATGAGTGAAAAAAACAAGCTACAGGAAAATAAATGATAGCATTTAAATGAAGTTTTAAAACATATAAAATCTGTATCTTATTTAGGAATATATACAAAGAAAGGCTAGGAATGATATAACACACAATTCACAAATAGTGTTTGACCTCTGGTAAAAGAAGAGAAGAAGAGATCTGGCAAGGAGAGAGGTTTGATTGAGGTGGAATGTGCAGAGGACTTCAGCTCTATTGGTAATTATTTTTCTTAGCCAGGGCGGTAGATTACTTTTTTTTATGTATTTGAAATAATTTATTTTCAAAAAGCTATTAGAATTTCTCAGTTTCTTCTCATTCATAAAATGACAGCCTTGGAATATGGAGGTCTAGAGTATAGAATTCTGCAACTTTTGTTAAGTTCACAGTTTAAAAAATAGTATCACGGCCGGGCGCGGTGGCTCAAGCCTGTAATCCCAGCACTTTGGGAGGCCGAGGTGGGTGGATCATGAGGTCAAGAGATCAAGACCATCCTGGTCAACATGGTAAAACCCTGTCTCTGCTAAAAAAAAAAAAAAAATACAAAAAATTAGCTGGGCATGGTGGCGAATAACTGTAATCCCAGCTACTCAGGAGGCTGAGGCAGGAGAATTGCCTGAACCCCGGAGGCGGAGGTTGCGGTGAGCCGAGATCGCACCATTGCACTCTAGCCTGGGTAACATGAGTGAAACTCCATCTCAAAAAACAAATAAATAAATAAAATAAAATAAAATAGTATCACTTATAAAATAAAGGTGATTTTTCCAGTAGACTAGTAGTTATCTCAATTAGAAGAATTGGCCAGGTGTGGTGGCTCACACCTGTAATCCCATCACTTTGGGAGGCCAAGGCAGGCGGATTGCTTGAGCCCAGGAGTTCGAGACCAGCCATGAGCAACATGGTGAAACCCCATCCCTACAAAAAAATACAAAAATTAGCCTGGCATGGCACATACCTATAATCCCAGCTACCCTGGGAGGCTGAGGTGGCAGCATTGCTTGGGCCCGGGAAGTCAAGGCTGTAGTAAGTGGTGATTGTGCCACTGCACTCCAGCCTGGGCAACAGAGAGCGGGGGGAAAAAAAAAGAGTTGCCGGACCCTTGCAAAAACTATGAAAGTTCCTTTAGAACAAAATCATGCTCCACTGTGAGCTTTGTACCAGGCAACATACACAGTATTACCTAGTGCCAACAGTTTGATCGTAGAGAGGAAGGTTTTAACAAAACCAAGAAGCATAAGATGAGCCCTTTAAAAAAGGAAAAAACAAAATTATTTTTTGTCCTCTTTCCTCCTCCGCCACCCCGAATGCACCTAACTTTAAGGATAACTCCAAGCCAAAATGTTTCCTAGAGACCCTGTTCTGTCTTCATTTTTTGAGTAATATTTCTAACTCTTGTTTTTTAGGTACAAGGATGGCATAGTGGTTATAATTGACATCAGTAAGAAAGGAGAAGTTATTCATAGGCTTCGAGGCCATGATGATGAAATCCACTCCATAGCCTGGTGTCCCCTGCCTGGTGAAGATTGTTTATCTATAAACCAAGAGGAAACTTCAGGTAGAGATGACTTAAGTTCAGTACTCTTTCAACCTGAAGAACAGTGGGTAGAATTATATCATTTTATTTTATTTTATTTTTTGACAGGGAGTTTTGCTCTTGTTGCCCAGGCTGGAGTGCAATGGCACGATCTCAGCTTACTGTAACCTCAGCCTCCCGAGTAGCTGGGATTACAGGCATGTGCCATGGTGCCTGGCTAATTTTTAGTAGAGTTGGGGTTTCTCCATCTTGGTCAGGATGGTCTCGAACTCCCGACCTCAAGTGATCCACCCACCTTGGCCTCCCAAAGTGCTGGGATTACAGGCATGAGCCACTGCACCTGGCCAAATTATATCATTTTAATCATACCTAAAACTTCAAATTTTATAGTTCAGACCTATGAAAGAGATAGCTAAGTTTTGGGAACTCTTGCAAACTAAATTTTTTTATAAGTGCATGTTTAATGCAAATCAAAAACAAAATTGCCATCTTTCTCATAGAAGACCCTGAAATTACCAATGGGAATGCTATAGGACAAGCTCCAGGAACAAATGGCTGCTACTTAGCCACTGGGAGCAAAGATCAAACCATTAGAATCTGGAGCTGTTCGAGAGGCCGAGGTAAGATTGATGTTTCTTTTGTGATGTAACCTATGTTGATCTGGTGGAAATAGAGGTTTTTTTCTTCTGTCCTGTTGTCCTGAGGGCGTGTCCTCTTTCTGAGAGCAGTTCTTTACTTTTTGGTCTAGAATTCTGCTTCCTCATTGGAGCCTGGGCTGGATCTCTATTCTCTCAACATCTGGTATTAGAGATGAATGTTTCCCATGCATTCCAGGAGAAGACAAGGACCCCTTGCTTTATAGAAGGATCACTGTTTGGCATGGGGAGCAGGTTGTGTAGTAAGAAGAGGAATATTAGAACATGGTCTGGCCCAGGCCAGGAGAATGGAAAAGATCTCAAGAGTTAAAGCTTTTAATGCACAAATGCAGAATAAATTACATACACCCAGCATAGAATTATGTGTAAAAGCTCTGTTTATCCAAATTATAGAGCCCCTCAGTCATTTAGCTTTCCCAAGCTTCTCTTTGAACAGAACTTTTTAAGTTTAAAAATTGAGAGAAACTCTAGGCAGAGTGAATATTTATAGTATATTATAGAATATAACCTTTATAGTAAAACTCTGGCGTTTCTAGGGGTCTTCTCTTTCTTCATTTTATTTTTTTCACCAGTTTTTTTTTTTTTTTTTTTTTT
>NW_016107441.1:4148333-4151699 GCF_001604975.1 Cebus imitator | reverse complement strand
GCCACCATGCCCAGCTAATTTTTGTATTTTTAGTAGAGACGGGGTTTCACCATGTTGACCAGGATGGTCTCGATCTCTTGACCTCGTGATCCACCCGCCTCGGCCTCCCAAAGAGCTGGGATTACAGGCGTGAGCCACCGCGCCCGGCCTTTTTCACCAGTTTTTTAAGCTGTGGTGGAAAGTATAACATTTGCCATCTTTATCACTTTTAAATGTACATTTAAGTGATATTAAGTACCCTTATAAAGTTGTACAACTGTCACAACCATTCATCTCCAGAATTCTACTCTCATTCCCTCTTCCTCCAGGCCCTGGCAACCATCATTCTGCTTTCTGCTCTATGACTCTATGATTTTGACTATTCTGAGTATTTCCTTTGAGTGAAATTGTCCATATGATGTGTCTTTTTGTGATTGGCTTACTTCACTTAGCATATATCCCCAAAGTTCATTGATTTTGTAGCATATGTCAGCATATCCTTCCTTTCTAAGGCTGAATAATATTCCATTGTATATGTCCCACATTCCATTCCAATGTCCCACATTTTGCTTATCTACTCATCCACTGATGGACATTTGGGTTGCTTCCATGTTTTACTATTCTAAATAATATACTGTGAACATGGATATGCTTACCACTTTATTTTAAACTGTGATAGTTTTATATTTACCCAAATGTGTTAGTGCATGTAAAGCAAGTAGCACTGTGCTTGGCATGTAGTCCAGGCTTCATCGGTGGTAGGTAACAGTATAGTTTTGGAAGACAGAACTTTTTTAAGATTTATAGACTACTTTTGTACATACTGCAGCTAAAACTCCAAGTAGGAACATGAGGCTGAGGATCCCTACAGAAGGGGAACCTCTAGACTTAGAGATGTGTGGTATAATGGCCTTCAATTGTGATTGTGCAGCTGAATCAGCTGGAGAGTTTTTAAAAATGTGAGTTCTTATCCCCCACCTCAGATCTACGGAGTCAGAATCTCTAGGAGTTAGGCCCTAACGTATGTATTTTTTAAAGTTCCACCTGTGGTTCTGATGCATAATACAGCTTAAAAAACAGTGATTAGAAGCGTGTCAGGTGGAGGTACTCCGCAGCCACAGCATGTTGACTGCCAAATTTTTCTTCTTTGTTGGGTTTCTTGCCAACTAGAAACAGTAATCTCAACCTCTATCCTTTTCACTTTGGAGTTATGTCACTGTAATACTTTTGGGTGTACAACTGAGCTGTGTTACTACATGAATTCTCAGTTGTACTTGAGAACTCATTTTCCCAGACAAGAAAAATATGTTGAGGTTGTCAAGATAACCTATGGAAGCTTGTTTGACCTAAATGTAGCTAGATTAGTATTAACCACTATTTATAATGGTTAACATTATAACCATTATAAACAACCATAGGAAAATGAGATCTGAATTCTACGTAACCAAACAAGTTTTTACAGCACAGATTTGAGTATTATGAACTGCTGGTGACTTCATGCATGTAGTTTCACTGTCTTGAGTGCCCATTGGCCTTCTTTTAATCTGCAGGGGTGATGATTTTGAAATTGCCCTTTCTGAAGAGAAGAGGAGGGGGTATAGACCCAACTGTTAAAGAGCGCCTTTGGTTGACACTCCATTGGCCCAGCAATCAGCCGTCACAGCTGGTATCTAGCTGTTTTGGGTAAGTCTTTTTGGGTAAGTGCTTTCTTAGATACATTTTGTTTTTCTATTTAGTCTCAAAGACTCCTAGGTTTCTCTTTGTAGATGGAGAAAGTAGTGGCGAAAGCTTATATTACGATGGGCCATTTGAAATGGAAAAATTGTGAGAGCAATGCCTGTGCTGTCAACTAACAGAGCTGTAAAAAGATCAAATAAGTGTAGTCTGGCAGTTAGGAGTGTGGACTCTGAAGTCAGAACTAAATTTCAGAATCACTTTGCCACTTACTGCCTTGTATTCATGAGCAGGACCCTTTATTTTTCTGAGCTTCAGTCTTTTCACCTGTAGAAAGAGGAGTCTTTCCCTGTCAGGATCTTGCTTTGTCACCCAGGCTGTAGTGCAGTTGTGCAAACATAGCTCACTGCAGCCTCCACCTCCTGAGCTCAAGCAATTCTCTCACCTCAGCTTCCCAAGTAACTGGGACCATACATGTCCACCACCATGCCCAGCTAATTTTTTAATTGTTTGTAGGGATAGGGTCTCACTTTGTTGCCCAGGCTGGACTTGAGATCTGGGCTTCAAGCAATCCTCCTGCCTCGGGCTCCCAAAATGCTGGGATCACAGATACGAGCTACCGTACCCAGCCTTCCCAGAGATATTTTGTGTATATTTCAGAATATGCAATTTTTCTCTCCTTAAAAGACAACAAATCATTTTGCAGCTATGAGCCTAGACTCTGTGATTCAGCGGCCACTTGTTTTCAGATTGTTTGTAAAAGAACTAATGCTTATGTTTTTCCTTCATAGAGGTGAGCTGTTGCAATGGGATCTCACTCAGTCTTGGAGACGGAAATACACCCTCTTTAGTGCTTCATCAGAAGGGCAAAATCATTCAAGAATTGTGTTTAATTTATGTCCTTTACAAACAGAGGATGACAAACAGCTACTACTTTCTACATCAATGGATAGAGATGTAAGAACTGCCTATTTTCTCTCAGCATTGTAGAGCAGCAGTTTACAACCTGGGTGGGATTAGAGGGCTTTTTCAAACCACCTGTCAAGCCATAATACCCCACCCCTGACTCCATTTTAGAGTTACTGCTATAGATCAGCATGGAATATATCAATAGTTCAGATGTAGGGAGAATGTAAAGACCCACCAAAATGCTTTTTTGTTAGAGCAGACATAATAAAGAAGGGTAATTTTGCCAACGGAAGGATGTGTTAGGTCAAGCTTGTCCAACCCACAGCGTAGGACGGTTTCAAGCTCATCAGCTATTGTTAGTGTTAGTGTATTTTATGTGTGGCCCAAGACAATTCTGCTTTCAGCATGGCCCCAGGAAGCCAAAAGATTGAACACCCTATGTTAAGTCCTCATGCCATAGTTTATATAGTCTGCAGTTTATGTAGCAGAATAGAAATCTTTCCAAGAGAATTGACTTTATTTGAAAGTCTGTTACCTTACTGTTTTGCAATTAAGCTAGGCTTATTTGGTAGACTTTGTTTTCTCCCAAGCCTGTCTCTTTTTTTGAGACGGAGTTTCATTCTTGTTACCCAGTCTGGAGTGCAATGGCGCGATCTCGGCTCACCGCAACCTACGCCTCCTGGGTTCAGGCAATTCTCCTGCCTCAACCTCCCGAGTAGCTGGGATTACAGGCATGTGCCACCATGCCCAGCTAATGTTTTGTATTTTTAGTAGAGACGGGGTTTCACCACGTTGACCAGGATG
>NW_016107441.1:4139114-4147722 GCF_001604975.1 Cebus imitator | reverse complement strand
GAGACGGGGTTTCACCATGTTGACCAGGATGGTCTCGATCTCTTGACCTCGTGATCCACCTGCCTCGGCCTCCCAAAGTGCTGGGATTACAGGCTTGAGCCACCGCGCCCGGCATTACTGATTTTTTTTTCTTAGCAGTGCTTTCTTTAGTTCCTACTGGAAGACATGCAAGATCCTTACCCACTCTTTGAGCCTATCCCATATCTGTTTCTTTTTCCTATTTCTCTGTTCTCTTTTAAGTTTAGGCTCTTACCATTAATCTTTGCAGGTAAAATGTTGGGACATGGCCACCCTGGATTGCTGCTGGACCCTGCCTTCCCTTGGTGGGTTTGCGTACAGCCTGGCTTTCTCTCCTGTGGACATAGGCTCTTTGGCCATAGGTGTTGGGGATGGCATGATCCGTGTATGGAATACACTCTCCATAAAGAACAACTATGATGTGAAAAACTTTTGGCAAGGTGTCAAGTCCAAGGTTACAGCGGTAAGGATTTCTTTTTTGAGCTTGTTTTGAATTTTTTTTTCAAATAGTTCTCTTTTATGCCTGTTCATTTAAATGAGCTCTGTTGAGAATAAAACATTTTAAAGTATTATCAATGAAGTTTGAAACTAGGAAAGCAGAAGGACCCTGTAAGCAAACCCATAGAGAATATATTAAGTTATGATATAACCACATGTTGAAATGGCATCAAATTATTGAAAATGATAATGTAGATTCTTCCTTGATGTGGAAAAGTATTATAAATGATTTATGAGACATGTCAGTTATAAAACATGGAATGCAGGTTGCAAAACAGTATGTGTAATTTTTTTGGTTTTCTCTAAAATGATACTTTTGGCTATTGAATCTAAAAGTAGTAAATTTTTGTGATTTAAAAAGAAAACCAAACAACACAAACAAGGAGAAAGCAAACATTTTTTTCCTACCCTCCACTCCAGTCCCCTACTTACACAACCCAGAGAACCGCTGCAGACAGTTTATGATATATCTTTTCAAATATTGTAAACTATTTAGTATTAATAGAACTGTATTTCCAAATTCTTCCGGAATCTTTCATTCCCACTCGACAGTGTATAATGCACATCATTTACATATTTGAAAATATGTAAATATTTTTTATTTTCAAATATGTAAATTGGTTTTTTCAATTTGTGTATATTTTTCATTTGGTTTTCATTTGGTTTTTTCAATTGTGTATATCTAAGTTCATTCACAAAAATGTCTAGAAACAGAGATACAAAATCTGCAGTTGGTTTTTGGATGAAAGATTACAGATGACATTAACTTTGTTTTTAATATTCCTTTTTCTCCTTTAAATATTGAAGAAATTAGAGCAAGAAAGTTTTCCCTTTGGATGCTTAAAGGATAATGTAAGGATTCCCTTAACTATATACCCCATTTCTTATATTCTCACATGGAAACTCTTTTTTTTTGTAGCTCTGCTGGCACCCAACCAAGGAAGGTTGCTTAGCTTTTGGAACTGATGATGGAAAAGTAGGATTGTATGACACCTACTCCAACAAGTAAGGAATGGGTGATTCTGCTTCCACTGTGGCTCAGGGGAAGCCAAAAGATTGGACACTCCTGCTCTAGAATAATGCCTCACTGTATCCTTTTCATAACATTGTGTTTTCAATTTAAAGACTACAAATCAGTTGCTTGGTAGACTGTTCCACATTTTGGACTTGTCAGTTATCTCCTTGTGGTAGCGTCTAACATATTTCCATGTTGCCTGCATTTCATTCGAATTGGAAGTTATGTCTAGAGCTACACTGTCTGTTATAGTAGTCATTAACCACAGGTGATTACTGAGCACTTGAAAGGGGCCAAGTCTAAACTGAGATGTGCTGTAAGTGTAAAATACACACCAGAGTGCTGAGTCTTAATATTTTTAAAAAAAGAATTTTTTTTTTTTTTTTTGAGACGGAGTTTCGCTCCTGTTACCCAGGCTGGAGTGCAATGGCGCGATCTTGGCTCACCGCAACCTCCGCCTCCTGGGTTCAGGCAATTCTCCTGCCTCAGCCTCCTGAGTAGCTGGGATTACAGGCACGCGCCACCATGCCCAGCTAATTTTTTGTATTTTTAGTAGAGACGGGGTTTCACCGTGTTGACCAGGATGGTCTCGATCTCTTGACCTCGTGATCCACCCGCCTCGGCCTCCCAAAGTGCTGGGATTACAGGCATGAGCCACCGCGCCCGGCAAAAAAGAATTTTTAAATCTCATTAAATATTTTATTTTAATTGCATTTTAAGTAATACTTTCGGTGTGCTGAGTCAAATAAAATACATTATTGAAATTTCACTTCTTTTGCTTTTTTTACATGTTGCTACTAGAAAACTTTAGGTTACATATACAGTTCATATATATAGCTTACATTGTGTGTCTGTTGTACACTGCTGCTCTACAGGCTTGATGAGGATCCAAACTTCTATTGTTCAGTTTGGTAGCCATGTGTTGCTATTTATACTTAAAGTTATTAAAATGAAATAAAATTAGAAATTCAGTTCCTCGGTCACGCCAGCCCCATTTTAAATGCACAAGAGCCATCTGTGACTAGTGGCTACCTTATCGGACAACACCATTCTAGACCAGTCATTGATGAACCATGGTCCACAAATTAGGAATGGTTTTACCTCTTTAAGTGGCTGGAGAAAAATCAAAATAATATCTTATGACATATGAAGATTAAATAAAATTAGGATTTTAGTGTCTAAAAGTAAAGTTTTATTGGGACATGGCTACACTCCTTTATTTACATTCTGTCTGGCTGCTTTTGTACCACCACAGCAGAGTAGAGTAGTTGTGGCAGGGACCACGTGGCTCAGAAAGCCTAAAATATTTACAGAAAAGGTTGGGCATCCTCTGTCTTAGGTCATTCACTTCCGAGTGAAAATCATTTATGATACTGCAGAGCTGTCCTCATCGCAACCTCCACCTTCCAGATTCAAGCACCTCTCCTGCCTCAGCCTCCTGAGTAGCTGCGATTACAGGCATGTGCCACCACGCCCAGCTAATTTTGTATTTTTTAGTAGAGATGGGGTTTCTCCATTTTGGCCATGCTGGTGTTGAACTCCCGACCTCAGGCGATCTGCCCGCCTTGGCCTCCCAAAGTGCTGGGATTACAGGCATGAGCCACTGCACCTTGCCAGAGCTGTCCTTTTTATATGCAGTTCTTGAAGTACTTACATAGAACCTATGTGCAGTTGACTATTCTCCTTAACTCTCAAAAACAAATACTGTTTTAAAGATTTATTTAAAATACACTGTTTTTAATCAGCTAAAACTGTTAAATAGCCCTGTATCATTATGAAATTGCTAATTCTGTTAAATTATTATCTCCTGGCTGTTATGAGCTGAGTATTCACACTAACAGTACAAAAGCCATGTAATAGTTGGGGAGTGGTGGGTATTGCTCTAGAGCTATTGTTAGGTGACATTTTGCCAGAACTGCTTATTCTGTTTATTTTAGAAATAGGCTAAAGTATAAATTAGCCTGTTTATAAAGTATAAATTTATTTTAGAAATTTTGGTTCATTCTCTAGAATGATCACTATAACTTTATCAGATAAGTGGAAGT
Source organism: Cebus imitator (assembly GCF_001604975.1). NCBI lineage: Eukaryota > Metazoa > Chordata > Mammalia > Primates > Cebidae > Cebus > Cebus imitator. The sequence goes on along the minus strand of NW_016107441.1, from coordinate 4,144,146 downwards.
AAGTCAGCCACTAATTATTTATAGGCTCTGGAATTCTAAAATCATACAAAGAATGTATGATAATTTATGTTAAAAGAAATAACAGGGGCCGGGTGCAGTGGCTTACGTCTGTAATCCCAGCACTTTGGGAGGCTGAGGCAGGAGGATCACGAGGTCAGGAGCTCGAGACCATCCCAGCCAACATTGTGAAACCCCATCTCTATTAAAATACAAAAAACTAGCCAGGTGTGGTGGCATGCGCCTGTAGTCCCAGCTACTCGGGAGACTGAGGCAGAAGAATCACTTGAACCAGGGAGGCGGAAGTTGCAGTGAGCTGAAATCGTGCCACTGCACTTCAGTCTGGTGACAGAGCAAGACTCCATCGCAATCAGTCACTCGATAACAGTGCTACCTGGTGTTTTCCCTACAAAGTTAAGCATTCTTTACCAACATGTCACACCACAGTAATATCATTTGATCACTATCACCACAGCAACCTTCGAAAATACTCTTAAGAGTGAGCCTTTAAAAGACAATCACAAACTGAAAATATCTCTACCCTGAAACCTTGTCTCAGTTTAATGTGATGTTAATGGCACAAAGTCTAAAATGACTTCTTATCTTTTGCATGACTATAAAGTGAATACATTTGGGTGGTGATAATATATGTTCTGGCTAGATGGGTAAGAGTAACATTTTTAGGGGGATAAAATATGTTTGGGACTTAATCATTTTGATAGTAAATATTTGATATTTAAATATTTAAATGTAAATATTATATAATGATTAACTGCTTCTTTACAATCAACTATCTGGAGCAAGATATTGTTGAATGATTTTTCTCCAATTATTGGTAGTTACATTTATAATGGGGACCTTTTAGAAAAAGGTGGTCTGTTTTTCACTATGCCTTTTTGTTTAAATCTCTGTTTGTTCTCTCTCCGCCTCTTCTAAAGGCCTCCACAGATTTCTAGCACATATCATAAGAAGACTGTATATACTTTAGCCTGGGGGCCACCAGTACCCCCGATGTCACTTGGTAAGTGTCTGAGCAATTCTTTAACAAATAGGAGAATATTCTCTTTCTTTCAGTTTAATCCTAAAATATTAAAGATGGAGAGTCATAACTGGTCTAGTGCACTGACTGCTTATGTGGACTACTTAGGTCTCCAGGGGTTCATGAAGGCAGTAGTGGCAGGTAATAAATCACAATTGCTGGGAGAAAACATTTACCCATAATAAGCTCCAATCTCACTAAAGCATTGTTTCTTTATTTTAGCTGAAATTTTTCATTGTGTGTATAGTTATCATGCTGGGTCCTGATACCCAGTCTAATATTCTTCACTAAAACTTACTGTCACTTTTTAATTTTATCAGAATAAAAATGTTACTTCAGTATACCAACAGAATAATATCTGTTTTCACCCACCGAAAAAGCAAACTTAAAGTTTCTTAAATGATCTCTTGCCTTTGTTCAGCATTCTGCCTCTTTCCCTCTTCTAGCCCATCAGTCTTTTTTTTTTTTTTTTTGAGACGGAGTCTCACTCTGTCGCCAGGCTGGAGTGCAGTGGCGTGATCTCAGCTCACTGCAACCTCCATCTCCCGAGTTCAAGCGATTCTCCTGCCTCAGCCTCCCAAGTAACTGAGACTACAGGCATACACCACCACGCACAGCTAATTTTTGTGTTTTTAGTAGAAACAGGGTTTCACCATGTTGGCCAGGATAGTCTCGATCTCTTCACCTTGTGATCCGCCTGCCTCGGCCTCCCACAGTGTTGGGATTACAGGCATGAACCACCACGTCTGGAGTCTTTCTTTTTCTTATTCCTAAAGTAATGAGTCTTTTCTATTAGCTTTTTAAATAAATATATTCATCAAAAGTCTCTGATAAGCTTTTCTTAACCATCTGTGATGAAACAATTGTAAATTTCTATAGGAATTGCATTACATAGGAAAGTAGTATAAATTTTCAGAACTTGAGTAGCACTGGAATTTGTAGTCCATTTATTCAACACATATTTACGAGATATTTGATTTGTGATCTAGCAGTGGTAGAAGTAAAACTTGCTTTTGGAGAAACCCACCAGAATCACTGTTTGCTTCTTAAAAATTTACAAGAGGATTGTTCTGATACTAAGGAAATCACTGCTTTGATGACAGCTCCTTTTAATAAGACATAGAAAGTCCTACTGTGCTATATAATTCCCAAAGAGTACTTATTTCTGGAAGAATAAGCAAATTCTCAAAAGCCTTGCTTTAATAACATATATGTTTGTTTTCTGATTCCAGCTTTTAGACCCCTACTATTAAGAATGCCAGAAAAATGTTTAAAGCAAATATGTTGCATCATATAAATTAACCTAGAATTACAGTAGTATACCTTTTTTACTTCTGCTCTCAACAACTGTTCAGATGGAAAAAAAGAATCTAATACATTTATTCCGATGTATTAGAATGTTTCAAATATATAATTTTTTTTTTTTTTTTTTTTTTTGAGACAGAGTCTCAAGGCTAAAGTACAATGGCATGGTCTCAGTTCACTGCAACTTCCACCTCCTGGCTTCAGTCAATTCTCCTGCCTCAGCCTCCTGCGTAGCTGGGGGTTAAAGGCGTGAGCCATTATGCCTGGCTAATTTTTGTATATTTATTAGAGACGGGGTTTTACCATGTTGGCTAGGCTGGTCTCAAACTCCTGACCTCAGGTGATCCACCCCCACCGGCCTCCCAAAGTGCTGGTATTACAGGCATGAGCCACCGTGTCTGGCCTCAAATATAGAATTCCTTTAAAACATCTCATAGTATGATGTGGTCATGCTATACCAACAAATAGTTAAGCTGGTGAAGTACAAAACTGATAAGCTTTCTTTTCTTGTTTCATACAGGAGGAGAAGGAGACAGACCTTCCCTTGCTTTATACAGCTGTGGAGGAGAAGGGATTGTCTTACAGCATAACCCTTGGAAGCTTAGTGGAGAGGCCTTTGACATCAACAAACTCATCAGGGACAGCAATTCAATCAAAGTGAGTTCTTGTAGCCCTAAGGTCTTTTCTTAATCTTTCTACATCACAGATCCCTCTGGGTTTCCCATCTTGCAAAATAAATGCCTTTATTAGAGATCACTATCATCATACTAAGTCAGTTTTCTTAAATGTTCTTATAAGGCTGTGTGTGAATTTATGAGTTATAACATATATCTTAGGAGTCTTTATCCTTGAGTAAAACAAAGAAGTACCTCTCAGACAGTGGGTATGAGGCAGAAAACGAAAAGAACTACTGAAACAAAAAAGGTTTGTCTCAATTGCAGTAATGATTTATTATAAACTTTCAGGTCGCCGAGCGCGGTGGCTCACGCCTGTAATCCCAGCACTTTGGGAGGCCGAGGCGGGTGGATCACGAGGTCAAGAGATCGAGACCATCCTGGTCAACATGGTGAAACCCCGTCCCTACTAAAATTACAAAAAATTAGCTGGGCATGGTGGTGCGTGCCTGTAATCCCAGCTACTCAGGAGGCTGAGGCAGGAGAATTGCCTGAAACCAGGAGGCAGAGGTTGCGGTGAGCTGAGATCGCACCATTGCACTCCAGCCTGGGTAACAAGAGCAAAACTCTGTCTCAAAAAAAAAAAAAACTTTCAGGTCTTAGGTATAAAGCATCCTTTTCAAGCCAACCACTTTCACCAAAGTGATACTGTGGTAAAAATAACAATAATATAGTGTCCAAATGTAACTGCATGGTGCTTTACTCAAGATAAAATTGTCATTTTATTTTTAATTTTCTAGTAAAATGATTTTAGATGTACACAAAGCTGCAAAAATAATACACATAATTTGCTTATATCCTTTACCCAGATTCCCACATTTAATCACATTTGCATTATCATTCTGTCAGTATGCACCAGAACTGTCTTTTAAAGTCAGACCTTAAATGTTGAGATGTCCTTACCCTTTCTTTTCTGAGACAGAGTCTTACTCTGTCACCCAGGCTGGAATGCAGTGGCGCAATCTCGGCTCACTGCAACCTCCTCCTCTCAGGTTCGTGCGATTCTCCTGCCTCAGCTTCCCAAGTAGCTGGGACTATAGGCTTGGGCCACCACTCCCAGCTAATTTTTGTATTTTTAAGTAGAGACAGGGTTTCGCCATGTTGTCCAGGCTGGTCTCTAACTTCTGAGCTTAGTTGATCTACCCATTTTGGCCTCCTTACCCGTTCAAATGAGTATTTTTATTTATTTATTTACTTATTTATTTTTTGAGAGAGGGCCTTGTTCTGTCACCCAGGCTGGAGTGCAGTGATGCCATCTCAGCTCACTGCAGTCTCTGCTTCCTGGATTCAAGTGATTCTCATGTCTCAGCCACCCAAGTAGCTGGGTTTACAGGTGCATGCCAAGCCTGGCTACTCTTTGTGTTTTTATTAGAAACAGGGTTTCACCATGGTGGCCAGGCTGTGGTCACAAGTGATCCACCCACCTCAGCCTCCCAAGTGCTGGGATTAAAGGCATGAGCCACCATACCCATCCCAAATGAGCATTTTTATATTATTGCTCATTACTTTTGTATGGCTAGTGTAAAAGTAATATTTAATTATAAATTGAGTTATATTGGTTGATTATATTCCCTCATTGTCTTACATTTTATCTAAACATTAACATTCAGCAGTGAATAAAAGAGACAAAATTCCTGTTTTAAGACTCTTTTAATTAATGGACACTTGAATGTATGGATCAGAGGTTCATACTAGAAGATTGCACTGGAAATAGAAATTTGGAATCCCTTCACAATAATGATAAATGAAGAAGCTGAGGGCATGTATGAGGTGGGCTAAAGAGACAATTGAGAAGAGGGCCCAGGCAGCATATAGATATAAGAGGAGAATGATTCAGGGAACACCAGCATATAGATATGAGAGGGAATGATTTAGGGAAAGAAGCTTTGAAGGGATAAAAAACAAGGAGAGTATATATAGGTTTTGTTTAAGACCATGGTTCCCGTGTTGTTCGAGCCGATGGGCACAGATCAGTTTAATTAAATACGTTTCACCAGGTTAAGCATTGTAAACACTT
>NW_016107441.1:4134036-4138185 GCF_001604975.1 Cebus imitator | reverse complement strand
TGTTGACCAGGATGGTCTCGATCTCTTGACCTCGTGATCCACCCGCCTCGGCCTCCCAAAGTGCTGGGATTACAGGCTTGAGCCACCGCGCCCGGCCGATTTGTTAATTCTTTTAGCTTCTCCCTGTGATCATTTGTCATTAATGCCTGATGAACACAATTTCATCAAGCATTGTTAGAATGTTAGGAGATTGTTACACTGAGGTAGTGTGGAAAGTTGAAATTTTAAAAAGTTTCATTTTTAAAAAAAAAAAAAGAATTCTTAGGTTATTATTAGAATTTTTAAAAGCTAAATATGCTTTTTGGAGAATAACTTTTTATACTTGACTTTTTTAATGAGAGAATGACCTTTGCAGTGATAGAGAGGGTTATCCTGTTCTACCTTATCTTTCCTTGGCTGATGGAGTGAGGGAGCTGCTGTTTGCATTGTAACTTGTAATTTGATCATCTATCTTTCTTGTTTTGATGTGTTTCTTATTCCAGAACAATAGAAATATTTCAGGTTCCCAACTTGAAACTGATCTGTACTATCCAACAGCATCACAAGCTTGTGAATACCATTAGCTGGCATCATGAGCATGGCAGTCAGCCAGAGCTGAGCTATCTGATGGCCTCTGGCTCCAATAATGCAGTCATTTATGTGCACAACCTGAAGACTGTCATAGGTAACTTTGGTTTCTTTCATACTAGATATGATACTGTGTGTTCAGCTACTTTCCATTCTAATCTTTGTCCCTTTTTACTTTATTTTTGACATTAAAATAAGTATTATTCTTACTGCTTTTTCTGTTTCAAAGTAATAGATTCATCTTATTTTAAAATCCTTTCAAACATGACAAAAATGGTAACGGAAAATGGAGTTGGCCAGGCACAGTTGCTCACGCCAGTAATCCCAGCACTTTGGGAGGCCACAGCAAGATTACTTGTGGCCAGAATTTTCAGACCAGCCTATTAAACGGTGAGGCTTAGTCTCTACAAAAAATTAAAAATAAAAAAACAAATTAGCCAGGTTAGAAGTGCACACCTGTAGCCCTAGCTACTTGGGGGGCTCAACTGGGAGGATCATTTGATCCTAAGAGTTTGAGGCTGCAGTGAGCTCTATTTGTACCACTGCACCCTAGCCTGGGTGACACAGCATACCCTATCTCAAAAAAGAAAGGAAAAAAAAGTGAGATTTTCCCCTAAAATCTCATCATTCAATAACCAGTGTTACTGGTTTGCTTCATATTTTCTCTAGCTTTTATAATAAAGTCCTAGCCTACATATGTATATATGTTAGTATATATTAATAGGTTTTCATCTCTGTGTACTTGTATGAAAGAATAATCTGTCCCTAGCTAAAAAGAAATCACTGTATATAATATATACTGTTAGCAGTTTTTTCCTCTAAATTTACAGTATTTATCATGGACATCTTTTTGTGTCAGTACATTAAAGATCAATCTTGCTGTTATTAACAGATATCTGTCGGCCAGGCACAGTGGCTCATGCCTGTAATCCTGGCACTTTGGGAGGCCATAGCTTGAGATCAGGAGTTTGAGACCAGCCCGGGCAATGTAGTGAGACCCCTCCTCTACAAAAAAAAAAATTTTTTTTTAATTATCTGTTTATTCCATTATATGGACATACCATAATTTATCCATTTCACAATTAAATGACATTCAAATCATTTACATTTTTTTACAATTTAAGTACTATTATAATAAACTGCCTTATACATATATCTTCATGAACATGAATAATTTTCATACAGAAAATTCTAGAAGTGGAATTGCTAGGTAAAAAGATGTAGTTTTTTTTATAGTTATTGCTAAGCAGCTCTCTAAAAACATTATGCCATTTAATACTCCCTCCAGCAGTTTTTGAATGTTAAACACAAACACAGGACACATACCTCATTCCTGTGTTTGATTGCACCTGATCCTCATAAATCCTGTGAGGGTGATAGGTATTGTTATCCTCATTTTCCCAAGATTAAACTGAGGTCCAGAAAGGTTAGCTATTCAAGCAAGTATCATCGCTAATATATGATAGAGCCAGATTCAACCTCAGAGTATCTAATTGCAGAGTCTGTATGTGTTCTAGCAAGTGCTGTTCCATGCCTAGTGAGTTAACATCCATATGGATATGATTTATTCCATAAGGAATCTTAAATTTCATTGAGGCCACTTTGGCACCTGGGAAAACCATAGTAGGTGGTCAGAAGAGCCATTTTTAAATATGAGTGAAGTGGGATTACTTTTTTCCTAATATGAAGAAATTATAATCTGACACTAAACTGTTTTCAGAGTGCTATATAACATGCTCTCAGCCATAGTAAAAGTAGTTGATATTTTCACTTCTCTAGAATTTACTTCCAGTAGCTTTTTTATTTTTATTTTTTTGAGACAAAGTCTCGCCTGTCATCCAGGCTGGAGTGCAGTGGTGCTATCTCAGCTCTCTGCAACCTCTGCCCCCAGGTCCTGGCACTAGCAGTTCTCCTACCTCACCCTCCTGAGCAGCTAGGATTACACGCACATGCCACCATGCCCAGCTAATTTTTGTACTTTTGGTAGAGACGGGGTTTCACCATGTTACCCAGGCTGGTCTCAAACTCCTGATCTTGTGATTCACCCACCTCGGTCTTCTAAAGTGCTGGGATTACAGGCGTGAGCCATTGTACCTGGCCCTTCCATTAGTTTTCTAAGAATCTTATTTGTAACAAGAAAAAATATTTTTGGTTCTAGTAGTGACTCTCCTGAATTAAAAGCAGTATGGAAAAAGTATTAAAATATAGATACATTTTTCTAATGGTAAATAATAGACAGTGTCTAACTAATGAACGTATGTTAGCTGATTCTGATCTTATTGGGATTCCAAATTAATCATCCACTTTATATCACATATACTAAATAGTAGAGAAGGGAAGAAAATTGCCAGAATCCATTCATTTAATTTTTACCTTCTTATTTTGAAAAAGTGAGCCTTAGAGGAAAGTTACAAGAATTGTACAAAGAAATCTCATATACTTTTTCCATTAGTAGATTCAACAGTTTTTAATGTATTGTCACATTAGCTTTATTCTGTGTGCGTATGTTTACGTAGTTTTTCCTACCCATTTTCAGTTTGTTGGTTTAACTTAATATACGCTAGTTTAATCTTTCCCCAAAATTATATCTAACTATTATTTGTCAATTTAAACAAATAGTTTATGCTAGGCATGGTGGCTCATGCCTGTAATCCCAACACTTTAGGAGGCCATGGCAGGAAAATCACTTGAAGCCAGGAGTTCAGGACCATCCTGAGCAATGTAGCAAAACCCCAACTCTACAAAAGTTTTAAAAATTAGCTGGACATGCGGGCATGGTAGCTCACATTTGTAATCCCAGCACTTTGGGAAGCCAAGACAGACGGATCACTTGAGGTCAGGAGCTCGAGATCAGCCTGACCAACATGGAGAAACCCTGTCTCTACTAAAAATAGAAAATTAGCCTGGCGTGGTGGTACATGCCTGTAATCTTAACTACTCAGGAGGCTGAGGCAGGAGAATCGCTTGAACCTGGGAGGTGGAGGTTGCAGTGAGCCAAGATCATGCCATTGCACTCCAGACTGGGCAACAAGAGCGCAACTCTGTCTCAAAAAAAAAAAAAAAAAATTAGCTGGACATGATGGCCCAGTTAGCCACAGGCTGAGGTGGGAGGACTCCTTGGGCCCAGGAGTTGGAGGCTGCATGCAGTTAGCTATGATTGTGTCACTGTACTTCACCCTTAGCCACAAAGTAAGACCTAGTCTCTTAAAAAAAAAAAAAAAGGTAAAATAATCTGACACCCATATTCTAGTTGTGTCAGTTGATCCAGTAATGTCCTTAATAGTGATTTTTTTTTTCTCCAGTGCAAATTCCAACGCAGGATCACCTGTTTGCATTTGGTTGTCATGTCTCCTTAGTCTCCTTTCATCTATAATAATTTCTCAGCCTTTTAAGAATCATTTATGTATATATTTCTTTATTTTTTAGAAACTGAGTCTCACTGTGTTGTCCAGGCTGGAATGCAGTGGTGCAGTCATAGCTCACCACAGCCTCCAACTCCTCATGGGCTTAAGCCATTCTCCCACCTCAGCCTCCCGAGTAGCTGGGACTATAGGCGCACACCACTGTGCCTGGCTAAGCTGT
>NW_016107441.1:4124825-4133880 GCF_001604975.1 Cebus imitator | reverse complement strand
TCACTCTGTGACCCAGGCTGGAGTACAGTGGCACGTTCTCGGCTCATTGCAATCACTGACTCCCAGGCTCAAGCAATCTGCCTATCTCAGCCTTCCATGTAGCTGGGACTATAGGTATATACCAACACCTCTGGATAATTTTTGTATTTTTGTAGAGTCAGGGTTTCATCAGGCTGGTCTTGAACTCCTGAACCCAAGCAATTTGCCTACACTAGCCTCCCAAAGTTCTGGGATTACAGGCATGAGCCAACATGCCTGGCCAAGCCAGCCTTTTTTTAATCTTACATAACATTTTTGAGGAAGATAGCATGAGATCTACGAAATGAGATAGCATCTCATTTCGTAGATGCTTTCTCATTTTGCATTTGTCTGTTATTTTCTCATTACTATATTCAGATTATACATTATAGCTAGAATATCCTATAAAGGATAATGAGAGCTAACACTTCTTGTGGTGATCTTATATGCTAAGTACTGTGGATGTGCCCACGCTCTTAATAACTAACAGTGTTGCCTGCTAAAAACCACCTAGACTCGCGAGGCTGAGGCAGGAGAAATGCTTGAACCCAGGAAGCAGAGATTTGCAGTGAGCTGAGATTGTGCCGTTGCACTCCAGCCTGGGCAACAAGAGGGAAACTTTGTCTCAAAAAAAAAAAAAAATCACCTTGAAAGTGTATGGCAAAATCTTGATTCTTGCCATGTGCATGCCTTCCTGGATATGCTTTTTGCTTGTTTTGTTTTTTTGTTGCTGTTAGCAGTGACGTATTTCCCTTGCCTTTTAGAGAGCAGCCCTGAGTCTCCAGTGACCATTACAGAGCCCTACCGGACTCTCTCGGGGCATACAGCCAAGATTACCAGTGTGGCGTGGAGCCCACATCATGATGGAAGGCTGGTATCTGCTTCCTATGATGGTACAGCCCAGGTACTATTGTGTCCTTGTCCCTGTGGGCCCTTCACTATATTCTCTAACAAACTCTTTCTTCTTTTCCCCCAGTTGTGAGCAGGTTTTCCCTCCCCCGTTATCATCATCTACAGAAGGAGATGTTCTGGGCTCTAGGAGGCATTTTAGTTTTATTCCACATAGCTGGGCCTTTAGCAGGCTAAGACTGGGGTTTTTTGTTTTTTGTTTTTTTTACTTAGATGAAGGGAAAAGTATCAGTAGGAACTAGCTAATGCTAACATTTTTACAGATTTCTCTCTGATTCACTATCAGTATGGTGGACTAACATGATGTACAAAGTACTCTCTTCTGTTCAGACACTGAAATGGTGGCTAAAAATCACAAAATTTTTAATAATAAATTGGTAAGTTAGAAATCTCCAAGTTCTAAAAAAATAAAGATGAAATGCCAAGCCAGATCTATGAGAGAGGACTTCTGGATATCAGAACTAGAATAGACATTAGGAGCTGGAGACCTAACATCCGTGATGTTTCTGTCTCTCAGTGTTGAGTTGTAACTGAGCTAACTGCACAAAGCTAGGAGCCACAAATTGCTGCCATCTGTGAAACTGAGTTCAGAATAATTCAAGAAATGGAAAGGAAATAGGCCAATTCTTCTGGAGACAAAAGAATAACGTAAGAGAAATTAAAACTGTAATTTCCGGACTAGTTATGGGCTATTTTCTTCATAATACCAGAATCTCAAACCCAAAAGTTAACATACAGTTTAGGTTTGAGACAGTGAAATCCGTAGGACTCCAGCACAAGCTCATTCAAAATCACCGCCATAGGAATGCCTGTACATCTCAGAGCACAGAAGTCTCCCACAGGAAATAGGACTCTTCTGAAATTGAACTTCTAAGAGAAAACTCCAAATCACATGAGGAAATAAGAAGCCATAGATTTTTCTTTTTTTTTAATTAGAAAACATACCCCCAAGCAATAGAATAACCAGAAAATGTCTATTTGGTCGTACTTTTGGGTTTAGGTGTGGGATACTCTCCGGGAAGAACCCCTGTGTAATTTCCGAGGACATCGAGGTCGACTGCTTTGTGTGGCGTGGTCTCCTTTGGATCCAGACTGCATCTATTCAGGGGCAGATGACTTCTGTGTGTACAAGTGGCTCACTTCCAGGCAAGATCATTCCCGGCCTCCTCAAGGTCAGTCAGAACCTGAGGCTTATCTAATTATTTTTCTCCCTTTCTTAATAATTGAGTTCATCAGGATTGAGCAAGGAATACATTTGTGCAGGACATTAGTGTCAGTATGGCATGGGTCCGAGCCTAAGCAAGAAGGCAGCCATGAGGGCTTGAGAACAGCACCACCTACAAAAGGAAGGAACATACCTGGCACTCAGATCTTGGTTTCTTTTTTCAGACAGAGTCTTGCTCTGTTGCCCAGACTGGAGTGCAGTAGTACAATTTTGGTCCACTGCAGCCTCCACTTCCTGGGTTAAACCGATTCTTGTGCCTCAGCCTCCCTAGTAGCTGGGACTACAGGTGCATACCACCATGCCTGGCTAATTTTTTTGTATTTTTAGTAGAGACAGTCTAGATATGTTGGCCAAGCTGGTCTCAAACCCCTAGCCTCAAGTGATCTGCCCACCAGCCTCCCAAAGTGCTGGGATTACAGGCATGAGCCACCGTGCCCAGCCCAGATCATGGTTTCTAAATGTCATTCTCCATTAAAAGTGTCCATGGCTTCTTGGAGAAGTGGCTGGTTCCAGGCTGGGACAGGAAAAACACAAACTGAAACTGAAACGTTATGCTAAAGAAGAAGGCAGTACTCTAAGACTTAAGGAGACATGTCAAAAGGACAAAAGAGACAGCTTGAAGAGGCTCCCACTGACCAAATCTGAGATGGTAGTTGAAAAGAAATAAGAGGAAAATTCCATTTCTAGCTAAGAAAGATTTATTGGTATCAGACTAGAAAGCAACTAGAAAACTAGACAAAATACATTAAGCAACTGCTGGGCACATGGCTCATGTCTACAATCCCAGCACTTTGGGAGGCTGAGGCTAGAGAATCACTTGAGGCCAGGAGTTTGAGACCAGCCTGACAAACAGCAAGGTCTCATCTATACCAAAAATTACAAAATGAAAGTAAATAGGAAAAATTGGCCAAGCATGGTGGCTCAATCCTATAATCCCAACACTTTGGGATACTGAGGCAGGAAGATGGCTTGAGCCCAGGAGATCAGGACTAGCCTGGGCAACATAGGGAGACACTGTTTCTGTGAAATAAATTTTTTTTTTAATTTTAAATAAAAGAATATATTAAACAACTAGAAATTCACACCCAAAGAAATGAAATGATATGTCCACATAAAGATTTGTAAAAGAATGCTCATAGTAGCTTTATGTGTGATCACCAAAAACTGGTAACAATACAAATGTCTGTCATCAGATAAGTGAATTAATTGTGGTGCATCCCTACAATAGACTTCTACGTAGCAATAAACAGAAGATAACAACTGATAAAGAACGAAATGAAATGAATTTCGATAAAACATGCCAAGCAGAAGCAGCCAGGCACAAGAGAGTACATACTGTATAATTCTATTTATGTGAATTTTTTTTTTTTGAGACAGACTCTCACTCTGTCACCCAGGCTGGAGAGCAGTGGCACACTCTTGGCTCACTGCAACCTCCACCTCCCAGGTTCAAGTAATTCTCCTGCCTTAGCTTCCTAAGTAGCTGTGACTACAGATGCACGCCTCATGCCCAGCTAATTTTTTGTGTTTTTAGTAGAGATAGAGATTACCATGTTGGCCAGGCTGGTATTGAACTCCCAGCCTCAGGTGATCTGCCTGCCTTGGCCTCCCAAAGTGCTGGGCTTACAGGCGTTAGCCACTGCGCCCAGATTATGTGAAATTCTTCAGTAGGCAAAACTAAACCACAATAAGAGCAGATTAGTGATTACTAGGGCTCAAGCAGAAGGTATATCTTACCACAAAGAGGCTTGATGGAAATATTAGATTGGTGCAAAAGTAATTGTGGTGATGGGTAGGTTATATGACTACATACATCTGTCACAATTCGTCAAAGTATCAAAAAGTGGGTGTATTTTATATTACATCTCAAAGATGATTTTAAAATAAGCAAAGGATAAAAACCTTAAAATGTTAATGTGAAAGCCTTTAAAATGTAAATATAACAGTAATGGAGGAATTAATGAGTCCAGACTGATTTAATAAATAAATGAGTGCCTAAATAAAATGGAGAGAAGCACAGGCTCTTCCCTGTGGTATAATGCCAACTAATGAATATAGAGTGGAATGTTGGAATTGGAAGTTCACCCTTTGGGCCAGGCACAGTAGCTCATGCCTATAATCCCAGCACTTTGGGAGGTGAGCTGATCACTTGAGCCCAGAAGTTTGAGACCAGCCTGGCCAACATCATAAAACCCCATCTCTACAAAAAAAAAAAAAAAAAAAAAAAAAAAAAAAAAAAAAAAAAAAAAAAAAAAAAAAAAAAAAAAAAAAAAAAAAAATGCAAAAATTACCCAGGCATGGTGTTGCACACTTGTAGTCCCAGCTATTCGGAAGGCTGAGGCAGGAGGATTGCGTAAGCCTGGGAGGTCAAGTAAGGCTGCAGTGAGCTGAGATTCTGCCACTGCACTCCAGCCTAGGCAACAGAGCAAGAGCCTGTCTCAAAAGAAAAAATTCACTATTTGGCAGTCACCATGGTAACAATTTTTAATCAAGAAACATCAGTGAATACTAAAGCTAGTAGATGCAAATACTTAGTAGTTAAACAGAGGAAATACCCTTTCAGGGAGTAACCTGTAAGACACCCCCTTAATCAGGTGATCAAAATAAACCAAATGGGACAAATAAAAATAAACTACTACCTCATAGATTTCCCTGGATGAACATAGCAGCACTAATGTGCATTCCAGCTAAAGATGCGTACCCTAAATCTGGTCGTGAAAAATGTCTGACAGACCTAAATTGAGGGAAGTTGGACAAATAACTGTCCTATAATCTTCAAAAGTTTCAAATCATGAAAGTCAAAGAAAAACCATGCAACTAACTGTTCTAGGCTGAAGGGAAGCAGAATGGCATGACAACCAAATGTACTGTGTGATCCTGAATTGATTCCTTTCGCTATAAACGACATCCGGCTAAAATTGGCAGAACTTAAGTAGAGTGTACGGAGTAGATGACAGTAATGTGTTATGTTAATTTCCTGATTTCCATGGTTGTACTGTGGTGATATTGGAGCATATCCTTGTTCATAAGATGCACACTGAAGTATTTGGGTGCTGTTGGGCATAATGTTTATGATTTAATGAAATCTCAAAAGAGTTTGGTTAATATTATGATAATATAACTCTAAAAGTTCATTGGGAATGAAGGGAAAGGGTAAAAATACTATTAAAGAGTATTGAGGTATTGGAGTTTACCTTTAGAGTGCTTTTAACCAAGAATGTACATTTTAGTCTTTCCTTCTTTATTTTGATTCCTGTAGGCAAAAAAAGTATTGAATTAGAGAAAAAACGACTCTCTCAACCTAAGCCAAAGCCCAAAAAGAAGAAAAAGCCCACCTTGAGAACTCCTGTAAAGCTGGAATCGATAGATGGGAATGAAGAAGAAAGCATGAAGGAGAACTCAAGACCTGTTGAGAATGGTGTGTCAGACCAAGAAGGGGAGGAGGAAGCACGGGAGCCAGAATTACCCTGTGGCCTGGCTCCAGCGGGTATGTGGCAGAACCCTGTGTATCACTAGGATCTCATGTCTAGGAAACTAAGCTAGGTCCTTACTCAGTTTGAAACTTTGCTATCTCAGACCTTCCCATTTTATTTTTTTTCAAGCTTTATTCAAGTCTCTAAAATAAACATCTTTGAAGTTTTAAAGGGGTTCTAGTGGATGTTTGGGGTGGAAATAGTAAACTTCTATAGAGGAAACTTCTTATTCAACTTGGGCAAGGTAAAACCATGGGACAAAGTGAAGCTGAGATTCTTGTGTACATAGGAGATTACATGAGAAAAGTTTGAATAGTATGACATCATTAGCCACATTTATTGAAAGAAACCACTGTATCTTACAAATGTCTGACCTAGAAGCTACCACCACTGTGGGAACTTGCAAGCTCTCACTCCTCTTACCTGGAGTTTATACCCGGCTTTCTGTCTTCTCACAGAAAAAAAAGTGTAAGTGCTTACTAGGTTCTTCTGGTGAGGTAAGCTATAGTGGTGGTTCTCAGATTTCTCACAAAACAGCATTCCATCACTAAATTATGATAATCTATTTCTAGTTTAAAGACAAACTGTTATTAAATAAAAATTTTGGCACTTTTAAAATTTTGTACACTTACCTTAAATACTTGGTCCCTGTTAAAATAAATGATCAAATAGCAAACAGTATAAGTAGAAGCAATGACTTATGCTTAATTCTAAAACAGAATATATTGATGTGACAGAATTAAAATGTCTAGTATATATGATACAAGGCATCCCAGTTGCCCTCTATCAGAAGGGATTGCTGTTAGACACATAGTTGGGGTAGATAAAGAGCAAAAAGCCTAATAGATTTATTATTTTGGCCCATCAGAATGCTTTTCTAATTGGATACAGTGGCACATACCTCTAGTCCCAGCCGCCTGCCTCGGCTTCCCAGATTATTGGGATTACAGGCATGAGCCACCACACCTGGCTTTTTTTTTTTTTTTAGGAGCCTTTCTTTCACAAAATGGCTATACAAAACATGGATCAACAAGTTGTTTTTAAAAAGTTCCTGCGCTCAGGATTGTGACACCATATTGCATACATCTAATATTCTTTATTATTAAAGTTACTCTTTGTTAGTATAATTAAATATGCAATTAGTACTTTATGACCTGAAAATGTAAAAAGTGCTTTGTCGCTTGAGCAAAGTATAGAAACTCCTTGGCTTATGGTATAAAGTTGTGGAGGGTTAGAAGCTTTTTCCTTAGTCAAAGTTCAGAGTAAGGCGGGCATGGTGGCTCATGCCTGTAATCCCAGCACTGTGGGAAGCCAAGAAAGGAGACTTGCTTCAGCCCAGGAGCTTGAGACTAGCTAGGCAACATAAGGAACCCCACCTCCACAAAAAATATAAACATTACCAAGCATAATGGCTTGTGCCTATAGTCCTAGCCAGTCTGGGAGGCTGAGGAGGGGAGAATCACCTGAGCTCAGGAGGTTAAGGCCTCAGTGACTGTGTTTGCACCACTGCACTTCAGCCTGGGCAACAGAGTTATACCTTATCACTAACCAAAAAAAAAAAGTTCAGAGTAAGCTGGGTAAGGTGGCTCATGTCTGTAATCCCAGTACTTTGGTGGGCTGGGGCGGATGGATCACCTGAGGTCAGGAGTTTGAGACCGACCACCCTGGCCAATGTGGTGAAACCCCGTCTCTGCTAAAAATACAATAATTAGCTGGGCATGGTGGTTTTCGCCAGCTACTGGGGAGGCTGAGGCAGGAGAATTGCTGGAACC
The DNA here is from genome assembly GCF_001604975.1 of Cebus imitator. Classification (NCBI taxonomy): domain Eukaryota; kingdom Metazoa; phylum Chordata; class Mammalia; order Primates; family Cebidae; genus Cebus; species Cebus imitator. Next base: position 4,126,483 of record NW_016107441.1, on the reverse strand, counting down.
TGGGAGGCAGAAGTTGCAGTGAGCCAAGATTGCGCCACTGAATTCCAGCCTGAACGACGGAGTAAGACTTCGTTTCAAAAAGCAGCAACAACAACAGCAAAAAAAAACACAAAGTAATAGACTCACAGGTTCCTGAAAACACCTACTTTGTGAGGTGGGGAAGGGAAAAGTACCCCTACTTCCTTTCTAATGCGTATTATCTCAAAAGTTTTGGTAATAGATGAATTGATTGCATTGCTGAGCTTGGAATGGCTCTAAATTTTTAAAAACTGAAATTCTGTATTGTTTTTATCGTCAACTTTTTTTTCTTTTTTCCCCCATGATGTAGTTTCTAGGGAACCAGTTATCTGCACTCCAATTTCCTCAAGCTTTGAAAAGTCAAAAGTCACCATTAATAACAAAGTCATTTTACTGAAAAAGGAGCCACCTAAAGAGAAGCCAGGTTGGTATCTAGTGATTAAAATACAGTATTTTGTTAAAGCAGCCTAAAATAGTACATGCTACTGTCAAAAAACAGTGTGGTTTCTTGTTTCTTTTTTTAGGTTTACAATATTTGTAGGTTTTCTGCTTATGTTTCTTTTTTCTTTTAAGACAGGGTTTTTACTCCCTTCACCCAGGCTGGAGTGCAGTGGTGTGCTCTTGGCTCACTACAAACTCCACCTCCCACCCTCATGTGATCCTCCTGCCTCAGCCTCCTGAGTAGCTGAGATTACAGGTGCCCACCACCATGCCCACGTAATTTTTGTATTTTTAGTAGAGATGGCATTTTACCATGTTGGCCAGGCTGGTCTTGAACTCTAGGCCTCAAGTGATCTGCCCACCTCAGCCTCCCGAAGTGCTGGGATTATAGGCATGAGCCACTGCACCCAGCCTTCCATTTTGGGTCATGCTTTTGAATCCTTTAAGCACTTGTTGAAATGTTTTGCAGTTGTTAATAATGTTAGCAAGAGCATTTTTGTGTATATTGTGAACAATGCCCCCAGCAAATTTATTTTGAAAGCCTGTTTATTAGGAAGGGGAACTTTCTGTGCCCGTGGCATCCTGCCAGTAGGTTACATTCACACAATAGGCATTCCCGTTTTATGTTTCTGATCAGCTCTCCCTCAGATAGTGTGTACTTTCATTACATTTCAGAAGCCTTAGTCAAGAAGAGAAAAGCTCGTTCCACGCTTCCCCTGAGTACAAGCCTGGACCACAGATCCAAAGAGGAGCTTCATCAGGACTGTTTGGTATTAGCAACGGCAAAGCACTCCAAAGGTACAAAAATGTACTTCCTTGGCCCGTCCATAGTCTTTTGGGACTGGCATATAAGAGATGTTTACTTATTTATTGAATGAATGCCCAAAGAAATGTCTAAAATTGTTTTCTGTATTTGTATATTCTTTTCCAGCCTTCCCTTCCCTCCACATCCCTCCACCCCTATACCCTGCTGCCAAAGTCCCCATTGTGACCCACTATCAGTACTGCCATGCCTTTGAGATGTAGTGTTTTGCTTTCATTCTAAATCTAGTTGTTCCCAGCCATCTGTGTGCCAGAATTGGTATGTTGGTGTAAATATCTCAGCACGAATAAACTTAAACTATTTTTTCCTATTGTACAATATCCTTATGGAGAATATTTTTTTCCTTACTGGAAATATACATAATTTTATATATATA
>NW_016107441.1:4122198-4123690 GCF_001604975.1 Cebus imitator | reverse complement strand
GAGTAGCTGGGATTACAGGCACGCACCACCATGCCCAGCTAATTTTTTGTATTTTTAGTAGAGACGGGGTTTCACCATGTTGACCAGGATGGTCTCGATCTCTTGAGCTTGTGATCCACCCGCCTCGGCCTCCCACAGTGCTGGGATTACAGGCTTGAGCCACCGCGCCCGGCCCTTGTTTGTTCTTTTCAACAAAAGCTCTATCATCTCTAGGATGCATCTACTCAAGATGGCTCTTAGCAGTATCAGTCTTAAGCTTGAAATCTCATGAAGGCCAGGCGCAGTGGCTCACTGTAATCCCAGCTCTTTGGGAGGCCGAGGTGGGCGGATCACTTGAGGTCAGGAGCTTGAGACCAGCCTGGCCAATATAGTGAAACCGTGTCTCTATTTAAAATGCAGAAATTAGCCAGGCATGGTGGCAAATGCCTGTAATCCAAGCTACAGGGGAGGCTGAGGCAGGAGAATTGCTTGAACCCTGGAGAAGGAGGTTGTGGTGAGCCAAGATTGTGCCATTGCACTCCAGCCTGTGCAACAGACAGAGCGAGATTCCATCTCAAAAAAAAAAAGAATCACTTACGAATAGGCACAAAGCTAATCCTGTTTGCAGCAATAGACAAACTAATAAATCAACCCAACCCCTTTAAAAAAAAAAAGGCAGGTCACTGACACTTCAATGGCAAAAGCGTAATTGGTGAGAATTTCTCAAAGGACAGTTTGGCTATGTCTGATAAATTTTAAAGATGCAATGGCACAAGTCTGAAGTCCTCAGCTGCTCAGGAGGCTGAAGCAGGAGGATTGCTTAACACTAGGCATTCAAACCCATAGGGTACTCTTAATTGTGCCTGTGAATAGCCACTGTACTCTGTCCTGGGCGACATCATGAGACCTTGTCTCTTTAAAAAAAAAAAAAAAAAAGGCTGGGTGCAGTAACTCATGCCTATAATCCCAGCATTTCAGGAAGCCAAGGTGGGCAGGTTGCTTGAGCCTGATAGTTTGAGACCAGCCTGGGCAACTTGGCAAAATCTCATTTCTACAGAAAATACAAAACTTACCTGGGCATAGTGGCATGTACCTGCAGGTCCAGATACTTGGGAGGCTGTGGTGGGAGGATTACCTGAGCCCAGGGAGGTTAAGGCTGCAGTGAGTCATGATTGTGCTACTGTGCTCCAGCCTGAACAACAGAGCAAGACCCTGTCTCAGAAAAGAAAAGAAAAAAAGAGGCCGGGCACAGTGGCTAAAGGCCTGTAATCCCAGCACTTTGTGAGGCCAAGGCGGCAGATCACAAGGTCAAGAGATTGGAACCATCCTGGCCAACATGGTGAAACCCCGTCTCTACTAAAAGTACAAAAAATTAGCTGGAGGCCGGGCGCGGTGGCTCACGCTTGTAATCCCAGCACTTTGGGAGGCCGAGGCGGGTGGATCACGAGGTCAAGAGATCGAGACCATCCTGGTCAACATGGTGAAACCCCGTCTCTACTAAAAATACAAAAAA
>NW_016107441.1:4113678-4121701 GCF_001604975.1 Cebus imitator | reverse complement strand
GCTGGGATTACAGGCACGCGCCACCATGCCCAGCTAATTTTTTGTATTTTTAGTAGAGACGGGATTTCACCATGTTGACCAGGATGGTCTCGATCTCCTGACCTCGTGATCCACCCGCCTCGGCCTCCCAAAGTGCTGGGATTACAGGCTTGAGCCACCGCGCCCGGCTTCTGTATCTTTTCAACTTTGTACTGTTTTGTTTGTGTTACATAATCAAACAGTTGGCGTTTCAGAATGTGTAGATGAAGCAGATGATCCGTAATGGTAGCTGAATTGGTATCTAAATGTTCGGCTGAATGCATTGACTAAAAACAAGGCTTTTTCGACCCAGATGTACTTGGTTTTGTTTTTACCTTTTCTTCAACATTTTTTTTAACCACCATCTTTTATTTTCTCAGCTGGCTACCACGTGTGGCTCTGGGCTGTGGAAGCTTTTGCCAAACAGCTGTGTTTTCAGGATCAGTATGTCAAGGCTGCTTCTCACCTACTTTCCATCCACAAAGTGTATGAAGCTGTGGCACTGCTCAAGTCAAACCATTTTTACAGGTCTGTGTGGTCTTAGAGTTGGGATAATACTTGGACATAATGTGAAAATGATCTAAACTTCTCTATTGTTAAAGTAACATAAATAGAAGAAATAGCATAAAACGAAAGAACAGCTTAACAAACTGTTACAAGAGGAACTCCCTTTTTAATTCCCAGCTTTGAAGGGAAACTGAATCTTGCCAGACACCCCAAAAACTTTTCATTTACTCTCAAGTTAACCTTTTCTTTTGGAAATATATTAACATTGGCCAGGTGCTGTGGCTTATGCCTGTAATCCCAGCACTTTGGGAGGCCGAAGTGGACAGATCACTTGAGCCCGAGTTCAAGACCAGCCTCTGCCTCCCTAAGAGCTGGGATTATGTGATTATGGGTGTGAGCTACTATGCCTGGCAGCCTGAGTAATTTTTTTTTTTTTTTCTTTTTTTAAAGAGTCTCACTCTGTTACCCAGGCTGGAGTGCAGTGGCGCAATCTTGGCTCACTACAACCTCCACCTCCCGGGTTCAAGCGATTCCACTGCCTCAGCCTCCTGAGTAGCTGGAACTACAGGTTCATGCCGCTACACCCAGCTAATTTTTGTGGTTTTAGTAGAGTATTTTAATTTATCAGTTTATTTTCAAGTAATATTATATCACTTTTTATATATACTAGCATACTTTTTCCTCTATCCTTTCTCCTTTCGTCATATATTTGGTATATTAGATACATGTTATAACCACACATTACACTATTAGTATTTTTGGTTTAAACAGTTGATGCTTTTTTTTTTGGTCAGACAAGGTCTTGCCCTTTTGCCCAGGCTGGAATACAGCGGCAAGATCATAGCTTACTGCAACCTCTGCCTCACAGGCTCTTTAAACATTTTTCATAAATTTTTTTTTTTATATATTTTTTTCCAAGTCCAAGTCAAATGGGTAATGTGCCGACGTCCTAACAAGGTGCAAGGGTGGCACATCTCACACAAGCGTGTGAACACCCAATCTTCATACTCATGAACTACAAAAGGATCTTCTGTAAACATTTTTTTACATTTACCTACAAGCTTATTATTTCAGCACTTTTCATTATTTATGTAGGTCCAAGTTTTCAGTTGCTGTCTGTTCCTTCACCTGAAGAACTTCAACTTTTTTTTTTCTGTGAAAGTGTATAATTTCACTTTGAGATTGTTTCAGAGGTTATTTCACAGGGTATAGGATTCTAGATTGAAAGTTTTTCTCTTTCAGCACTTCAAAGATGTCATTTCATTCTCTTGGCTTACATTGTGTTTGACTTGGCTATTGCATTGATTTTATCTCTGTTATTTTTTTTTTTAAATTTGGCTATGTTTAGGACTTTTTCTCCGTCAATAATTCTTCAGTAATTTGATATGATGTGCTTTGGTGAGATTTTCTTTTTTTGAGATTTTCTTTTTTTTTTTCTTTGCCTGAGACAGGGTGTTGTTCTGTTGCCCAGGCTGGAGTACAGTGACACAGTCACAGCTCACTGTAGCCTTGACTTCCTGGGATCAAGCAGTCCTCCTGCCTCAGCCCCCTGAGTAACTGGGACTACTCAGGAGGTGCGTGCCACCACAGCCAGCTAATTTTTTAGTTTTTTGTAGAGACGGAGTCTTACTATATTGACCAAACTGATTTCCAACTCCTGGGCTCAAGCGATCCTCCTGCCTCAGCCTCCCAAAGTGCTGGGATTACAGGCATGAGCCACCACACTTGGTCAAGATTTTCTTTTTGTTCTACCCTGCTTTGCTTTTGTTGTCTTCCTGTAGAGAGTATTGAACTTTGTTTTGGCAAGTAGTAAAGTTGGGCATCAGCTTGATCTTTTCATGGCTTGTTTTTATACTTTGTTAGGACAGGTTTATCATATTCTAGAATTAGTTTGGACCTCCTACATTCTGGTATCTTTATTGAATGCCTTATGCATTCAACAAATCAAAACTCAGATGTCTCCAAGTGCTGTCATGTCTGGGAATTGTTCAGCTTACAATTCCAAAGTCATTCTTTGTTTAGACTTAAGGAGTTTCCTGTACATATGGCTTTGAATTTAGCCAAAGACTCACTGGGATCCCCAGGCAGAGTTGTGGATATCTTTGTCTGGACAGCTTCCTCCTTCCTAGTATCCTGCCCCTCAGATTTCCGTTGTTTCCTCTTCTCAAATCAGAGACTGCTGAGGTTTTGCTTGGGTTTTCCTTAGGAAAATGGCTTTAAGCAGAAAGCCAGTGCCAAGATAGGGCTCACGTTGTTAGTTTCTGTTCTCTTCGGGGTAACGGTCCTGTGCTGCCTGCAGTGACTGAAAACAGTTGTTTCAGACATTTTGTCCAGTTTTTTAGTTTTATGGCAGTAAGGGGGCCTGGTCCCAGTTATTCCATCATGACCGGAAATAGAAGTCCCAAAATACTTTCAAGATATTGCTCTCTCTAGATCACTTTCATCTAATAAAACACTTTTTTCCAGCTACAACTTTATGTTGGCTGCACCTCAGCAGTTGTATGTCATTTGAAAAATATTCATTTACTGAGTTGTATAGATCGTCCAAATGTTAACATATCTCATTATAAAATACCCTAAAGTATTGTGTTCATTATTATCACCATCAGTCTCATCAGAAAAATTCTGACTTAGGGGAAAATGTCAAGCTCACAAGTGGTAGGTACAAGATTTCTAAAATTCTAATTTTTGCTGGAAAACTCACATTTTATCATTAGTAACAAATACTGTTGGCTGTTTTTTCTGAAGTGGTAGGCCTACTTTGTTCATTTTTTTTTTCTTTTGAGAAAAACATCTGACAAATACCCCACACTGAATAACTGTTATTTGTGTTAGTCTTTTTTTTTTTTTTTTTTTTTTAAAGAAGAAATGAGGTTCTGTGGAAGAAGCAGCCAGTGTAGGTCTCAGTTCATTCATACAGCTGCTTCCTAGGGGTACGTCCTACTTTGGAATGCAGCAGAGAACACAAAATGTTCTTTCCATTTGTCACACGGAATATTAACGTGTTTTGGACTTGAGGGATTTAGTCAAGTTAGTAATTTTTACTACTTCATCGAGTGCATTCCTCCTTTTTTTTCCACTGTAAGAGCCACTGCCTTCTTTTTTAAAATGCCAGAATTTACCAATCATTGCTTGTGCACAATCACTGCAAATGTCAACACAGGTTTTTTTATTTTAAATAAAAAGGCACGGCCGGGCACGGTGGCTCATGCCTGTAATCCTAGCACTTTGGGAGGCCGCGGCAGGCAGATCAGAAGGTCAGGAGATCAAGACCGTCCTGGCTAACAGGGTGAAACCCTGTCTCTACTGAAAATACAAAAATTAGCCGGGTGTGGTGGCGTGCGCCTGTAGTCTCAGCTACTTGGGAGACTGAGGCAGGAGAATCACCTGAACCCGGGAGGCAGAGGTTGCAGTGGGCTGAGATTGTACTATTACACTCCAGCCTCTGCAACAGAGCGAGACTCCATCTCAAAAAAAAAAAAAAAAAAAGGCACATAACTTACTTTTAGCGTTGTTACAAAAATAGTTTTAACCTCATGAATACCCTGAAAGGGTCTTGAGGACCCCTAGGAATCCACAGACCACAATTTTTAAGAACTGCTGATCTAAGTGAGGAAACAAACACACCATATGTTTTTAATTTGTCTATATAATGCAAGTGCAGTGTTTTAAAGGAAGTTGGAATTATAAAGACAGCTCAAAAGGGATAGTTTGTCCTGTCCTGTAGCCGCTACTAGGGCCATACACAGAGGAGCCTTTTCAGAGTGGTTAAAGTGTCTGTTCTTGCCTTTAGGGAAGCTATTGCAATTGCCAAGGCCCGGCTGCGCCCAGAGGACCCAGTCCTGAAGGACTTGTACCTCAGCTGGGGAACCGTCCTAGAAAGAGATGGCCATTATGCCATAGCAGCCAAATGGTAAGCCTGAGGAGAGGAGGGATGCATCCAACATAGAAGAGCTTCTGCCAAGAAGAGCAGGACAAGAATACAAGTAATAAGTTTAGAGGTGGAGGGTCGGGCCCAGTGGCTCAAGCCTGTAATCCCAGCACTTTGGGAGGCCGAGGCGGGTGGATCACGAGGTCAAGAGATCAAGACCATCCTGGTCAACAGGGTGAAACCCCGTCTCTACTAAAAATACAAAAAATTAGCTGGGCTTGGTGGCACATGCCTGTAATCCCAGCTACTCAGGAGGCTGAGGCAGGAGAATTGCCTGAACCCAGGAGGCGGAGGTTGCGGTGAGCTGAGATCGCGCCATTGCACTCCAGCCTGGGTAACAAGAGCGAAACTCCGTCTCAAAAAAAATAAAATAAAAAAAAATAAGTTTAGAGGTGGAAGTGAAGCAGCAAGAAACTATTTAAAAGATACGTATATTCAATCCAGTTTCATAAGACTCATCAGGAACTACCTCCTGATTTATTTATACAAATCGCCATAACTGGCTGGGCCTGGTGGCTCATGCCTGTAATCCCAGCACTTTGGGAGGCCGAGGCGAGTGGATAACAAGGTCAGGAGTTCAAGACCAGCCTGACCAACATGGTGAAACCCCATCTCTACTAAAAATACAAAAATTAGCCAGGTGTGGCAGGGTATGCCTGTAATCCCAGCTACTCGAGAAGCTGAGGCAGGAGAATCACTTGAACCTGGGAGGCAGAGGTTGCAGTGAGCCGAGATGATGCCACTGCTCTCTAGCCTGGGTGACAAAAGTAAGACTGTGTCTCAAAAAAAAAAAAAAAATCACCATAACTGTTCAAGAAACCTCAGTGGCAGATTCAGAAATTACGCATTTTTCTAATGATCTCTTACAACATCAAATAAAGGAACCTCAGCCCATGCTGAATTGAACCCAGAGGAGTCATTCCCTCTCATTTTCCTTATGTCCTTAACCTATATGATATTGTTTCTCATACACTCTGCGGAACTGTGCTGGCCTCAGCCTTCACAAGAACAACCAGGGGCAGTGACACACCTGGGACCACAGGAAGGCACATGTAGCAAAGTGGACAGAAAGAAACAATTGCATCCTCTAGGGAGTGGGAATAAAAGATCTGTTTATGACATTTTGTTCACATTTTTATTCATATTATAGCTATTTAGGGGCCACTTCTGCTTATGATGCAGCCAAAGTTTTGGCCAAAAAGGGGGATGCAGCATCACTTAGAACGGCTGCAGAGTTGGCTGGCATCGTAGGAGAGGATGAGTTGTCTGCTTCCCTGGCTCTCAGATGTGCCCAAGAGCTGCTTCTGGCCAACAACTGGGTGGGAGCCCAGGAAGCCCTGCAGCTGCATGCAAGTCTACAGGTCAGTCTGTTATTTTATCTCCTAGTATATAAGTCGGAAGTGTCTCAAATCCTTTTCTAGTCAAATCCAAGTTAATAACCCAGTTGCACAAGCTGTGCCAATTTGGCAGGCCCAGCAAGCCCTGGCCATGCTATTCCACTGAAGTACTATGGCTTGTTAGTTACCATATTCAGAGTAAGAGATAGTATGGTCATTCACAGTAATTCCCATTGCTTATCTGTTTGTACAAAACACCTGTGAAGACTATAGTCAGCCCAGGCCTTGGGTTGGCAGTTTAGGGTTTCTTCATTGATATTATCAGCACTATCTTCCTTGAAGAAAGAATGTTTGGCCTCTAACAGAAATCATGGAACTCTACCTGTAACACCCCTGTTAACTATAAGCTATAGAAAAAACTGGGCCAGGCACAGCAGATCACTTGAGATCAGGAATTCAAGACCAGCCTGGCCAACATGGTAAAATCTCGTCTCTATTAAAAATACAAAAGTTAGCCAGGAATGGTGGCACATGTCTGTAATCCCGGCTACTCAGGAGGCTGAGGCAGGGGAATCACTTGAACCCAGGAGGCAGAAATTGCATTGAGCCACGATCATGCCACTGCACTGCAGCCTGGGCGACAGAGTGAGACTCGGTCTCTAGAAAACAAAAAGAAAAGTGTGGGGAAATAGAAATGTCTTATTTCTTAAATTTTTTTGGTTCCCATCTGGTTAAAAATGAGTAACTTACCACTGCCTTTTTGACACATCAAAACAGATTAAAGCATTAGCATTCTTACCTAGTTTCCAAAACATGTAAACATTTGATTCATTTTAGATAACTTTATCAGATACTAATGAGTTTTTTTTTTTTTTAAGTTCTTTGTTCCCTAGCAGAGTACAGGGCCTAAAGATGGTTTTTAGCTGAATATTTAGAGCCCAAGGAACATGGTACATGGGGAGGTAGCTTACTGGGAACAGCAGAATAAAAATGGAGGCAAAAATAGGACACATTAAAAGATAATGCCACTGAGCATTATTTATAAAATGAGCAACCCTAGAGAGATTTTAATTTATCCACAACCAAAAAAAGTTTCCAGAATGACTGTTTAACATTTTATTTTTTCTCTTAAACAGCATCCTTAACAATGCAAGAACCTAATAAGCATATGCTAAATATTCTGATAAGGGCTATATTGGCTATGTGGAACATAGACCCTTCCAAGCTTAACTGAGAAGATATTGTTATAGGGGTATACAAGGAATCGTATGGCAACTAAAAATCTAGTGAAAACAGATTGTCAAGGGCTTCTCTCTATGCTTCTGTTTTCTTCTCTCCCAGCTGATTTACTCTATTAAACCTGTTTGGACATGGCCCCTAATGCCTGTCCCAGCTCTTGGACCTACAAAGCTTGTAAATACTTTGAAGGACTCTGGAGAGCTCTCGAGATCATCCAAGTGCTTTCCCTGTATAACAGTTTCTCTTCCTTGCTGTTCTGTTCCAGGGTCAGAGATTGGTATTTTGCCTTCTGGAGCTACTGTTCAGGCATCTAGAGGAAAAGCAGCTTTCAGAGGGCAAAGGCTCCTCCTCTTATCACACTTGGACCACAGGCACCGAAGGGCCTTTCATGGAGAGGGTGACTGCAGTGTGGAAGAGCATCTTCAGCCTTGACACCCCTGAGCAGTATCAGGAGGCCTTTCAGAAGTTGCAGAACATCAAGTACCCATCTGCTACAAATAACACGCCCTCCAAACAGGTAATGCCATCTGTACCAGCTTTTGACATTAATAAGACTTCCTTAATCCATGTGTTTTGTTTTGAGACAGAGTCTTGCTCTGTCACCCAAGCTGGAGTGCAGTGGTATGATCTTGGCTTACTGCAACTGCCACAAGGGTTAAGTGATTCTGCTGCCTCAGCCTCCCAAGTAGCTGTGATTACAGGCATGTGCCACCACGCCCAGCCAGTATTCCCTTAAAAAAAAAAAGTCAGGCCGGGCGCGGTGGCTCAAGCCTGTAATCCCAGCACTTTGGGAGGCCGAGGTGGGTGGATCACGAGGTCAAGAGATCGAGACCATCCTGGTCAAAATGGTGAAACCCCGTCTCTACTAAAAAAAAATACAAAAAAAAATTAGCTGGGCATGGTGGCGTGCTCCTGTAATCCCAGCTACTCAGGAGGCTGAGGCAGGAGAATTGCCTGAACCCAGGAGGCGGAGGTCGCGGTGAGCCGAGAT
>NW_016107441.1:4111459-4113258 GCF_001604975.1 Cebus imitator | reverse complement strand
CTAATTTTTTGTATTTTTAGTAGAGACGGGGTTTCACCATGTTGACCAGGATGGTCTCGATCTCTTGACCTCATGATCCACCCGCCTCGGCCTCCCAAAGTGCTGGGAATACAGGCTTGAGCCACCGCGCCCGGCCTATTTGAGTACTTTTAAAAATAAAACAGTACAGTAAAGTTGAAGTCCTTGTTCCCTTCCTCAGCCCTTCACTGCTTCCTTAGCTCACCAAAGGTAACTCCTGTGTCAGTACTACATGTATAATTTTTCAGTTTGCTTATTTCAGAAGCTATTGTTTGTTAAAATCTGTCCATGTTGATATAAAGAGATCAGCTGATTTATATTAACTGCTGTGTCTGTCTTGTGAATATACCTACTTCTTTTTTTTCTTCCTCTGTAGAGACTAGGTCTCAACTGTTACCCAGGCTGGTCTCGAACTCCTCAAGCAGTCCTCCCGCCCCAGCCTCCCATAGTAGTGGGATTACAGGCATGAACCGCTATGCCTGGCATAGTTCTTTCCCTCATTTTAAAATGGGGCAACATTATATTTATGAGGAACAAGACCTCTCAAATGGTATCTACTTTGAAAAACAGGAAATTTATTTTTTGTTTGTTTGTTTTGTTTTGTTTGAGGTGGAGTTTCAATCTTTCGACCAGGCTGGAGTGCAATGGTGCGATCTCTACTCACTGTAACCTCTGCCTCCCAGGTTCAAGCAATTCTTCTGCCTCAGCCTCCCAAGTAGCTGGGATTACAGGCATACACCACCACCCCCAGCTAATATTTTTTGTATTTTTAGTAGAGACAGAGTTTCACTATGTTGGCCAGGCTAGTCTTGAACTTCTGACCTCATGTCATCCACCCACCTTGGCCTCCCAAAGTGCTGGGATTATAAGCGTGAGCCACTGTGTCCAGCCAGGCAGTTTCTTATTAAGTTAAACATGCACATGCCAAATGTCCCAGCAGTTCTACTACCCAGATATTCTCCTAAAAAAATAAAATCTGATGGCCATGCAAAGACTTGTACACAAGTGTGTACAGCAACTTAGCCTAGCACAATAGCCCAAAACTAGAAACAACCCAAATGTCCAACAACTGTTGAGTGGATATACAAACTGTATTGTGTCTGTACAACGAAATACTGTACTGTTTAACAATAAAAGCGCCAGGCTTGGTGACTCACGCCTGTAATCCCAGCACTTTCGGAGGCCAGAACGGGTGGACCACTTGAGCTCAAGAGTTCGAGACCAGCCTGGGCAACATGATGAAACCCCATCTCTACTAAAAATACAAAAAATTAGCCGGGTGTGGTGGTGCAAGCCTGTAATCACAGCTACTCAGATGGCTAAGGCAGGAGGATCGTTCAAATCTGGGAGGCAGAGCCTGCAGTGAGCCAAGATGGCACCACTGCACTCCAGCCTGGGTAATAGAATGAGACCCTGTGTCAAGAAAAATAAAGTAAAAAGGAACAAATTCCTGGCACACAAATAATATCAGTGAATCTCGAAAGCATTAAAGACACAAAAGACCATATACTCTGTGGTTCATTTATATGAATTCTAGAAAAGACAAAATTAAAGTGACAAAACGACCAGCTCAGTGGTTGCCATTGGGGTGGGGCCAGGGGATCGCCTGCAGAGGAGCCAGTGGGAGTATCTTCAGTTGATGAAAACGTTGTCTTGATTTTGCTGGTAGTTAATGGAACTATATGTGTTTCTCAGAATTTATCAAACTACATACTTAAAATTGATCACATTTTTCTTAGTTATACTCCAAGCTTTGTTTTAATTATTTATTTTATTTATTC
>NW_016107441.1:4109055-4111296 GCF_001604975.1 Cebus imitator | reverse complement strand
CACCGTGTTGACCAGGATGGTCTCGATCTCTTGACCTTGTGATCCACCCGCCTCGGCCTCCCAAAGTGCTGGGATTACAGGCGTGAGCCACCGCGCCCGGCCCTATTTATTCATTTTTTGAGACAGAGTCTCACTCTGTCGCCCAGGCTGGAGTGCAGTGGCACGATCTTGGCCTGCTGCAACCTCTATTTCCCAGGTTCAAATGATTCTTCCGCCTGAGCTTCCCAAGTAGCTGGGATTACAGATGCATGCCACTATGCTCACCTAATTTTTGGATTTCTGTAGAGACGGACTTTCACCATGTTGGCCAGGCTGGTCTTGAACTCCTGGCCTCAGGTGATCCGTCCACCTCAGCCTCCCAAAGTGCTGGGATTATAGGTGTGAACCACTGCACCTAGCATTTATTTTGTTTTTAATTATAGCTTTTAGTTCTAGAAACTCACTTTTTGTTTTAATTAAATGCAAATGTAAAGGTGCTTCCTCAGTGTGAACAGACTTTAACAGCGTTATGTGTGTGTTGCTGTGCAGCTAGACAGAGTTTCTGACGGGGAAAACAAAAATGGGTGGTGGAGACAAGAGGAACTTTCGTAAGTGTGAATTGTGTGTACTTGTTTCCATCTGTGGTTAATAGGAACAGTTTGGTGGCATCCTTGGCACCTACTTTGTGAGGATATTTAACTCAGACTCTGGCTTCTCTCTCCAGCTCCTGCTTCACATTTGCCATGACTTGACCCTGGCAGTGCTGAGCCAGCAGATGGCCTCCTGGGACGAGGCTGTGCAGGCGCTCCTTCGGGCAGTGGTCCGGAGCTATGACTCGGGGAGCTTCACCATCATGCAGGAAGTGTACTCAGCCTTTCTCCCTGACGGTAAATGACTCCCCCCTGCCTGAGGCGCATGCTTTAATGGACAGCATCACCACCACTAGTGGTGTGGCACTGAGAGTACTGAGATTATTAACAGATGGAGACTAATGCAGTATAGCTAATAAAAAAAAAGAAAAAAAAAAAAGATGGGGACTGGCCAGCTGTGTCATTTTAGTAGAAAGTTTGAATTCTCTTACCCATACTCTTAAGAACAGCTACACTGTTTTCCTTTACCTGGACCTACCCCCTTAGTGCCTCCTGTCCACTTTCCACACAGTCAGTTTAAGGGAGAGAGAAATAGGAATATAGTTACATGTTATAGTAAGAACAGCAAAAAGGTAGACATTCCTTGAGCTGCACAGTCAGTCACTGAACTAAATCATTGTGATTTTTCAGAGAGACAGTGTGATCTTACCTCAGTGTGGCCCCAGAGCCTTCAGTAGAACAAATGAAATACTCTGTCATGCTTTGAATGACTCCCAGGATGTAGTAATGAGAACATTGTCCCAAGCCAGGAACTGTTTAGCCTCCAGTTGGCTCTTGGTGGAAAGGCATGTGGCCCTGTGGATCACACCATTATCTTTTTTCTTGGAGTATGCTTCTTGGGTGATAAGAAGTAGAACATAAGGACAGAAAGCTAGATTTCTGGCAACTAGAGAAACGCACAACCCAAAATCTTTTTCTTTTTTTCCTAGGCTGTGAACACCTAAAAGACAAATTGGGTGACCATCAATCCCCTGCCATACCAGCTTTCAGAAGTTTGGAGGCATTTTTTCTTTATGGGCGTCTGTATGAATTCTGGTGGTCTCTCTCCAGGCCTTGCCCAAATTCCAGTGTCTGGGTAAGGCTTGGTCACAGCACACTCTCTGTTAAGCCAAGCCAGCAGTTAGACACTATCAGCACTGAAGAAACTGACCCTGAAACTTCTCAGCCAGAGCCAAGCAGGCCTTCAGAACTAGACTTGAAACTCACAGAAGAAGGTGAGCGAATACTGAGCACATTTAAGGCGCTCCTTTCAGAAAAGCATGCCAGTCTCCAAAACTCACAGAGAACTGTTGCTGAAGTCCAAGAGACCTTGGCAGAAATGATCCGCCAACACCAGAAGAGTCAACTCTGTAAATCCACAGCAAATGGTCCTGATAAGAGTGAACTGGACCTAGCAGCAGAGCAGCCCCTCTCCAGTTCTCAGAGCCAATGGTAAGTACTGAGGCAAGTACACAAGACAGAATGAAAAATAACCCAGCTGGCTAGGAACAGGGGCTCACGCCTGTAATCCCAGCACTTTGGGAGGCTGAAGCAGGAGGATCACTTGGCCAAGGAGTTCACGGCCAGCCTGGGCAACAAAGCAAGACCCTGTCTCTACAAAAGGAAAGAAAAA
>NW_016107441.1:4088968-4107515 GCF_001604975.1 Cebus imitator | reverse complement strand
GTGAGCCGAGATCGCGCCATTGCACCCCAGCCTGGGTAACAAGAGCGAAACTCCGTCTCAAAAAAAAAAAAAAAATTAAACTAAGAAGCTTTGAAGCCCCTCTAAAAATACTCCCATTGAAATCCATGAATCAGATTTGAGTCACTTCTGTAGTAAGCTACTCTATCAGACCCTAGGCAGATTTTAGGTGTGTGTGTGTGTTTTTTTTTTTTTTTTTGGAAGACAAGTCTTACTCTGTCACCCAGGCTGGAGTACAGTGGCATAACCACTGAAGCCTTAAAATTCCTAGACTCAAGCAATCCTCTCAGCTCAACCTCCCAAGTAGCATGTGCCACCACACCCAGCTAAGTTTATTAAAATTTTTTTCTAGAGATGGGGTCTTACTATGTTGCCCAGGATAGTCTTGAACTCTTGGCTTCAAATGACCCTTCCACCTCAGCCTCCCAGAGTGCTGGGATTACAGGCATGACCCACCATGCCCAGTTGGTTTCTGTATTTAAAGGTGAGAGATACAGAGCCAGGTGGCAGAGCAAGTCATGGTGGCTTACACCTGTATTCCCAGCTACTTAGGAGGCTGAGGCAGGAGGATCACTTGAGACCAGGAGCTCGAGTTTATCCTAGGCAACATATTGAGACCCTGTCTCTACAAAAATTAATTTTTTAAAATTAGCCAGGTGTGGTGGTATGCATTTGTAGTCCCAGCTACTCAGGAGGCTGAGATGGGAGGATCACTTGAGCCCAGGAGTTCGAGGCTATAGTGAGATATGATCGTGCCACTCATACCAGCCTGGTTGACAGTAAGACCCTGTCTCTACAGAAAAAAAAAAAAAAAAAATTGAATTTTTAAAAATCCAGGTGACAAGGGAATTTTATTTATAAAATGAGATAAAAGTTACCCAGGCAGGGGCACATGTTCTCAGGACCTCCTGAGGGCTGTGTCATGGGCAAAAGTTTAAATTTAAAAAAATTTTTTTAAATAAAAGACAAAAGTTACCCAGGTATAATAAAAGATAACCTAATTAAAGGATGGGCAAAGGACTTGAATAGACATTTCTCTAAAAAGCCGGTAAGCACAGAAAATGATGCTCAACATCTGATCATTAGGGGAATGCAAATCAAAACTACACTGAAATAGCACTTCATAGCCATTAGGCTACTATCAGAGAAACAGACAAGTGTTGGGGAGGATGCAGAGAAAGTGGAACCCTGTGCCCTGTTGGTGGGAATACAAAATGATGCAGCCACTGTGGAAAACCGTCTGGCAACAGTTCCTCAAGAAATGTAAGATAGAATTACCATAGGATCCAGCACTTCCACATCTGGGTATACACCCAAAAGAATTGAAAGCAGGGTCTGAAATATGTTCTGAGATATGTACATGCCTATGTGCATAGCAGCATTACTCATAATACCCAAAATTTGGGAGCAACCTGAGTATCCACTGACAGATGAATAGCTAAGCAAAATGTGGCAGATGCATACAATGGAATGTCATTCAGCCTTACAAAGGAAGGACATTATGCTGAGTGAAATAAGCTAGTCACAAAAAGACATGCACTGTATGATTCCACTTATATGAGTTACTCAAAATCCGGTGGCTCACGCCTGTATTCCCAGTATTTTGGGAGGCCGAGGCAGGCAGATCACAAGGTCGAGAGTTCGAGACCAGCCTGACCAATATGGTGAAACCCGTCTCTACTAAAAATACAAAAATTAGGTGGGCGTGGTGGCAGGCACCTATAATTCCAGCTACTCAGGAGGCTGAGGCAGGAGAATTGCTTGAACCCGGTAGGCAGAGGTTACAGTGAGCTGAGATTGTGCCACTGCACGCTAGCCTGGGCGACAGAGCGACACTCCGTCTCAAAAATATATATATATTTAAAATCATAGAGACAGAAAGTAGAATGAGGTTGACAGGGGCTAGGGGAAGCAGAATGGAAAGTTACTGTTTAATGGGTATAAAATTTCAGGTTTTGTTACAAAACAAGAGTTTTGGAAATAGATGGTGGGGCTGTTTTTCACAACATTATGAATGTATTTAAAACCACTGGACTATGTATTTTTAAATGGCTAAGATGGTAAGTTTTATGTTATATATATTTTACCATGGAAAAAACAATAGGAGAAAAAAGTTACCCAGGGCAAGACATACGACTTACATCTTTTATTTTTTTCGCTAGTAAAGAAGAAAAAAACGAGCCACTTTCTCTGCCTGAATTAACCAAGAGGCTTACAGAGGCAAATGAGAGAATGGCGAAATTTCCTGAGAGTGTTAAGGTAAGAGTTGAAGCAACTCACTTGGTGAAGCATTACTTTTTGTGTTATCACTTGAGTATGCCACATTCTTATAGATCATCTACCTCTCTGTTCAGTTTCTAAAATGTCTACCCATTCATACATGCTTAAAAATATAGAATCCAATTACTTTGATTAGCTGGAATGTTTTGTGAGAGTGGCATTATTGATCACACAAGCAGTTTTATACCTCAGTCTTCAGAGAAACCAAATACATTTAATAGGTCAGAAGTAAAATTTAAATTGGTGCCATGTATTAGATAGCTTACAGATGGACAGGTCTTTTTGGTTGTGGGCCCAAATAGTAATAGAAGCACCATTTTTAAGGGTTGAGTTACATAGGGCTGTAGAAAAAGATTGTGCCATTGAGAAGGACTTCCCAGTAGCCATCCCAGTTTTGAGTGTCATCTCTCCTTGGAGTAACTGTTGAAGAGAAAGGACATTGCCTTAGGAGAGAACTGGCTCAGCTGTGTCCAAGAAGTGTCTGTAGGTGAACCTGAGTTACTGGTGCCTTCTGAACAGGTGTTTGTGGCTCTTTTGCAAACGTTTCCTTATTCATCGTCTTGTCATCTTTCAGGCCTGGCCCTTCCCAGATGTGCTGGAGTGCTGCCTCGTCTTGCTTCTCATCAGGTCCCACTTTCCTGACTGTCTGACCCAGGAAATGCAGCAGCAGGCCCAAGAGCTCCTTCAGAAATACAGCAACACTAAAACTTACAAAAGGCACTGCCAGACCTTCTGTACATGAATTTTCACAACCTTGAAGAAACTGCCAAATTGAAAATGTTTGACACCTTTCACTTCTGCAGTTACACCTCATCAGACATTCACTCTGGTCCCTGATGTTTTTGCAGTAATCCAAAAGAATACAAATGAGGGTTAAGTTTGAATCAACTCTACGTAGCAATAGACACAGTGGATCTGACTTTAGATTCAATTGTAGTCTCCTCCTGGAGGGAAGATCATGAAAAGCTAGCAGCTGTTACTGAGAACAAACACCTGCAGAGTGTTGGTCATCTCTAAAGCCTTATGCAGGTTTCACCCAAAGAGGAGAAACTTCTGTCATCACCTAAAGTGTTATGTGCTTAAAACACAAGCTACCTTTATAAATACTTCATCTGATCAGAAACATGTCATGCTTGAGATGGAGTTGCTGCATTTTATGACTACCTTTTTAAAATTGTTTTTATAATATTTAATTTGAAAGAAGAGAACCTTCCCCCTCTACTCTTTCATAGATTGAAGTTTGAATATGAAATAGGCCTTAACCATCATGTTGACTCTCCTGTCTGAATTTTAGGTTGGAAATTTGGTTTTTTTGTTTTATGTAATTGCTTATTTGAACAGATCACTTACTAAAGCTTTGGAAGAAGTGATTCAAATATGTGTTTTCCCTTCAGTTTTGTAAGAAATGGATTGATGGCAGTGAAATAGCTTAGGCATAAATTACTGTTTTAATGGTTCTTAAACTTTCTTGGATCATAGGATCCTTTTGAGAATCAGGTTAAAGCCATGGATACTCTTTGGAGAAAAATGTATATTCCTAATTTTGCATAGATGACCTTTGGATTATTGGACTCCAACTATTGGGACCCTAAATACTTTTTAATTACAAATCTTTTTTCTCTCCTCCTTCATTATTTAAACAGTTGAACAGTGTCAGGAACAGATATTTCTGTAATATCACAGTTGCTAGGGTTGGAAAATCAGAATCTGACATGGGTGTGGAAAGAAGCACTTCTTCCAGATAATTGAACTGTTTTCCTCTGGGATTCACTGTGAAGGCTTTTCTGCTCAAGTGTGTAGTTTATTTTTCAATTCCTAGGATTGGGGTTGTTGGGATGGTAAGAATGAAATTCATTTACAGTTAGTCCCAGGAAGGAAAAAGTTTGAGACAGTTTTTAAAGGCGTATATGTGCCTAGCATTAGAGTTTGGCAAACTCAAAAAAGGGAAATACTGTAGATCCTCACAGTTCTTTATACAGTTAAGTGAACTTTAGGAAGATGATGCTTTGTTACTAGGGATGGAGAATCTTTCTTGATTAAAAGATATAAATAGGCATGGCTAGCTAGAGAACTGGGCACCAGTTCTGCAAACTGCTAAAATGAACTTAGAGAGGTGGAAAAAATATATTCCCCTCCACTTGAGTAAACAGCAGTATTGTTAACTAGAATTCTAAATTCCATTATGATCTGTCAGAAGCATCACCTGTGGATGGAGGAGTCCTGCACACTCCTCAGTTACTGCTTTGGTAAGAACAAGATTTACTATTTGTGGCCGGGTGCTGTGGCTCATGCCTGTAATCCCAACACTTTGGGAGGCCAAGGCAAGTGAATCACTTGAGGACAGGAGTTTGAGATCAGCCTGGCGAACATAGCAAAACTTTGTCTCTAGTAAAACCACAAAAAATTAGCTGGGTGTGGTGGCACACACCTGTAATCCCAACTACTTGGGAGGGTAAGGCACAAAAAATCACTTGAATTTGGGAGCCAAGGCCACTGCATTCCAGCCTGGGTAACAGTGAGACCCTGTCTGTTAAAAAATATATATATACTATTTGAAAACTAAGCAATAAAAATGACAAGTCAATTTTTTTTTTTTTTTTTTTTTTTTTTGAGATGGAGCCTTGCTTTGTTGCCCTGCCTAGAATGGAGTGATGTGACCTTGGCTCACTGCAACCTCCGTCTCCCATGTTCAAGCAATTCTGCTTCAGCCTCCTGAATAGCTGGGAT
Organism: Cebus imitator; assembly: GCF_001604975.1. NCBI lineage: Eukaryota > Metazoa > Chordata > Mammalia > Primates > Cebidae > Cebus > Cebus imitator. The sequence goes on along the minus strand of NW_016107441.1, from coordinate 4,102,490 downwards.
TGCAAGTACCTGCCACCACATCTGGCTAATTTTTGTATTTTTAGTAGAGATGGGGTTTCACCATCTTGGCCAGGCTGGTCTCAAACTCCTGACCTCGTGATCCACCTGCCTTGGCCTTGGCCTCCCAAAGTGCTGGGATTACAGGCGTGAGTCACCACACCCAGCCTGAAAAGTCAATTTTTTAAAGCCCTCTCTTCTTTCCAGTACTGTATAATGTACTCAAGCTATTATAATTTGAAAAAATGTTTTTAATTTATAGCTCCCTAATTATCAGAACCACAAAGAGCCAAAGCACCAAGTTAACTTTCTGAGTGAAAAGGATACATCACTAAAGCAATTTTTTTTTTTTTTTTTTTGAGATGATGTCTCACTTTGTCACCAGGCTGGAGTGCAGTGGCACAATCTCAGCTCACTGCAGTCTCCGCCTCCCAGCTTCAAGCAAGTCTCCTGCCTCAGCCTCTCAAGTAGCTGGGACTACAGGCACATGCCACTATGTCCGGCTAATTTTTGTATTTTTAGTAGAGATGGGGTTTCACCATGTTGGCCAGGATAGTCTCAATCTCTTGACCTCATGATCCGCCCACCTCAGCCTCCCAAAGTGCTAGGATTTTAGGCATGAGCCACTGCTCCCGGCAAGCAATTTCTTTTGGTTCTTTATCCCCATCTAAAGTAATCTAATGCCTCTCCTCTACCTCCCCAGGAGTCCAAACCACCATCCCATTACCCAGATGACGGCATTGGCCTCCCCATGTTTCTCTGAATCTGATCTTCCTAGTTCTACATTCTTCACATTAGCAGTGACTGCTAAATCACAAATCAGAGTTCATCAATTCCCTGTTTAAAAACCTTTCGGTAGTTTCCGATTGCTCTTGGATAAAAATCTTAAACGTGGTTTACCCAAGACTAACCCTAGCCTTTACAAACTCTTTGCCTCCTATCAAGAATTGAGCTCATTCATACCAGCACTGGCTAACAACTAGGCTTGTGGTTGGTGGTCACCGTTCTTGGATTAGCAGAACACTGGAATTCAAGAATATTTGGCAGTATAGATGGAGGAACTGAATTGTGCTCAGTTGCCTGGTGCTATGGTGCACACCTATAGTCCTAGATACTAGGGAGGCTGAAGCAGGAGGATTGCTTGAGGCCGAGAGTTCAGGGCCAGCCTGAGCACATAGCAAGCTCCCATCTCTATAAATAATAAACGAAATTTTAAAAATGAATTACAGCTGGGCACAGTGGCTCACGCCTGTAACCCTAGCACTTTTCCATAAGCTTTTAAAATCACCTGAGGTCAGGAGTTCAAGACCAGCCTGGCCAACATGGAGAGACCCCCGTCTATTAAAAATACAAACATTAGCTAGGCATGGTGGCACATGTTTGTAATCTCAGCTACTCAGGAGGCTGAGGCAGGAGAATTGTATGAATCCGGGAGGCAGAGGTTGCAGTGAGCCGAGATTGTGTAGCTGCACTCGAGTCTGGGCAATGGAGCAAGACTCCATCTCAAAAAAAGAAAAAATTACAAGTCTGGCATGGTGGCTCATGCCTGTAATAGCACATTGGGAGGCCATGACAGGCAGATCACTTGAGGTTAGGAGTTTGACACCAGCTTGCCCACATGGCGAAACCCCCATCTCTACCAAAAAATATAAAAATTAGCTGGGTGTGGTGGCATGGGGCCTGTAGTCCCAGGTACTCGGGTGGGTGAGGTTGCAGTGAGCCAGGATTATGCCACTGAACTCCAGCCTGGACAACAGAGTGAGACCCTGTCTTAAAAAAAAACAAATACCAAAACAAAAAAGAATTACACCTGAAATTATTCTCTTTGTTACCCTACAGTGCCATCCCTTTTTAAGGATGAGCACTTACACATGCACTCATACATACCAAGTTCTTGCCAGTTCTAATAGACTCGTGCTCTTTCTTGCTAAACCACTACTCTTAAGTTCTTAACTTTCACATTCAATGACCAAACCCCACACTCAACACTGAGTTCCTCAGCCCTTTTTCTCAGCATTTTTCCTGACATGTAAGTCCTTAATTGTAGAAAATATTAAAACCTGTTTTAATTCAAATTTGGAAGGGTATCTGCATAGGGCTCACAGTCACCAGCATGCCAGGGCACCCTCGTTGAGAACCACTAACTGCTGTTTCACCACAAACTATACTAGTAAATCTCTGTGTCAACTTCCCAGTCAGAATTCCCTATCTATCTGCCCCTGTATTAGACTCCTTAAAACCCCACATCTTGTGTCAATAGAAATGGGTGGAAACAAAGTCTTGAGCCGATTGTAGGACAGCTGAAGTTCAGGTTGTTTAAAAGAATCCTACTATATCAACAAGCTGATCCACCACATATAATGGAGTGACCCCAGAAGATATTGGTTTAATTCTGTAATACTAAGACCCAACAATCTTTTTTTTTTTTTTTTAGACCCAACAATCTTGAGTATGAAGAGGCAATTCCATTTACACAGGTGCTCATGAAAAGCTTCCTACCAAGTGATATTTTGTATGTAAGCCAACTTGGGGACAATGAAGCCAAGATGCTCTTATGTCACTGATGGCAAATGACCATCTTCCAGAGTTAGCAATCCATAGCTACAAAAGACCAAACCTTAATGCCAGTGGTTAAAAAGAAATCTTTATTTTACAAAATTAAAAACATAAATAATATTTACAATCATCTTAAATACTAGCTTATAATACTTGACATTTTTGAATCATTTCAAATTGAGTTTTCCATAAGCTTTTAAAATGCAAAACCATTCATTCATTTCAGCGAGTTACCAGTTTTTATTTCTACCAATCCAAAAGGGGTTTTGGTTTTTTGAAATTGTCCATACTGTAGTCATTCAAAAAAATATAGTATACTTTTTAAATGACTAGCTTTAAAAAAAAAAAAAAAAAAAAAAAAAAAAGTCCTGAGCTTCCTACCCCAGTTGTGGGATATTACTCCAAAACAACTCAAGAACCCAAATTATCTTACTGCCTGTTTACATGTAACTACTCTAGCTTTTTAGACATATTCCTGGTACTCACATTAATCCATCTCCCTAATGTTTCAGGTTTGCTAGAAGGAAAAGCAGGAAAAATGGAGAAGTGGGAGAATCCAGATGACCAGCTGAAATCACATTATTGAAAGTACAACAGACATGACCCAAAAATCTGATCTTAACTAGTTTCCTTCAGGATCAAATCCAGGATATTATACAAAAATTTCAGATGACTTCAGATGACGTATATGTGACAGCAAACCTCAGTGGCACAAAGGAACACACAGACTTAAAGACGCTTCAGTGGTCAACATTCATTCTGGAGTTCTCATGAATGAAGGGTAGACAGATTCAGTAAATTGTTTGCTTTTATGTTTCATTATCTGGTCTTCAAATTTCAGCACTGAGCAATTCATTTCCATACAGTAATAAGTAAAGAAAGACTATGAAAGTGTGAGGAAAGCAAATGTCTTCGAGAAGGGTTAGAAAAGGAAAGGAAGACTCAGTATCAGTAACTCATTACACAAGAACACCATTTTGTTCCATTTTCCCTGGAAGCCCTCAGCTCAGCTGAGAATCAGAGCAAGAATCTTCATTATCAGAGTAGCAACAAATTTTTTAAAAAAAGAATGACAACAGGTAAGAGTTATATACATTTTACTAGTTTGTTTCAGACTTGTCCTGGATATTTAAAAAGGTGTCAAATGAGCCATGGATGCTGGTGGCAAGAGGCAACTGGAGAGGAGAGACTTGGGGATGAGGAACAGGGAAGACTTGTTTATAAATTCAGAGCAAACTCCTCTCTTCTGGATCTAAAATAAAGACATCTTTTGTCTTCGGTAAAACAAGTCTTTCTGCTCAATGCAGATGGTAGGTACAGCTTGCTCAAAAGAAGCATTTTCTCTTGGGGAAGGTGAGTACAGTCAGCACAGTAAGCACCAATCTGGGATGAGGCCCGCCCTGCAGAGCCTGGCACCGTCACTGCTGCATATTGTTGATGATCGCCAGGATGCTCATCTTCTCCTGCGCAGAGTCCACGTCCTCATTCTGCTTCTGGGCCACTCCTGTGCCTAAGCCATAGAGCCGCCCACAGTATTTGGCGTCATCAATGCTGTCCTCAAAAAACAACTGCAGAATGGGACAGAGAACCGTGGTGAGAATTACGCCAGGAGTCATGACAAGTATAAACACTATCACATCTGGCCAGGTGCCGTGGCTCACACCTTTAATCCCAGTCCTTTGTGAGGCTAAGTTGGGCAGATCACTTGGGGTTAGGAGGTCAAGACCAGCCTGGAGTGAAACCCCATCTCTACTGAAAATACAAAAACTAACCGGGCATGGTAGCACACGCCTGTAATCTCAGCTACTTGGGAGGCTGAGGCGGAAGAGTCACTTGCACCCGAGAAGCGGAGGTTGCAGTGAGCCAAAATCGCGCCACTGCACTCCAGCCTGGGCAACACAGCAAGACTCATCTTTAAAAAGAAAAAAAAAAAACTACCACATCAGCACCTCCCAGCCTTCCTAAAGCCCTGAAAATATCGCAAACTAGAAAAAGAAACTAATAATAAAGAAAGGCTTGGCTGGGCACAGTGGCTTACGCCTGTAATCCAGCACTTTGGGAGGCAGAGGTGGATGGATCACGAGATCAGGAGTTCAGGATCAGCCTGGCCAAGATTGTGAAACCCCGTCTCTACTAAAAATACAAAAAAATTAGCCAGGCGTGGTGGCAGGCACCTGTAATCCCAGCTACTTGGGAGGCTGAGGCACGAGAATCACTTAAACCCAGGAGGNTAGAGACGGGGTTTCACCATGTTGACCAGGATGGTCTCGATCTCTTGACCTCGTGATCCACCCGCCTCGGCCTCCCAAAGTGCTGGGATTACAGGCGTGAGCCACCGCGCCCGGCCTAGTCTGAACTTTCTAACAACAACCTAACAGACTAACATGGGAGATATAAAAAAGTACCCAAGGGTTTGTAGTTGTGGATTCAATTCACCAAAAATCCAAAAGTACTCAGAAGGTAAAATAAGGAGAATCTGGCTTTCAGGTACCTAAGAAACTCCAGGATAGCCACTTAAAAGATAACCAAGTGCTGTGACCCTCTCCACCCTCCATATTCCCACTTGGAATTAAACCCACTGATAGCCACATGACAGAGCCAAATACTGTGTGAAGTAAACCAGTATGAGCCCCAGCGTTTTCTGAAAAACTCAAACATGGGCAACAAGTACCAATTCAACTTCTGACTGCTGCTGATCAACAGAACAGTCACTAGGACTTCAAAAATAACTTCAAGAAATAAGACTTCAAAAAATAAGAATTCAATTCCCTGCTCCAGTGTAGCTCAAAGTGAGAGAGAAATACACATTCCCTAAGACTGACCTATGAAATGAAAGCCATTTGACATTGTCACAGAGAACCACTCCTGATGTCATAAGCAGCTCTGCAAAGTGCAGTGTGTCAATCCCTTCCTCTTCATGCTTCTGAAACTGCAGTCCTGAGTTAGCAAGAAGATCTATGGAATCCTGGGAGTACATGTCCTCTCTAAAAAAACAAGGTATTTATTTATTAACTGGTGAATAATGAAACAGAAGTAGTGGCCACAATATTACCACTATCTTACAATTATAGTACAAGTATTTTATGCGTTTCCTAAAAACAGATCAATTCACTCTTTCAAGCATTCAAACAAGCAAACAAAGTAGATCATCATATTTCTGTGACAGATAGAAAAATGAGATTTTCCTCCATAAACTAAATTTCCTCATTAAAAATTTCCCAATTATAAAATGTATATATTTGGTCATTATTAAAAAAAAAAAATTGACCAGGCACAGAGGTGCATTCCTGTAATCCCAGCACTTTGGGGGGCCAACGCAAAAGGCAGGAAGATCGCTTGAGGCGGAAGACGGCTTGAGGCCAGAACAGCCTGGGCAACACTGCAAGACTCTGTCTCTAAAAAAAAAAAAAAGAAAAAAAAAGAAAAATAATAAAAAAAAAAAAAAAAAAAAAAAAAACACACAATGTTCAACAAACCTCAGCCCACCCAGACCATCCACCACTAACTTCTTAGCCTTCAGCAAATTACTACCAAGAGGTCCATGATCACATTCAAGGAAGCTTACCTCTTTCATCCTAAAGAAAGCCATTCCTGTCAGCAGTGAGTCTGAGCCTGCCTGGTGCTGCCTTCCAATCCTCTGCAAATCCAACTGATCAGCAACTTCCTGAAGACCTCCCTGGAGATGTAAGGAAAACAAAGGTAATATTACATACCCAACACGCCTCCACTGGAGTCAACTAAGTCCAGTTATGAGTTCACTAAATTCCAGCAAGAAGTGGGGACAGGCCTTTACTTAGCAGGCCTTAGTTTCCTCTTTTTAGCTCTTTTCTTCCCTTTTTCCAAATGATGTATTGTGCTACATTCTACGTTTTCCTCCTTTCCTTTCTATGTTGTTAATTTTGCCAGATCTCTGCCTTTAAAATCAAAACTTCAAGGTTGAGGAAACAGTAAGTCCCACTCTAATTCTAGACAGCAAAGCTCTATGTCAACAATTTATTAGGATACCAAGTTCTAAAACTTTCTAGGGTTAAAACCCCTCTGAGAATCTGTTACACCACAGACCCCATCCCTAACAAACTGCATTTATACCTTTTCACTAGGTTCATGGGGCTCAAGTGAAGAATGCCTGCCTCAGGGTGACAGAAGCAGAGGGTTCCCTTCATGGCCAGGTTAAAGATTGTTACCACACAAATCTGTGAGATCGGCTTTCTATCATACCCTGTCCACTAACACACTGGCATCTAGTACTCAGTAATGCATGCTGAACACATAACAATAAAGCAAAGTCAGTCAGCTTTTTTTCTGTCCTTATTTTTATTTCTGGTATTAAAAAAAATAACATATACCTTAAGATTTTTGCAACTCTTCATTAGGTATTTCACATCATAAATGGATGGGAAGAAAAGATTCAGAATATGAAAGAATTCATGTTCCTCTTCTGGCAAACGAGAGTCTGTAAGCAACTTTACCATATAGCCAAAATCATAGCCACTACAAGGAGAGAATAAGCCACAGAGGTTAAAAAAGCAGCAGTTATCAGGCCCCAGCGTTCAACCATTTTATTTCTCAAAGCTACTTCATGTCAGAAACTTTCACTTTTCCTGAATAGTTTATCATACTATAATCTCAACTTTTTTTTTTTTTTTTTTTTTAAANCACACACACACACACACACACACACACACACACACACAGAGCCAAGCATGGTGGTATGCACCTGTAGTGCCAACTACTCCAGAGGCTGAGCTGGGAGGATTGCTTGAGGCCAAGAACTGGAGGGTGCTCACACCCAGTCTGGGTGACACAGCAAGATCTTATCTCAAAAATAAATAGGTTGGGCATGATGGCTCACACCTGTAATATCAACACTTGGGAGGCTGAGGCAGGCAGATCACTTGAGGGCAGGAGTTTGAGACCAGCCTGGCCAACATGGTGAAACCTCATCTCTACTAAAAATACAAAAATTAACCAAACATGGTGGCAGGTACCTGTAATCCCAGCTACTCAAGAGGCATGAGAATCACTTGAACCCAGGAGGCAAAGGTTGCACTGAGCCAAAATCATACCACTGTACTCCAGCCTGGTCAATAAAACAAGACTCTGTTTCAAAAAATAATTAAAAAAAAAAAAAATCAACCAACAAAAAAATACTGAGGCACAAATTGTGGGCGGCCAGCTAAGCTGACCCAATGCACCTTTCAGCTGATTCAGGCTGCTTGCCTCTGTCTCAGAGTCACCGCCACCATGGCCAATCAGTCTCAGGGGATCCAGCAGCTGCTACAGGCTAAGAAATGTGCCACTGAGAAGGTATCCAAGGGCCATTAGCAAAAGACCCAGAGGCTGAGGCAGATCAAAGCAGCAGCTGAGGGTGAAACTTAACAGTACCACCTGCAGAGGGAGAAAGAGGTCCAGGCCAAGGAAACCACAGCCCTGGAATCTCAAAGGAGCTGCAGCACTCAAGTGGCATAGGAAGCCCAGGAGAAGAGGACCAGCCTGTGGACCTACTTCTGGCAGAACAGGGGTGAAGCTTGGATAGCCTCTTGGCCTATCTGTGACATCGGCCAGAAATCCATGAAAACTATGGCATGAATGAAGAGGAGTAGAAGAACGAAGTGCCTGTTCCATAGACTGGCATTTTAGATGCCTCAGGGAGTATGAAGCTTTAGCAAGGCTCAAGTTATATTCTTATAACTTTTCAGGCAGTAAATGATTTCTGAATATTACATAGCAGGTCCCTTCACATCTTGGAGAGTAGCAAATCTAGCTTCTTTGTACAGACTTACAACCTACCTAAAGCTTTTATCTTTTCAAAAGGACATTAAAAAAAGAAAGATTTTCTCTTTTTACTTTGTATTTCCTAGAAATATAATGGGTCTGTTTTCCTATGCCTTTTAGCGCAAGCAACACATGTATCATTGCTGACTTTTTCTTTCTTAACTCTAGTGGAAGGAAAAAAGTTCTTTGAAGAAAGACAGGAATAAAATTTTTTTTTCCCCTGATGCTTCCATGAAGGTCAGGGGCTTTATCTATGAAAAAGTTGTAAATAGTTATCTAAAGTAACCTATGTGGAGCAGCAGCCCACCTTAAAGTAGTCTATTCCTGCTAATGGTTCAAACAATGAATACTAGTGTAATTGTTTGAGCTACTTTTAGTTTCTCTTAATCAAAATTACTAGATGACAAAATTAAATAACTTGTTACATATTATTACCTGGTATAGTTAATTATCTAAAAGACTCTTTGTCATGAAAAAAATTGAAAAAATTAATGTTCTTATAATACTACCCCACAGATCTAAAACCTCCATTTACATATCTTTCCAGACTATTTTCTCTGTCTACACATACACATCCCTTACATCTCTACATCACAGACCAACTTTACAGATCAATATTCCTCCATTGTAACACTGGCATAATATTCCACTGTAAAGATACGTCCATTAGTTCAACCACAGGAATTAAGTTATAATACCACGTAACACAAAAGTAAGGAAATAAGCTAAACAACTCCTGTTCCACTAGACTTTCACTTGCTTATCACATAAACTTGGGTTAGACAATAAGAAAACCACTACAATCTCGATTTTTTTTCCCCCCACTAAAACCAGTATTGAATCACAAGTTTCTTTTCCATGTAAATAAACATTATTTTATTGTTTTGTTTTGTTTATTGTAACTAGGCTTCGATCTCAAGTAAACATTTTTTTTTATAACTAGGCTTCAATCTCAACATCATCATTATTATTATATTATGTTGAGGCAGAGTCTCACTCTGTCACCTAGGCTGCAGTGCAGTGGCACAATCTCAACTCACTGCAGCCTCTGCCTCCCAGGTTAAAGTGACCCTCCCACCTCAGCCTCTGAGTAGCGGGGATTACAGATACCCACCACCACGTCAAGCTAATTTTTATATTTTTAGTGAAGATGGGGTTTCACCATGTTGCCCAGGCTGGTCTTGAACTCCTGGCCTCAAGTGATCCACCCACCTTGGTGTCCCAAGAGTGCTGGAATTACAGGCGTGGGCCACCATACCTGGCCACAAGTAAACATTATTTTAAACACGTACATACTCAAACCCCTCAGTGAAACCATTCATTTTTCTTCCTTGTATTATTTTATTTTTACGGTACAAACTACAGGCTTTGACAATAACTAAAAAATGCAGTTAAAGGAAAGATCCAGATCATCTCCCCAAATTATTTGAACCTCAAGGAAATTTCCAAAACACATGAACAACAACAAAAAAAATTACTCCTGCCAGGCAGAGGAGCTCACACCTGTAATCTCAGCACTTTGGGAGGCCAAAGCGGGCTGATCACTTTCTACAAAAAATTAGCCAAGTGTGGTGGCATGCACCTGTAGTCCCAGCTACTCAGGGGGCTGATGCTGATGTGGGAGGATTGCTTGAGCCTGGGAGATTGAGGCTGCAGTGAGCCATGTTCACACAACTGCACTCTAGCCTGGGTAACAAAGCGAGACCCTGTCTTGACAGAAAAAAAAAAAATTACCCCTAAGTTATGAAACACTCCTGATGCCCAGTTAAACAAGGCAGGATCTGATAGGAAATACAGTAACACCACTTTATGCAATCAGCAAAATGATAAGTCTCCCCCAAATTTTCTTTTAAAATTCCTGGGTATACATCCCAAAGAACTGAAGACAAGATCTTGAAGAAATATTTGCACACCCACGTTCATAGCGGCAATATCCACACCAGCCAAGAGGTAGAAGAAACCCAAGTGTCCATCAACAGATGAATAAACAAAATGTGGTATATACATACCATGGAATATTCCACTGCCTAGGAGTGGAACTGCTAGGTCATATGGCAACTCTATGTTTAACCTTTTCAGGAACTGCAAAACTATTTTCCAAAATTTCCCCCAAAATTCTATATTCCCAGCAGTAACGTATGAGGATTCCAATTTTCTCTACACCCTCAACAACACTTATTATGTCCTTTTGACTATAGCCCTTCTAGTGGGTGTGAAGTGGTATCCCAATGTGGGTTTAATTTGCATTTCCTTCATGACTACTGATGTTGAGCATCTTTTCATGGGCTTATTGGCCAGCTGTACATTATCTTTCAAGAAAAGTCTATTCAGATCTTTTGCCCATTTTTAGTTGGGTTGTTTATCTTTTCATTGTTGAACTGCTGCAGTTCTTTAAGCAAGGCTTCACTTGTTGACATTCCCTATTCCATCCTCTGCTTGACCATTCTATCCAACACCTACCTGGATTCAGTGAAAACAAAACTTAAAATTTTATTTAGAAATCACTTACGTAAGGTTAAATTTGAAGTTGAACTGCCAGGTATTGATTCCAGAAGGATATTCTCCCTTCTCATTTGTGAATGTAAGGCCCAGCTGGATAATTTTTAAAAGGTCAACATTACACCGCAGAAGCTGATACTGGTAATCTATGGAACTACGAAATTCACCAATTGGCCGCACCACAACTCCTGGAAATTCTGTGTCCTGGAAAAGGAAAAGTCGCTCATCACAAGGTTTCACAAAACAGTGGATGCTGAATTGGTAATTCATAAATACAATTTTACCTCCATTTATAAAAGTTATGTGACAAGCCCCAAACTTGGGCACAAATTTTTTTTTTTTTTTTTTTTATAGGGTTTTTTTTTTTTTTTTTTTAGTCTTTCTTTCTATCCTTTCTCCTTTTGTTTCTGTCTTCCTAATTTCCTTTTCCAGTTTAGATAGGGTTGTTCTGTCTCTGTCACCCAAGCTGGAGTGCAGTGGCACAATCACAGCTCGCTACAGCCTCTACCTCACAGGTACAATCAATCCTCCCACCTCAGCCTCCCTAGTAGCTGGAATAACAAGCGCACGCCACCATGCCCAGCTAATTATTTTATTTTTTATAGAGATGGAGTTTCACTATGTTGCCCAGGCTGGTCTCAAGTGACCCATCTGCCTCGACCTCCCAAAGTGCACAGATTACAGGCATCAGCCACCACGCCTGGCAAAATTCTATCTTAAAATACTGATCTTGTTGATATCTACTGAAGAAGCATTAGAATCATGAAGCTTTGCACAACAAGTTGATCCTAAATAAGCAGAATGTCAATAGAAATAGTTGAGTAACTACAGGTAGATACGCAGTCAATTAAGAACATTCTAGGTTGAGAACAATATATGAATAAAAATACAAATACAGGAAAGTGAAACATCCATTCAGAAAAAAAAATAAAGAGACAGGCTTAGCTTGAGTGAAAAGATGAAGGAGCTCTGAATACCAAGCTAAAGACTTAACTCTATAATCTCTAAAGCAGGAGTCAGAAACTCCAAGCAGCTAATGTGAAGGAGTAAAGTCAGCTAGGTATGAAAATGGTACAAGTAATAGGGATTGGAATAAAACAGAGAGCACATGCCCCTCTACAGGAGGCCCTTAATATTACCACAATACTCATCTCTCCCTCTCCAGGCAGTGTCAGGCAGGGGTGTATAACATATATTGCCAGAACAATCTGGAATTTAAGTAAGATCTATTGACTTTTAAATGCTGGCAACAAATTTTTTTAATTTTGAATAAACATTGACAGTCAAATTCACCATATCTGTGGAACAGATGTGCCCTAGGGGTTGACATTACTTCTGCTTTAAAGACTTTCAAACAGAGTAATGTTACAAAAAAATCTAAGACACTAGAAGTTACATCCTTCTTAGAGACTTCTAAAATACTAGAAGTTACATCCTACTCAGAGACTACTACTGACTACCTTGATATTTCACAAAGCAAGACAACCTTCCAACAGGTTTAATTTACAATAGCTTTAGTGGAATATACTCATTCTTTTCAAAATCTCAAATTAAGCATTCCCTAAACCCGTATAAGAAGGTGAGTGAAGCTGGGGCCTGGTGGTATGAGCCTGTAGTCCCAGCAACCTGGGAGGGTGAGGTGGGAGGACTGCTTGAGCCCAGGAGTTGAAGGCTGCAGTGAGCTATGACTTCATCTGTGAATAGCCACTGCACTCCAGCCTGGGCCAAAGAGCAAGACCCCATCTCTAAAAGTAAAAAAGAAGGTGAGTCAAACAGAGTAGAGCGCCTTACCATGGCAATGTAACTGTAACTGAGCACGATTTCTCGGATCTTCCTCATCTCTTCTTCTAGATTACTGGCCCACACTTCACAGATAACCTGGCTATTCTCCACAAGTGCTGCCGGCATCCTGAAGAAACCTGAGAAGTCGTCTTCAGCTAACCAGTTTTAGAGTGCAAGCCAGACAATGTTTAATCTGATCTAGATTTTAAAACATTTTAAAATCACGTAAGTTTACACACACATAAGATATCAACAAAATACATCAAAACATTTTATAATCACTTCATTAGTTTAAAACATTAAAATCATTATATTTTTTGTATGATGGGGAAACTTTGACACACACACAGGCACACACAGTTCTTTCTTGAAGAAACTGGTTACTGAAACTTCTGCCCAAGCAGTCCTCTGCCACAGAAGTGAAACCGCTACCCTAAACTAGTTGTTCAGCCCTCTGTAGACTACTCAAAGACTTAAATAATCCCCAGTTACCAGAAATACACCCTGATCCTGGACTTTCACTTCACTTTACACAGAGATCAAATCATGAAAACAGTCCTAAAGGAATCGTCTGAGCTATTTTCAATGTACCTGGGATCTCTGAAAGCCTCAAAGAATACGGATCTAAACTCCCACACTCCAGCCTTTGTATCCATATGATGAATACAGGCAAGGGATTCTTTCCCCCATCCCGCAAAAGGAAATTCTTCTTCTCCAGAATCCACAAGTCAAATACAACTAGAGGCAATTAACAATACCAGTACCTCTTAAGATACACCAGTGCCTCTTTAAATTTGTGCAAACGGAGCATGAAGTGAGGGATTTAAGTAGTAATAAACAATCCCACTTGCTAATTTGAACCCTAAAACCACAACGAAAATCAGAATTTGAGTACTTTTTTTTTTTTTTTTTT
>NW_016107441.1:4077579-4088384 GCF_001604975.1 Cebus imitator | reverse complement strand
ATAATAGTGGGATCTAATGTGTACATTTAAAGAAAATGTCCTAGAAACAGTAAAACGAATGTGAGTGGTTCCCAAAGGACAGAGCAAGGAAAATAATCTAAGCTTCCTACTTTCAAGATTGGCAGATGCAACAATGAGAATCTGGAGCAAAACAAAATTGGCATAAAGTGTCATCGTTTCTCTAAGAAACTTCTGAGAAATCAAACTGTTGGTTTGCCAGCAACCTTTGAAGATTCCATTTATTCAAAGTATCCTATACTTCACAGATTTTTCTCTGTAATTATAGTAAGTAAACTTAGGTAGACTATGTGGTATCCAAAAACAGTAGAAACTTCTTAAAGCCAGAATACATTTCTTCTCTTGTTTTTGTTCTATTAAAGGCTTCCAAAAGAACAACAAAGTTCAGGAAAAGACAGAAGTTCAGAATGAATATGCTGTAAATTCCACTATCTGACCATAATTCAGAAAATGTTGGGACTCAGAATTTTAGATTCCTAATCTTAAGATTTCTCCCCTGCAAAAGGCTGTAAAACCATTTCCTATACCCATATAATGTTAACTCGGGGACAATTCCTTATTTCCCCAACTGAAATAATATCCTTCCTTTTTGGTATCATTTCAAACACAACCAAAAACTACTTTGGAGGAAGTGGGTGTATCACTCCTGGAGTTTTGAGATGTTTCCATAAAAGCAAAAACAACAACAACAAAAAAACCCCACACAACCAAAAGGATTCCATTTTATTCTCTCATAAATAGAATTGGATTTTAAAAAGCTAACCACTGTTACACATATGTGACATATATATGGGGACTGCAAAAGCCAGACAACTGGCAAAAATATGTAACCCATTTTTGCTCCAAAGTTAGCTAGGATCTGTGGGGAAGTAAACAATAGCTTGCAAGCCCCTGAATGTGGTGTCACTCAAAAATGAAAGAGGAATCACACTATGTACATTTAATTTAACAAGTCAAATTACTGCATATGGTGGCCAAAGGAAAAGAAAAAAAACAGGCCAGCGCAGTGGCTCACACCTGTAATCCCAGCACTTTGGGAGGCCAAGGCGGGTGAATCACGAGGTCAGGAATTCAAGATCAGCCTGGCCAACATGATGAAGCCCCATCTCTACTAAAAATACAAAAAAATTGCTGGGTGTAGTGGCGGGCACCTGTAATCCCAGTTACTCAGGAGGCTGAGGCAGGAGAATCGCTTGAACCCGGGAGGCAGAGGTTGTAGTGAGTTTAGATGGTGCCACTGCACTCCAGCCGGGGCAACAGAGTGAGACTCCGTCTCAAAAAAAAAAAAAAAAGATAAAACAGCAACTTAAATAATACCAACAGGATGAGGGCAATGTCTCATCCCTGTAATCCGAGCACTTTGAGAGGCTGAGGCTAGGGGATCACTTGAGCTCAGGAGTTCGGGACCAGCCTGGGCAACAAAGTGAGACCCCCATCTCTACAAAGAGTATAAAAACTTAGCCAGGCATGGTGGTGTGTGCCTGTAGTCCCAGCTACTCAGGAGACTGAGCTGGGAGGATCACTTGAGCCCCAGGAAGTCGAGGCTGCAGCAGTGAGCTGTGATTAGGCCACTGCATTCCAGCATCAGCAACTGAGCAACGCCATGTCTCAAAAAAAAAAAAGAAAAAATCATCATCATCATACCAGCAATTCTGCCTACCACTTTCCACTTTGTAAGCCCATGCTCCAAAAGGAGCCTAACATAAGAAATCACAAACACACCGTTCCCTTGGTTTGTCTTCCTCCTTCAAGCCTCCTCAGTGCAAGTATCTCACAGAGCATCACAACTGTATGCCTTTCAAATATGCTTGTTTGTACAACACAGCTCCTAAAGGTAACCTAACTACTTTATCTGGGGTACAACCAAAACAACGGTAATAAGTTTCAAAACTGAAGGAAAAATCGTCCAAGATGTAGTTAGAAACACGATGCTAATCTCAAACTTGCACCTTCCTAAGGAATGTTTAAGGAGTTTTATCACATACAATGTTTGCCTCACAGGCTGATTTAAAAACCTGACTCCCACATGAGCTATATAGGAAACTGTGCAAGAGGGAAAGGTTTTCACAAATACACACACCCCCCTATGAATTACTGAAGTCCCTGCCCTGTGCTGACCTGCAGTGCAATATGTTCAGATCGCTCCCGTTGACCTACAGTGTAAACTTTCTCCAAAACATATAGCTCCTTATTTACACAGGAAAGCATTGAAGGGCAACTAATGATAAAGCCACCGGAAAGTTTTCTCTGCAAGCAATCAAGGCCTTGCTCGGGAAAAGAAATGTTGAGTCTGATTTTGTTTGTTTAAGCCCAAGTGTACAAGCAAACAATAAACATCACTTCCCTATTCTAGAGGACTGAACAAAGACTTTGCCGTGCGTAAATGAGATAGAAAAGGAAGTGGCAAGTTTGAAGAAATAAATAGCAGCGTTTAAGAGGGTCCTCTCCAAACTACGCTGCCACCATCCTCCGACTATCCTCTATCCCAAACACTGTCTCAAGGCACTGCCCTGGACTGAACCGCAGTTCAAACTTCTTAAAACCACCCTAATGGCCCAGCTCTGTGAGTTGGCTCCTCCACTCACAAAGCAATAGAACAGCAAGAAAAAGTTGCGGGACTGCAAGAACTAAGGAGGAGGAGGCGAGTTGGGGGGGGGGTGGCCCGCAGGGTTCCAAATTCAGGTCCTCTCCGCGACTCAGTCTCCCATCATCATTCTCTTCCCGTTTATCACCATCCTTCCACTTCAAACCACATTCAGTCCTCCTCCTTCTGACACTCCATTTTTCTTTGTTTTGCTTGGTAAAGCAAAGTTAAAATTACGGGCCTTAGGACTAAAAGAACTAAGTTCGAAGCCAGGCCAGGCCACGTAGTAGTTGTGTTCTTGCGTAAGCCACTTAACCTATTTCGTGCCTCAGTTTTCCTGTCTCGTAAAGTGGGTTTGATAGTAGTATGCACCTCAGAGGATTGGAATACAAGTTAAAATGAAGCATATGAGGTGCTTTGTAAAGTCCGCGTACAAATCACTCGAATATTATCGTGCGGCGGTAGCCATTATTATTACTACTCCTTGCTGGGCTTCCTCTCCTCCTCACACACCCTGTCCCTTACACATGCCCCCCACTCCCCTTCCCCCTACAGACCCCCGATGGTCTCTCACTCTCTTTCATCTCACGCTCCACTTTCCGGTAAGCGTAGGCCCGCTTACCGTGACTGGCAGGGCACGCGAAGCGCTGGCTGGCTGGCGAGCTGGCGGGCCGACTCCCCGACGGCGGCGGCGGTCCCTGACCCGGAGCTCTCCTCCCTCTACCCCGGATCCGCTCCTAGAACCGAACGAACCAGTGAGATGGGCGCCCCAGTGCCCAGAGCGGCCTTACGTACCTCCCACCAAACAACAGGACGGCACCACTCTACCCACCCGATCCGCCCGACTCGCCTGCTCTCTAGAGTCACTGTAGACGCGCGCGCGCGCCTGGTCACGCCCGCTCCTCCCCCTTTGCGCGCCCCTGCGACTCCGTGCGTGTTCGCTCTGCTGGTGAGCTCGCGGGAAGCAGCGCGCAGCCGCAGAATCAACAGGGCGCCGCCGAATAGGTGGGGCGCGGCGGCCTCGAAGCACGCTTGCGGAAGACCGCCCTCCCGCGGCTCTCTTCGCGAGATTCGCTGCGCCCGCTCAATTTAATCAAGATCCCTACTCCTCCATTTTGGTCCTCTTTCCGCGCGAACAAGGAAGGGGCGTGGTCTAGAACTAGGCCCCCACCGTGGGCGCGGCCTGGAAAAATCCAAAGGCTGAGAAAATGGCAATGCCCTTCCGAACAAAACCCCCGAATTACCACGCCCCTCCTCCTGGCTTTAAAGGACCGTTAAAATCGTTGGCAGGAAAGGATTTGTGGCGAGGCTGACCGGGAAAGAGGCTGTCCTGGCTTTCGGTTCTAATGGGGACCCCTAGATTCCTCACTCACAAAGCATCTATCTTACGATTCCTTTCTGGCAAACAATTAGTTAGGGGTGGGGCGGCTCTCCAAAGCCGAGTCTGGGTGACGTCCGCCAAGGCCCGCCTCCCTCCCGGCCTCACCGAGCCGGGCGAGGAGCGTTGCCATAGCAACTGGCCCGCCAGGGCCTGCTGAAGTTACAAAGAGGACTGCGCCTCCGGTGGACACAGCGCCTAGCCAGCGCAGGGGTAGCCCGGCTCCAAAACCTTTGCGGACGCGCCAGGGGTTTGCCGGGTTTTAGTGTGGAGACCCACGGGCTCAGGCCTCGCCCAGGAGCTCCTGAGGCCCGTCTACCAGCCACTTGGTTCCCTTTTAATCCTGCTTGAAGAGAGGGCTCTTGGCTGGCGCCCGCCCTGTGCAGCCTGTGACCAGCTGGGGCGCGCCGCTGCCTCGTGTTCTCTGCGGTGGGACGGAAGACAAAGCGCCGGCTTCCAGCACACAGCGTCCGCGGCGGGCCGCCCTCAGCCACTCTCGCCAGCGCTCCGCCCTGGTTCCCGAGACGATGTGGGGGCGGCCGTAAGCACGGTTCTAGTCCTTGTCCCAGATGCTTGTACTTGAGGGGCTGTTGGGAAGCGATCAGCAAATGTACCCCTAGTGACCGAGAGAGGCTCCTACTATTACTCACTTTGCACTTTTAAACATTTCCTCCTAAGGGGATTCTCCAAAATCCTCCTTCCAGTTACTAGGCTGAAAGCCAACTGGCCGTGAGCGGCAATTTCAAACAGGATTCTCAAAGGCTGTTCTCCAGGGAGATGAACTCCTAGCTACAGCCTCCAGGGTCAAGAGCATCAAATGAGCTTTCTGAACTCTGGTCCTCCTCTTCTCCCCTCCAAATGAGTATCTAGCTCCTTATCTACTAAATAAGAATACGAATGGGCTTGTGAAGATTAAGTAGTTAATTGGAAAAACACCCCGCACCAAGGAAGATATAAAAGAGCGTTCAATAAATAGCATGTCTCAGTTTGCTTTCTCTAAAACAGTCGATGTTTATTAGCTCCGCTGCAAGACTAGCCAATGATTAGGTTGAGGAATACACTGATGGAGAACACAAGCTTCCCCCTTCCACCAGTCAGTTCTGTGGGTTTCTAACGTGCGTTCACCCAACTGTAATCAGTCAGGAGACGCTGGCGCTGACAGGCAGGCAGTAGTCACGTGAAAAGCGGCCTCCCCAATCCTTTATTGGAATTTTGTTTTTTCCTGTAGCACTGGGCCTGGGGTGTGCGCTGAAACAAAGAGGAAACACCGTCTCCAGCCCCACCACCACACCCAGAACTGGATGTTCCTTTCTCAAATTATTGAAGATAAACATAAAGGAAACACAGATGTATTTTAGGAGGCGTTGGAGTGTTCCGTTTTGAACAATGGTTATGATGCTGTACTCATGGATATTGCAAAATTAGAACAATTTTCCAGAAGTCACTGCTTCCCAGTCAGAAGCAAGCCCCAAATGAATGAGAGGGTAGTTGGAAAAGAATATATTCAGTGATATCGTTTCATATTTGAGAAGAAAACTCTTGCTATTTGAGATGAGGGTCTTGACACGTTGTCCAGGCTGGTCTTGAATCCTGGGCACCCAGGCTCAAGTAATCCTCCCCACTCAGCCTCCTGAGTACCTGGGATTAAAGGTGCATGCCCCTGCTCCTGGCCCCTATTGTTTTTGAGCTGCAAACTATAGAAAGGTGCGAACAAATCTCAGCTGGGTGAGTATAAGTTTAAGAAAATGAATGAGAAACACTAGTTATAGAATGGGACCCCTTAAGAACCACACAGCTGATGTCTGATAACAGGAAGGCCAATGAAACCTTCCCATTATTCCTAAGTGTAAATAAATGTAATAGGATGTATTTCTTAAAAGTATAATATGTTGGTCGGGCATGGTGGCTCAAGCCTGTAATCCTAGCACTTTGGGAGGCCGAGGCAGGCAGTTCACGAGGTCAGAGATCAAGACCATCCTGGCTAATATGATGAAATCCTGTCTCTACCAAAAATACAAAAAATTAGCCGGGCATCGTGGCCTGGGCCTATAGTCCAGCTACTCAAGAGGCTGAGGCAGGAGAATCACTTGAACCGGGGAGGTGTATGTTGCAGTGATCCGAGATTGCACCACTGCACTGCTGCCTGGGCGACAGAGTGAGATCTTGATCTCAAAAAAAAAGGGGGGGGGGGAAGTATAATATGTCTGTCTAGGAAGATGAAGTCTAAAATATACATTTGGGTTGAAATATTTTTTAAATGGGGAGGAAGGTATTTATAATGCCTTCAAGTTAGTTCCACAATAAGTCACCCTCTGTGCCCACACCTCATAAACCTAACACACCTAGATGCCTGTCAATTGATTCCATTTATAAAGTTTTTTCCCCCCTGAGGCATAGGCAATGTCTGTCACTTTGTATAATGCTGTCTTTTATAGTATTTAAGTTCAACTGAACAATGCACCCAATTGGCTTTATTTCTTTTTTCTTTTTTGAGACAGGGTTTCACCCTGTCACAAGGCTGGAGTACAGTGATTCGATCTTGGCTCGCTGCAACCTCCGCCTCCCAGGTACAAGCAATTCTTGTGCCTCGGCCTCCAGCGTAGCAGGGACTATAGGCGTAGGCCACCACACCGGCTAATTTTTGTATTTTTTGGTAGAGACAAGATTTCACCATGTTGGCTAGGCTGTTCTCAAACTCCTCACCTCAAGTGATCTGCCCACCTAGGCCTCCCAAAATGCTGGGATTACAGGCATGAGCCACCACACCTGGCCTATTTCTTTTCTTTTTTTTCAGTTGAGATTAACTTGATGCTTTTGAAATTGTGTTGTCCCTGCTATTCCTACATAGTAGAAAAATCTTCTGGCTCTTAGAGATTATCAACAGATCATCAAATTCCCCTAAATATAGATCAAGGCTCATGTTTCATGACTAAGCATTTGAGTATGATTTTGATTACAACCAAAAAATCTTTCTGATCTCTGATGATTTCAGGTTTCTGAAGTCATCTGCGGAGGTTGCAGTGGGCTGAGATTGTGCCATTGTGGTGGCTCACACCTGTAATCCCAGCACTTTGGGAGGCCAAGGCAGTCAGAAAAAAAAAAAGAGATTACTTTGACTTCAATGAACATAGAATAAAGGCAGAGACTTTTTGGGTTTTTTTGAGTCAGAGTCTAAGTCTGTCACCCAGGCTGGAGTGTAGTGGCACTGTCTCGGCTCACTATAAACTCCGCCTCCCAGGTTCAAGCGATTCTCCTGCCTCAGCCTCCCAAGTGGCTCGGATTACAAGTGCCTGCCACCATGCCCAGCTAATTTTTGTATTTTTAGTAGAGACAGGGTTTCACCATGTTGACCAGGCTGGTCTTGAACTCCTGACCTTGTGATCCATCCATCTCAGCTTCCCAAAGTGCTGGGATTACAGGTGTAAGCCACTGCACCTGGCCTTTTAAAAAAAAAGTTACACTAAATTTGATAAGATAGCTAGTGTCTCCTAGGCATAGTAAATATGTGGCCTATGGAAATTTTAGGTGACAATTTAGATAATTTTACTAGGTGATTCTGACTGAGAATCAGTTACCACTACATCCTTGGATTACTTTTATTGTGAAAATGTTCAAGGCTCCTAACTGAACACTCAGTATTTTACAAAGAAGAAAGTTGATCTTTGCCTATACATAGCTAAGCAGATGTAAATTTAGGCCAATGGAAAGAGAGCAGGTAAGGACTTAATATAGATAAGAGTAAAACTTATCCTTTGGGGTTCTCTAGGCAGTTCTAAAACACCCTCTTCCATACTCTGTGTGCATGCAACAGACCCATAGTCTCTGATGTTATAGCCAAATCTCAAAAACCTAATTTTTTTATATGACCAACATAGAGAATTTTCTTATGAACTTCTGTAACATTCCATAATGTCCTAGGAGCAGTGGGACCCCAAAGGCTTCAGAATTTCCCTGAAGTTTCCATCCGGATGTGTGTTTGGGGTGGGGGATAAGAAATTCCAAAGAAATTGATAAATAAGATTCTAAATCTCATTCCAAGATCATCAGATGTTAGAACTTGGAGGGGCCTAAGAGATCTACTAATCCACTTCACTCATTTTACAGATGAGGAAACTGAGGCTCAGAGAGGCAGAGGTCACACAGCTGGTGGGTGGCGGTACTGTTTGAACTTACACCTGCATTCTCCCAGGCTCTTAAGGTCTCCCCTCTCTCCTTAAGGTATCTCCAGGCTCTTAAGGTCTGTCCTGAAGATCAACCAGGAGGGTGCTGTGTTACACAGCCTTGAAATAAGAAAGCTGAGCAATTCCTTAAAGGTAGGATGGAGAGGCTGGGCTTGGTGACTCACACCTGTAATCCCAGCACTTTAGGAGGCTGAGAAGGGCAGATCACCTGAAATCAGGAGTTCAAAACCAGCCTAGCCAACATAGCGGGTGCCTGTAATCCCAGCTACTCAGGGGGCTGAGGCGGGAGTATATCTTGAACCCAGAAGGTGGAGGTTGCAGTAGGCTGAGATTACGCCATTGCACTCCAGCCTAAGCTACAGAGCCAGACTCTGTAGGATGGAGAAAAAAACGCGGGAAGACTGGAGAGCTTCTCTCTAGAGAGAATGTCTTCTCTATAAGGCTTGCCCAGCAATCAAATATTTACTGAAGACCAGTGTTATTAGTGCCAGAGTTATTACTGCCATGGAAATACATAAAGACCCTATATGAAATGATTATAGGAAAAAAATACCTGTTACTCCAGGGAATGTTGACCATTTAAGCTAAAAAAGTTCAAGAAGAAAAGAACTAGACTGGGCACAATGGCTTACACCTGTAATCTTAGCACTCTGGTAGGCTAATGCACTTTGGGAGGCTGTGGCAGGAGGATCACTTGAGGCCAGGATTTGGGGACCAGCCTGGACAACAAAGCAACACCCCATCTCTTAAAGAGAGAGAAGAAGAGAGGGAGAAAAGACAGAGAGAGAGAGAACTGGAGGCAGAATACTGGACAGGAACAGGAAGGAAATTCTGGGTGAGAGGATTAGCATAAGCAAAGATATGAACATAGAGAAAATAGGAAATAGGAAAAAAAGTTTCTCCACATCATAGTAAGTGAACAATAAATGTTTGCACATGACAGTGATGCTCAGCATTAGAAAGTAGGAAGGAGGCCAGACAGAGTGCATCATACCTGAAATCCAGCACTTTGGGAGATTAAGGCAGGAGGATTGCTTCAGTAAAGACTTCAAGTCCAGCTTGGGCAACATAGCCAGATTCTGTCTCTAAAAAAAAATTTTTTTTTAATTAGTGGGGCATGGTGGTGTGTGCCTGTAGTCCAACTGCTTGGGAGGCTGAGGCGGGAGGATCACTTGAGCCCAGAAGTTTGAGACTGCAATGAGCCATGACTGAGATACTCCACTCCAGCCTGGGTAACAGAGTGAGACCCTCTGGCTCAAGAAATTTTTAACTCACGCCTGTAATCCTAGCTCTTTGGGAGGCAGAGGAGGGCAGATCACGAGGTCAAGAGACTGAGACCATCCTGGCCAACATAGTGAAACCGTGTGTCTACTAAAATACAAAAATTAGCTGGGCATGGTGGCGTGCGCCTGTAGTCCCAGCTACTCGGGAGGCTGTCAGGAGAATTGCTTGAAGCTGGGAGGCGGAGGTTGCAGTGAGCCAAGATCACGCCACTGCACTCCAGCCTGGCACCTGGTGAAAGAATGAGACTCTGTCTCAAAAAAAAGAAAGAAAGAAATTTTAAAAAATAGGCCGGGTACAGTGGCTCACACCTGTAATCCCAACACTTTGGGAGGCCAAGGCAGGCAGATCACCTGAGGTCAGGCGCCCAAGACCAGCCTGGCCAACATGGCGAAACCCTGTCTCTTCTAAAAATACAAAAAAAAATTTAGCCAGGTGAAGTAGCAGGCACCTGTAGTCCCAGCCACTCAGGAGGCTGAGGCAGGAGAATCACTTAAACACAGGAGGCAGAGGTTGCAGTGAGCCACGGTCACGCTGCTGTACTCCCACCTGGACAACAGAATGAGACTCCATCTCAAAAAAATAAAAATAAAAATAGAAAGTAGAAGGGAAGAGGAAATAATATCATCTGAGAAGAGCCAAACTAAAGTGAGTCTTGGAAGTCTGGTAACATAGGTTTTATCAGTGCACAAGACAGGCCGGGCCAGCTGGAAAATATAGACATTATATAACACCTAGAGTACTGAAAAAAAAAAAAAAATTAGTAGCCCTGAAAGGAAAGATGAGGAAAAACATGAACAAGTTGTACAAAATGTAATTAATTTGTGAACAAGCATTGAATGTTTACTGAGCCTTTGCTTTGTGCAATTAATTAGGCAAGGAAAATGAGGAAGACATGGTCTTTTATTGGCCAAATAAAGTATGACACATCTATACAATGGGACAGGAGGCAGCCATTAAACAGAACTTGGCAGCTCTTAAAGGTACTATATGGAGCAGTTGCCATGGTTTGTTAGTGATGGTTTTATTTTATTTATTTTAGAGACAGAGCCTCATTATGTTGCCCAGGCTGGTCTCTAACCCTTGGCTTAAGAAATCCTCCTGCCTTAGCCTTCCAAAGATTTCTGGGATTACAGGTGTGAGCCACTGCATCCAGCATTTTTTGTTTTTTTAGAGACAGAGTCCCACTCTGTCACTCAGGTTGGAGTGCAGTGGTACAATCATAGCTCACTGCAGCCTCCAACCCCTGGGCTTAAAACATCCTCCCACCTCAGCCTCCTGAGAAGCTGGAATAACAGACATGTGCCAGTAGGCTCTGCTATTTGTGTTTTTTTTTTGTTTATTTTTTTGTTTTTTTTTTTTT
>NW_016107441.1:4062750-4077545 GCF_001604975.1 Cebus imitator | reverse complement strand
CAATGGTGCGATCTCGTCTCACCGCAACCTCCGCCTCCTAGGTTCAGGCAATTCTCCTGCCTCAGCCTCCTGAGTAGCTGGGATTACAGGCACGTGCCACCATGCCCAGCTAATGTTTTGTATTTTTAGTAGAGATGGGGTTTCACCATGTTAACCAGGATGGTCTTGATCGCTTGACCGTGTGATCCACCCGCCTCGGCCTCCCAAAGTGCTGGGATTACAGGCGTGAGCCACCGCGCCCGGCCTTTTTGTGTGTTTTTAGTAGAGATGGGGTTTTGCTATGTTGCCCAGGCTGATCTTGAATTCCTGGCTTCAAGTGATCCTCCCACCTTGGTTTTCCAAAGTGCTGAGATTATAGGCGTGAGCCACCATGCCCAGCCAAGTTTTTGAGTTTTGTTTTGTTTGTTTCATTTGAGAGAGGAGTCTTGCTGTGTTGCCCAGGCCGATCTTAAATGATCCTCAAACCTTGGCCTCCCAAATAGTTGGGACTATAGGTAAGCACCACTATGCCCAGCCAATCTCCATGTTTGTTAAGTAAAAAAAGCAAGGTGCAGAACAAACATACTATGGTGCTATTGCTAAAGGAGAAGCACAAGACCTACACATGTTTCTATTTACATATGTAAGCTCTGGAAGGATATACAAAAATCTGGTTTTGTCTCTTGGAAGGAAAAAAAGGGGACTGAGGAGGAATAAAAAGACTTTTCATTGTACATTCTTTTGACCCTTTTGTATTTTATATCATTTGCACATTTGCCTATAAAAACAATTTTTAGAAATTTAAAAGCAGCTCTTTTTCCAAAGGACTCTCACTTCATGTCATGGGTCCTGTATCCTAAGTTCCCCTATTTCAATTACAGTGCAAATTCACCCTCCACAGGCATGCCTTTCTTGCATCTAGACTCACTAGAAATAGCTGATGCATCTCTCCTCTTTTCCCTGCCCTTCACAGGAAGAGAAGCAATGAAAAAAAAGAAAATGTGATCTTCTGGTCTCTGTCACCTTTTTACCAACTTGTACTACCTGCCATTATTTGACACCCACATCTTTTCTTGAATCCGCCTCCTATGGGTCAGCAACATTTTCGTAAGTTATACATGATGGAGAAAAAAAAATTTTTTTTGAGTGGGAGTCTCACTGTCACCAAGGCTATAGTGCAGTGGCATGATCTCAGCTCACTGCAACCTCAGCCTCCCAGGTTCAAGCGATTCTCCTGCCTCAGCCTCCTGAGTAGCTGGGATTACATGCGTGCACCACCGCACCCGGCTAATTTTTGTATTTTTTAATAGAAATGCGGTTTCACCATATTGGACAGGCTGGTCTTGAACTGCTGACCTCGTGATCCACCCGCCTGGGGCTCCCAAAGTGCTGGGATTACAAGCGTGAGCATAAGGGAAGTTTTTTTTTTTGGTTTTTTTTTTTGTGGTTTTTTTTTTTGAGATGGAGTCTCACTCGGGAAAATTTTTTAAAAGAAAAAATGGGGGGCAGGGGGAGGGAAGCCCAGAGTCTGGCCAAATGTACTTTTTTCAAGCTCCTGCTTGAGCTTAGATTTCCTTTCCGCTTTAAGGACATGCCCTCTGCAAAGAAGGCTGTTTTGTTTCCAGCCCACACAGACCCAAACATTTTTCATCACGTGCCTGGACCAAGCCAGTAGGCAGCTCTGTAATGTGATCACCACGGCCAGCCTCCTACTTGAGCAAAAACAAGGTTAGCTGGCAGCACAGCAGCAGCAGCAGCCACCAAAGCAGCGGCTGACGGGGAGGAGAACGTAGATTTGACCTGCGGCCAGGACCTCAGAGGAGCCTGGACACAGCCCACTGCAGAGGTGAGTGGGAACTACAGGGGAGGGGTGGTGTCTGCAAAGGTCAGGACATATCCAAGTTCACTTAAAGGGCTAAACACACTCTTCCCCTCTGCCACCACCCTGTCCTCTCTACTTATGGCACGGGTTAGATTTGTCTCCAGTGTCCTAGGACATTTCTGTAGTGCAGTCACCTCCTTACCTCTTGCTAATGTCTGCATCCTCTGCTTATGTTTGTACCATCTACCTCCTCAGTAGTCTAATTTTTCTAGCAATTGACTGGTGAATGTAATGAACAAGTAACTGGTTTTAAAACCTTGTAAAGGAGGAACTCCTAAGTCAGAACTCAAAGGAGTGACAGATCAAACTGGAAGAAACTGTTGGGAAGCAGCTGCTGCCTAATTGCTTCTCATCTCTAATATGCCATCACTTGGAACGTATGGGGCAAATTACAACAGTTTTAAAGTCTCTGTATAGATATGTGGGCTATGAGTCAGACAAGCAGGTCGGAACTGTTTTGATGCAACATACTTGAATTTACCAACAGTGGCTTCAGTTTTGAAATTGTTAGTGGCTTGATAGTACCTATAGAAACACTCCACAAAGGCTAGTGGGTAAAGGGCATACAGTAAAGTGTATAGATGGAGATGAACAACAGAACAGTGGCTTTTAGGGTGCTCCTTATGGGCCCTTTGGGGCTTAAGGCAAGCAAGACAAGATGCTGATTTGTGGGTTGCATCAGTTTCATGTACAATTCCAATTAAATTTGAGTCGGATATACAGATTCAATTCAATTTGCTAAAACACAAATGCACTGAGCATCAGCTTCTGACTTTAGGAAAGTAATTAGCATAATGGAAAGGCACTAAAATGTTCAATAGCAAATGTTAAGACACTTTTTGAGGCCAAAAAGCAATGCTTTTGATTCCTCTATCTCTTATTTATTCAGCAAATCCTTCTTGAATATCTGCTACATGCCAGCCTTGGGCTTGTGTGGATCTCATGGTAAACAAGACAGGCAGGTTCTTAGCCTCATGGACATGCAGTCAAGCAGAACAGTAAACTCAAAGTCCCATGCAGCAAAAGGAGTGAAGAGAGTATTACTAAAACTGGCCCACAACAATCATTTTTAACCTTTTCTTTCATGTATTTCATCTTCCTTTTTTGTTTTGTTTTGTTTTTTGAGACAGTGTCTTGCTCTGTCACCCACGCTGGGTGCAGTGGTGTGATTTCACTGCAACCTCCACCTCCTGGGTTCGAGAGATTCTCCTGCCTCAGCCCCCTGAGTAGCTAGGATTACAGGTGCCCCCACCACACCCAGCTAATTTGTGTATTTTTAGTAGAGATGGGGTTTCACCATGTTGGCCAGGCTGGCCTTCAACTCCTGACCACAGTTGATCCACCTGTCTTGGCCTCCCAAAGTGATGGGATTATTGGCCTGAGCCAACGTGCCCAGCAGCATTTCATCATTGTTTTCTTTTTTTTGGAGACAGAGCCTCGCTCTGGCACCCAGGCTGGAGTACAGTGGTATGATCTTGGCTTACTGTACCCTCTACCTCCCAGATTCAAGCAATTGTTTTGTCTCAGCCTCCAGAGTAGCTGGGATTACAGGTATGCAGCACCACACCCGGCTAATTTTTGTAATTTTAGAGATGGGGCTTCACCATGTTGGCCAGGCTGGTCTCAAATTTCTGACCTCAGGTGATCGGCCTACCTTGGCCTCCCAAAGTGTTGGGATTACAGACATGAGCCACTGCACCCGACTGCATTTCATCTTCTTAAATGCATATTGGCCACTGTATTTTCTATATAAGCCTCAGGTAAGTACAGATGTTGGGTCATAGCAGTTCTGCAAAACCCTCTTCACCAGAGGCTGTAAGCTGTGTAATTACATTACAGTTCAGTCTCCCCAGCCCTGGAGGCAGACTGCTCAGCTTTTTCCTAGCATACAGTCTGAGAGCAGAGGCTGAAGTAAGAGGAGTTCTAATCTTTGGGTCAGTTGCCCTTCCCCTGTGTCATTTCTTATGAAATAGAATTTATGCTATTCCCAAAATACATACAGCACTAGGCAGTGTTAAGAACCCTAGATTTTGCCAGAAACCATATGGAGTTTGGAGCAAGTCACTTCTGCTATCTAGGGCTTTCTCCTTAGCTATAAAATGGAAGGGGTAGACCAGATGAATATGAGGTCTTCCCCCCCACCAGCAGTAAATTGTCTCAATAATTTTACAAGTTATTTACAAAACAATACACATTCACATAAAGGTGATGTATTTATATCTACAAAATAGGAGCATTCATCAACCAGGCAGAATATCCAGGAAACAAGAATATGAAAGAAAATCTGGGCTGGGCACGGTGGTTCACACTGTAATCCCAGCACTTTGGGAGGCTGAGGTGGATAGTTCACCTGTGGCCAGGAGTTCAAGACCAGCCTGGCCAACATGGTGAAACCCTGTCTCTACTAAAAATACAAAAATTAGCCAGGCATGGTGGGAGCAGGCACCTGTAATCCCAGCCACTTGGGAGGCTGAGACAGAAGAATCACTTGAACCTGGGAGGTGAAGGTTGCAGTGAGCCGAGGTGATGCATTGTACTCCAGCATGGGCCACAAAAGCAAGACTCAAAAAAGAAAGAAAGAAAAGAAAGAGAGAAAGAGAAAGAGGAAGGGAAGGGAAGAGAAAGAGAAAGAGAAAGAGAGAAAGAGAAAGAGAAAGAGAAAGAGAGTGAGAGAGAAAGAGAAAGAGAAAGAGAAAGGGGAGGGGAGGGGAGGGGAAGGAAAAGAGGGAGGAAAGAAAGAGAAAGAAAGGAAAGAAGAAAGGAAGGGAGGGAGGGAAAAGAAAAGAAAGGAAAAAAGAAAAGAAAGAAAATCTGAAAGAATTGGGCTGTAGACAAACAAAACTCAAGATTAAACTGTCTGTATCCCTTCCGGCCTCACCTTATGCTTTCAACAAAACCACATAGGCAGGGCAAAATGGCTCACGCCTGGAATCCCAGCACTTTGGGAGACCAAGATTGCTTGAGCCCAGGGGTCCAAGACCAGCCTGGGAAACATAGGGAGATCCCATCTCTACAAAAATTTTTTTAAAAATTGCCAGCATGGTGGTACAGACCTATAGTCCCAGCTACTCAGGGGACTGAAGTGGGAGGATCACTGGAGTGTAGAAGATTGAGGCTGCAGTGAGCTATGATTGATCCACTGTATGGGTGTCAAAGCAAGACCTTGTCTCTAAAAAATAAATAAATAAAATCCTTGGTTCACACTAAAACAAACAAAACAGAGCCATACTACTAAAAAGTATCTAATTTGCTACTAGGGAGGCTGAGGCAAGAGGAACAACTGACCCCAGGAAGTTGAGGCTGCAGTGAATCATGAATTTATGTATTTTTAGTAGAGATGGGATTTCACCATGTTGGCCAGGCTGGCCTCCAACTCCTGACCGCAGTTGATCGACCCGTCTTGGCCTCCCAAAGTGATGGGATTATTGGCATGAGCCAAAGTGCTGCACTCCAGCCTTGGTGACAGAGTAAAACCCTGTCTCAAAAAAATAAATAAATAAATAAATAAATAATATATATATATAATTTGGATAAGCTCACAATATATATCAAATTCACTTTAAGGGAGAATCCATTCATTGCTGTAAAATATTACAGTCTTTGGCCAGGCATGGTGGCTCATGCCTGTAATTCCAACACTGGGAGGCTGGGGTCGGCGAATCAACCAGGAGTTTGAGACCAGCCTGGGCAAAATAGCGAGACTCTGTCTCTAAAAATAAATTTTAAAAAATGTTTAAAAAATCTTTGCTTTTAGTGTACTTCATTTCTTTCTGTCCTCCAAATGCATTCCATTCTCAAATAAGTATGTCATTCTCTTCCTACTTTCTCTAGAAAATCCAAGTTATATGATTTTATAAAATAGGACAAAAAGCATGTCTTATTCATCTTTCTAGCCCCTGTGTCTAGCATTGTCTCTGGCATCTGATAAATGTTTCTTGAAATAATAATTAGTATTTTAGAGAAAACGCATTCTTTTGCATTAAAACACCACACATATACACACACACACACACACACTCTAGTTCACTATTCATGGCTAATACAGGCCAATCTCATTCTTTTGTGTCCCTTTTAATCCCTGACACCCACCCTGTGTTCATCAACCGCAATGTATTCTATGCTTTTGCAGTCTCAGTTGGTATAATGAGCACTGAATTCAAGTTCTGCCACTAAATAGGCATCCAGTTTGAAGCCAAATAATAAATATCTCTACATCTCTGTTTCTTCAGATGGAAAATGGGGGCATCTGTACAGATGAGTTCTAATACAACTTCCAGTTCATTTTTTGTTTTGTTTTGTTTTTCAAGACTCTTTGCTCTGTGGCCCAGGCTGGAGCATGAGCCACCACACCTGGCTAATTTGTTTAATATTAATATTTTGTGGAGATAGGGCCTCATTATGTTTCTCAGGCTGACTCAAGCAATCCTCCTGCTTCAGCTTCTCAAAGTGCTGGGATGACAGCGTGAGCCAGCATGCCCAGTCCAACTTCCAGTTCTTAAGATGGCATACTTCAAAAGGTAGAAAGAAAGAATTAGTCAAGTCAGAGAAAGTAATGACTATGGTACTTTAACGTAATAGTAAATGTTGTTGTTACTTTTACTTGCCAAAATTTCTAACTTGAACACTAGCATTAGCAAACAATGTTAAGGAGCTTCTTTGGGTGAAGACTCATTTGCCTACCATGTTTGAGGTCTCCCCTAGAATCTTTCTGACTGACTGTGTTCATGAAAAACTGAAAACATGTCTGCAGACAGGCAGAGAGGCACAGAAAGCAACCTGCTTTGGCATAAAATGTTCCGTAGAACAATACAATTGGAGAACTCAGCACCTAGATAAATATCTCTGGCGATGGCATATGGCCATATTGGCGTGGCTAAAGAACAAAGGACATGTTAGGAACTGCTTCGTTGGTGCTAATGAAATGAAATATCAACAGATAAATGCTGCTGCTCTTACAGACAAGAAGCCTTCCTACCAGCAGAAAATAAGCAATCATTTTCCCTTTGGCCAGAAGGCATACGTGGGACAGAGGAGTCCAATGTCAAACATACTTAGTGCCTAAGTCTTATCAGCCCACCTAGTCTCAGCAATATCCAGTTTCCATAATGTGGACACAGTAGGCATGATCAGCACCCCGCCCTATAGAGTGAACCAGAGCTGCCTTTTTCCAGAGCCAAGATCTTATTGTACTGACAGTCATCCTAGTTCCTCTTGGGTTTTTTTTGTTTGTTTGTTTTTGAGACGGAGTTTCACTTTTGTTGCCCAGGCTGGAGTGCAATGGCCCGATCTCAGCTCACTGCAACCTCTGCCTCACAGGTTCAAGCAATTCTCCAGCCTCAGCCTCCCAAGTAGCTGGGATTACAGGTGCCGTCTACAAAGCCCAGCTAATTTTTTGTATTTTTTTAGTAGAGACAGGATTTTATCCATGTTGGCCAGGCTGGTCTTGAGCTCCTTACCTCAGGTGATACGCCCACCTCAGCCTCCCAAAGTGCTGGGATTCTAGGTGTAAGCCACCACACCTGGCCTTGATTTTTGTTTTTAATTTGAATATCTGGTTCTGTTTATTTATACTTTATACCCAGCCTACTTCTCAAAAGAGTTTGAGAAAGTTTCTAATAAAGGTATATATAGAATGGCTACACATAAATAAATAAAAACTGGTAAGAAACCATCAGACAATAATCTTCTATACCATTTTGGTGGGGAAGGTATAATTTGTAGAGAAAATATACAGGTGCTTTAAAAAGAGGGGGAGAAATGGATTGTCTCATTTTCTTTGCATTCCATAAGAAAGCATACCACTTCTTCCAGAGAGGAGAGAGGAAGAACTTCTGTGCACTTATTTCCTTTTTTTTTTTTTTTTTTTTTTGTATCTGACTCAGTCTCCCTGTGTACTTTTTTTTTTTTTTTTTTTTTTTTTGGAGGCAGGGTCTTGCTCCGTCATCCAGGCAGGAGCACAGTGGTGCAATCACAGTTCACTGCAACCTCTACCTCCCCAGCTCAAGCGATCTTCCCACCTAATCTTTTAAATTTTTTGTAGAGACAGTCTCACTGTGTTGTCTAGCTCACTGCAACCTCCACTTCCCAGGTTCAAGAGATTCTCCTGTCTGTCTCCCAAGTAGCTGGGATTACAGGCAGCTGCTACCATGCCTGGCTAATTTTTGTATTTTTAGTAGAGGCAGGGTTTCGCCATGTTGGCCAGGCTGGTCTCAAACTCCTGACCTCAAAAAGTAAACCCACCTCGGCCTTCCAAAATGCTAGGATTACAGGTATGAGCCACCATACCCAGCCATACTTATTTCTTTATTGGAATCATCATCTATATCCTCATAAAAAATATACTGCCTTTTCTTAACAACTAAATAATGGAGTAAGGAATATCTTCAATGGCTATTTTGGTATTCATGTGGCAGACTCTTAAATCTTTTTTTTCGTTATATCTATATTGTTTGTTGGTTTAAGCTAAAATGCAGTCTGAGAAGAAAAACTTCAGTTTTAAAGTTGGACACCATGTATCCAAGAGCATGAAGAAAGTCTGGACACTTGTCTTCCTGTAGAGATTTCTTTTTTTTTTTTTTTTTTGGGACGGAGTTTCGCTCTTGTTACCCAGGCTGGAGTGCAATGGCGCGATCTCGGCTCACTGCAACCTCCGCCTCCTGGGTTCAGGCCATTCTCCTGCCCAGCCTCCTGAGTAGCTGGGATTACAGGCACACGCCACCATGCCCAGCTAATTTTTTGTATTTTTAGTAGAGACGGGGTTTCACCGTGTTGACCAGGATGGTCTCGATCTTTTGACCTTGTGATCTACCCGCCTCGGCCTCCCAAAGTGCTGGGATTACAGGCTTGAGCCACCATGCCTGGCCCCTGTAGAGATTTCTTGGTGTACCAGATCTACTGCCTGTCTAGCAGTTTCTTAGCTCTGGCCCAGACCTCTAGCCCAGTACTATGGATATAAATTTTGGAATGATGAATATGTATCCAGACTGAGAGTTTCTCATTTTTGCATCACCAGCACTTTCCACAGCTTCTTGCACATAGTAAATTCATAAATGTTTCTGGAAGGAATGGATGAGCTCCTAAAGATCAAAGGCCAGGTCTCATTTGCTTCGTAAGCTCTTAGCAAAGATAATGGAGTTGCTGAGACAGGGAAGAGGCTAGGAGACTTGGACATATAAGTAAAGTTCCCTGTGGGATGGCATAGCAAAAAGAGTTCTAGAAGCTTGAAAAGCAAACAAACTCCAAATCTTTTCAACTCCCTTTCCAGACAGGATGTTTATCTCAACAGGATCAACAGAACCTTTTCTACTTCCTAACAAACACTGGAGACGGAAATCCACATTGATATGAAGGCTCTGCCTGCTTTGCAAATGGTTTGCAGACATTTAGATCTCCCAGGTATTTCCCAAGTTGAGGTGTTTCTTTTGATACTTGGTTCCTTGTCATTAAAATATTTGAGCTGGGCCTGGTGGTTCATGCCTGTAATTTCTCCACTTGGGAGGCTGAGGCAGAAGTATCTCTTAAGCCCAGGAATTAGAAACCGGCTTCAGCAACATAGCAAGACCCCATCTCTATTTTTTTTTTTTTTTAAAGGTGGGGGAAATGAAACATTTGATAGGTTTAGCCCTAAAGGTACCAAAAACCACTACCTCCCTTGTGCTTAATGATCCATGCTTGTGGGGACTCCAGATAGCGAGTAAAGTGTCAGACTAAAAATGACCTAAGTCAGGTGTGGTGGCTCACACCTGTAATCCCAGCACTGAGAGGCCAAGGTGGGTGGATCACCTGAGGTCAGGAGTTCAAGACCAGCCTGGTCAACATGGTGAAATCCTATCTCTGCTAAAAATAAAAAATAAAAAAAATAGCGGTCACTGGTGGCAGGTGCCTGCCTGTACTCTTGTTGCCTTGGCCTCTCCAAGTGTTGGGACTACAGGTATGAGCCACTGTACCCAACCTCAGACATATTTCTTTCTTTCTTATTTTGCTCTGTTGTTGCCCAGGCTGGAGTGCAGTAGCACAATCTTGGCTCACTGCAACCTCTGGCTCCTGGGTTCAAGCAATTCTCCTGACTCAGACTCCTGAGTGGCTGGGACAACAGGTGTGCACCACCATGCCTGGCTAATTTTTGTGTTTCTGGTAGAGAAACAATTTTGTGTTTCTGGTAGAGGTGGGGTTTCACCACGTTGGCAAGGCTGGTCTTGAACTCTGAACCTCAGGTGATCCACCCCGCTCGGCCTCCCAATGTGTTGGGATTACAGGCATGAGTCACCTGCACCTGGCCCTCAGATGTATTTCTAATGATTGTCCTTCTACCAAATTCTTGTTAGGCTGTATTTTTAAAGAAGGTTAATGCCTGATGTACATATTCTTTTTCTTTTCCATAGAACTGTTGATTGGTTTCAGAAAAGTCTTGGTCCATGTTTTTAAAGCAACCAACAAATAATACTAAACGAAAAACCAAACCAACTTGCTAGAACTATTCTTTGAGTTCTGGGTAAGTTCGTTTTTTTCTCTTACAGCAACAGCTCTCTAATAAAAGGGAGAAATAAAGAGAGAATAAATAAGTTTTTCAAAAAGCATCATAATACATTTTTGGTGGGGTGTAGTGGCTCATGCCTGTAATCCCAGCACTTGGGGAGGCCAAGGCAGAAGGATAGCTTGAGTCTAGGAGTTCAAGACCAGCCTGGGCAACATAGTGGGTCCCTGTCTCTTTAAAAATAAATAAATAAATAAAAGCATTATCATACATTTTTGTAGCTGGTACACCTAGTAGTCCCTCTCCCTTCCACCAGTTTTTCCTTTCTGGCATTTGTCTAGCTATTCTTGTACATTTATCTCTCCATATAAGTTTTAGAATCAATTTGTCTGGTTTCAGGAAAAACAACAAGCCTAATGGTTTTTTCAAAAATCACTGCCAGCCATTCACCTTGACTTTCTCCACTCCCTACTTCCTTAGATGCTTATGAAAATAACTCCCCGAATCGCCTGTGCTTTCTCATTCCAGATGAAGGGAGAAGCTGGACATATGCTACACAATGAAAAGTCAAAGCAGGTAAATGCCAGCACCTCGTCCCCAAACTGGTAAGAATGCAGTCAGTGCCTCTTGCCGTAGCTGCACTTGCTATGCATCCAACATCTCCCCCAAGGTTTAGGGGTGGCTGATACATAGTAAGGTCTTCATTTCAGTAACTGAACAGTATACTTGACTCCAAACTGCTTTTTAACCACAACCGCTTTGCCTGAATGCAGAGTGTGAATGTGCATAGTGGAATTGAAAAGCCTGGTAACTGTCCTCCCTTCGCCTCTTGGCTCTCCTGGCTGTAGCCCTTAGCATGCCCTATGCCTCGGGCCTTTCGAAAACCTGTTTCTATAACTTTCCTGGGGACAACAGAGACCTTCTGGGGGTAGCTGAGAACTGGCTGCTGACCCCAGCTAACTCCTGCACTGCGTTTTCCTGCACTTCACAGAGGGCCTTTGTCCTGTTTATATTTCCTTCATCTGGGCTGCTAGGGAGATTTAAAAAAAAAACAAAAACATCAACATCCCTGAACAAATATCTAATCCAGTATGTGAAACTGAGGTTTTAATTTGGCTTAATTTGGTTTGATCAAACTTAGAAGATTAAAACTTCCAGTGAGTCTAGAAAAGTTCCTGAAAAGAGCCCTCAGAATCCAAACAAAGGAATAATTGGAAAAGCCCAAAGTCACCGGCCTAGCAAACACAGGGTGACCTTTGAATGGCCCATGTAAAAGAACAAGTTCTGGTGGGGTACAGTGGCTCACACCTGTAATCCTAGCATTTTGGGAGGCTGAGGTGGGCGGATCGCTTAAGGTTGAGAGTTCAAGGCCAGCCTGGCCAACATGGCGAAACCCCAGCTAACTTCTCTACTAAAAATACAAAACTTAGCCAGGTGTGGCAGCAGATGCCTGTAATCCCAGCTACTCAGGAAGCTGAGGTGGGAGAATCATTTGAACCCTGGAGGCAGAGGTTGTAGTGAGCTGAGATGGTACCACTGCACTCCAGCCTGGGTGACAGAGTGAGACTCTGCCTCAAAAAAAAAAAAAAAAAAAACGTCAGAAAAGGTATACAATTTACTCTTTTATGCCAAAGCAAGAGGAGGGTAGGGATGGAAAAAATAGGCCTAGCCTATGGTTACAGTGAAGCTCCTATAACTGGGAAAGGATTTTCTCATCATGGTTTTGGCAGACGCTGCTGCGGTAACTCTCAATCTTGCCTGCCCATTGGAATTACCTGGGGAGTCAAGGTCCCACCCCCCAGGGACTTTTATGTAATCGGGCTGGAGGGGACCCTATCGGGCCTTTAAGCTCCCAGGGTGATTCCAATGTGCAGATCATGGGTATCTCCATTTGCCAAGAAGACTGACAATGAAATCCTATGATTAATAGAGGCTTGCCCGTCCTCTGACTCAGACAGAATTGCCTGCTAGTTTCTCTGGAGTCAGGCTAATTCCCTTCCCTCCCCCAATGTGAGCTCTAATTTTCATAAACACACCCATATACAGCCCGAGAGCTCCTGATAAGAAAGAGGCTCCCACAGAAGCTGGGAAGAGGTCAGAAGGTGGGCCTTCCTGGCTGGTTGAGACCTTGATCCTATAGCACTCCTGCTGTGCCTTAGCAGTGAGCTGGGTGTAAACACAGGGGGCTTGTTGGGGTCTGACACTTCCTTGACCACCTCCAGGAGGGACACATCTGGGGCTCTATGAGGAGGACAGCTTTCATCCTGGGCTCTGGACTTCTCTTGTTTGTGGCCTTCTGGAACTCAATGACATGGTAAGTCAGCTCCCCCCAGCTGTAATCCAGGAGCTAGGGGCAGTGTGGTGGTGGTGGTCAGTGGCAGAGCATAGAGGAAGGAGGGGTCCACCCCCTAGTCTTCACCCAGAAAGCTAAATGGTTTTTCTTCCAAGGCATCTTCAGAGATTTTGGGGTGCTTCTGGCTACTTTTGGCAAGCCCAGTGGGAGAGGCTGCTGACTACATTTGAAGGGAAGGAGTGGATCCTCTTCTTTATAGGTGAGGTTCCCAGACCACCAGCACCTAGCATGTGTGTGCATGATTATAACTTAGTTCTTTTTCTATTATTTTGTTCTCTACTTTGGAACCTTCAGTTTATTATTCCAAGGGATGAGGACTTGAAGTTCAAAAAAGTGGTAGTCCCAAAGAATACTAAATTTATGGGCAGTCTGGAAACAGGATGCCTAAAAAAAGCAGCTGAGAAATTGAGACTCGTCCCAACATATAGAAGAATAAGAAATGTTTTATGTAAAAATGAATACACATTTAGAGCAATAACCCTGTTTCTAAATGTAATTTCACAAGCACAGAGAGCTGCCCTGTCTTGTCAGAAACTATGTACCCTGTACCTGGTACAGTCAGTGCTTGACAGCAAGTGGCCAGTCAATAAATATTTACTGACAGCCTCAATGTCTCCAAACAAACCTGAGTAAATAAATGGAAGGAAAGGCCATTTAAACATAGAATATTTATACCGGCATTATCTATAATAGTGAATCTCCTCAATCATACATTTATTGACTCAAATATTTATATATATTATATATAACAAATTTATTTATATTATTAATACGATATATATAATGTTACTATGTGCTAAGCTTATATGGATATAGAAATATTTAAGATGGGGCTGGGCATGGTGGCTCACGCCTGTAATCCCAGCACTTTGGGAGGCTGAGGCAGGCAGATCACTTGAGGCCAGGAGTTAGAGACCAGCCTGGCCAACATAGCGAAACCCATCTCTACTAAAAATACAAAAAACTAGCCAGATGTGGAGGCGCTCGCCTATAATCCAGCTACTTGCGAGGCTGAGGCAGGTGAATCACTTGAACTTGGGAGTGGAGGTTGCAGTGAGCTGAGAATGCACCACTGCACTCCAGCCTGGGTGACAGAGCAAGACTCTGTCTCAAAAATATATATATATATTTAAATTAAATGTTTCCCTACCCCGTTAAAAAATGATGTCACAGTCTAGAAGGGAAGATAAAAAGTGTCAGTTGCCAAAAAGCAAAATGCCCCTAAAGATTGTTTTCAGCTAGAACTCTGAAAATGGGCTGAACAAGAAATACGACAGATTTAACGGGATCTTAAGGAGTCACTGAACAATGCAGATTATGTCTTTATACAGGTAAAGTGGTAGAAAAACTTTATTAGCCTGAACCTGCAATCTAAAAAAATCCCCAAATATTTTATGTAAAAATAGGCACAATCCTGTGAAAAGTACCTATTACCTTGGCGATAAGCCAATATAAGAGAAATAAAGTATTTCCAGTTTTAAGTGTTAGAGCTAGAAGCTCAAGATCATCTTACGGTGTACTTTTCATCTGTATTCCTCAGACAACCTTTTGAGTTCCAAGTAGGTAGACACCTTGGATGACCCACTGGGTAACCACCAACCTTTTTTTTTCCAAAGTAAAAAATACTTTATTTTTTCTGGGTATAAAAGTAAATATGTGCTCACTGTTAAAAGTAAATATCAGGCAATTCAAATAAGCATAGAAAGGGTGAAAATCACCCACTCTTTTACCTTCAAGAAATAACCACTATTTATATGTTAGTGTATATCTTTTATTTGTTGGATATATAGTACTTACGAGATACCAACTATTTTTAAACCATTTTTTAATTGAATAGATTGTAGATATCTTTCCATGCCTATTAATATAGCCTTACTTAATACTCTTAAGTTTCCCATTCTATTCCACTGTATGTATGGAAATACTCTAATGTATTAAGTCCATTCCCTACTAATGGATATTTAGGCTGCTTTAAAAAATTTTTTTTAGGCCGGGCGCGGTGGCTCACGCCTATAATCCCAGCACTTTGGGAGGCCGAGGCGGGTGGATCACGAGGTCAAGAGATCAAGACCATCCTGGCCAACACGGTGAAACCCCGTCTCTACTAA
>NW_016107441.1:4046532-4061491 GCF_001604975.1 Cebus imitator | reverse complement strand
TTAGTCTATGTGCTTCAAGAACCCAAAGTCGCCCTGATTTTTTCTGCTTCCCAATCTCAGGTGCCATCCAACTGCCTACTCTGTTCTTCTGGAGCTTCAATGGGCTTCTACTGGTGGTTGATACAACAGGAAAACCTAACTTCATCTCTCGCTACCGAATTCAGGTTGGCAAGAATGAACCTGTAAGTATTGCAACTTCACCCGGTCAAAGCACAGAAAGCAAGGGCTAAAGCCACACTCTCAGAATTCTCGCCACTGGCCCAGGAGAGACCTGGCCAGTGTGAGCCAAGTTATTAGTAACAAGGCTCCCCCAGTTTAGAAGGTTAAAGAGAGGAAATAATTTGCCCCCAATCTCAGAGTCACACAGCTAGTGGCCATTCAAGACCAACGTTCTGGTCTCTTGATTCCTGGCCCAGGGTCTGGACCTTCCTGTGCCACACGACAGCATTGTGGTCAGCCTGGTACTGAGAAGGCAGGCAGCTCCCCTTTATCCAGAGGAATGGAGAAAGCAATGGCTGGATGCTAAAATATGGGTAACAGCTGTTATCGTGAGAGACGGAGACAGTTTTGAAAACAATGGATAACCCCCCCTATGATAGACAGATAGGATGGATTCTAAATGTGTGGGCGGTGGCTGTCTTTTAAACAAGTCCTGCTTCCTAAATACTCAATTCCATAAGTGAGGCCCAGACCCTGCTTATGAGGAACTCCGACCTGCGCAGTGCCAGCAAGTGGGTCCCACTGTTCCCTGAGTCTGGATTGCCTTTTCTTACACAACAAGGAAGAAGTTGATCCTGAAACCCAGGTTCTTTCCCCAGCTCCACCCAAACCACATCCTGGCTTCTTTCCCAGGCAAAACAATCATCTTTCAGTCATCTGCCCAGGTGTCTGGGTGAATCACCGCAGCTCTCAGGTCCTTCTGCCCCAGCCCAGCACTCCGGAAAGGCAAACAGTGCTCTTGACCCACTCCTTTGAAATGGGCCACTTCCTGAACTAGAGCTACTGGGCTGGCTTACAATCCCCCTCACTTGGGACAATAGCTGCCAGCCAGGCTGAGGGGCTTCCTCCAGGCCCAGCTTGGCAGGACATGAATCAGAGCCTACAGTGTTAAACCCTCTGCTTGGTCCTTGAGAACCCTTCATATGTCAACCTTGGTTGTTGCAGCACCATTGACTAAATGTTTATATCTCCAACTGAGGCCAAGAACCTTCACTGTTCAGATGAGGAAACAGTGGTGTTACATGGGTAAACTATGATTCAAACTCAGGCTTTTTGACTCCAGGGCTCACCCTCCTAATCAGCCCTCCAGAATATTACCTGCTGCCTCTACACACAATGACTTTGGGAGGCCAAGGCAGGTGGATCACTTGACGTCAGGAGTTCAAGACAAGCCTGGCCAACATGGTGAAACCCTGTCTCTACTAAAAATACAAAAAAAAAAAAAGGAAAGAAAAGAACAAAGAAAACTGAAGCGAGCCGAAGAGAGTTTTAAAGATGCACACCACATTGGCCAATAACCAGCACCTGTACCCACATGCTTTGCCTGCCCACCTGACAACACAGGTGAACTCTCCTTGCTCCTGTCTGTGGGTGATTCCTCTACTATCCATGCACTACATTCAGGAAATGGCTGCCGTAATTCTCTCTTTGCTTTCTTGTATCTTCTTTTCCCTCTCTTTTGCTCATTATTCCTCTCTAGGTTAGTACAAACATGCTGTAATTTTTTTCCATCTTAAAAAAAAACAAAAACACCAAGTGTGGTGGCTCACTACTGTAATCCCAGACTTTGGGAGGCTGAGCCAGAAGAATCACTTGAGCCCAGGAGTTTGAGATCAGCCTGGGTTAGAGTGAGATCCTGACTCAAAAAGACAAAAAAAACAGGCCAGTTATGGTGGCTCACACCTGTAATCCCAGACTTTGGGAGGCTGAGGCAGGGGGATCACTTGAGCCCAGGAGTTCGAGACCAGCCTAGGTGACAGAAGGAGATCCCATCTCTACAAAAAAAAAAAATTTTTTTTTTTCTTTTTTTTTCTTGAGACGGAGTTTCGCTCTTGTTACCCAGGCTGGAGTGCAATGGCGCAATCTCGGCTCACCGCAACCTCCGCCTCCTGGGTTCAGGCAATTCTCCTGCCTCAGCCTCCTGAGTAGCTGGGATTACAGGCACGTGCCACCATGCCCAGCTAATTTTTTGTATTTTTAGTAGAGACGGGGTTTCACCATGTCGACCAGGATGGTCTCGATCTCTTGACCTCGTGATCCACCCGCCTCGGCCTCCCAAAGTGCTGGGATTACAGGCTTGAGCC
Organism: Cebus imitator; assembly: GCF_001604975.1. Lineage (NCBI taxonomy): Eukaryota > Metazoa > Chordata > Mammalia > Primates > Cebidae > Cebus > Cebus imitator. The sequence continues at coordinate 4,059,188 of NW_016107441.1, read as the reverse complement.
ACCGCGCCCGGCAAAAAAAAAAAAATTTTTAACTAGGCAAGCGAGGTGGCATGTGCCTGCAGTCCCAGCTACTTGGGAAGCTGAGGTGGGAGGGTTGCTGGAGCCCAGGAGGTCGAGGTTACAGTGAGCTATGATCATACCACTGCACTCTAGCCTGGGTGACAGCCAGAAACTGACTCAAAAAGAAGAAAAAAAAAAAAAAAAACAGACCGGGTGCTGTGGTTCCCACTTATAATCCTACCACTTTATAAGGCTAAGGCAGGCAGATTGCCTAAGCTCAGGAGTTCGAGACCAGTCTGGGCAACGTGACAAAACACCCCACCCCAACACTGTCTCTACAAAAAATACAAAAATTAGCTGGGTGTGATGGTGCACACCTATAGTCCTAGCTACTTTGGAGGCTGAGGTGGGAGGATCGCTTGAGCCCAGGAGGCTGAGACTGCAGTGAGCTGTGGTCCTGGCACTGCACTCCAGCCTGGGCAACAGAGTGAGACCCCCCTCTCACAAAAAACCAAGCACACACACACACACCAGCAACAGAAAGAACAACCCCTGACTAGCAGAGTTCTTTGAAAGAATTATCTATGTAGTTTCCAATTCCTCTCTGTCCACTCCTTTTTGGGACTTTTTTTTTTTTTTTGAGACAGAGTCTCCCTCTGTCATCTAGGCTAGAGTGCAGTGACACTGTGATTTCGGCTCACTGTAACCTCCACTTACCGGGTTCAAGCGATTCTCCTCCCTCAGCCTCCCAAGTAGAAAGGAATACAGGCACGTGCCACCACACCCAGCTAATTTTTGTATTTTTAGTAGAGACAGGGTTTCACAATGTTGGTCAGGCTGGTCTCAAACTCCTGACCTTAGGTGATTCACCCGCCTCAGCCTCCCAAAGTGCTAGGATTACAGGTGTGAGCCACTACGCCTGGCCAACTGTCTACTCTTTTCCTCAACATTTTTAAATTATGAAAAACATTAAAAATACATACAGAAAAGTTGAAAAAAACTCTAATGATTATGCATTTACATATCACTTTGATTACCAATTTTAAACATTTTATTTCTGCTTTATATATATACAAATATATATGCATCTATACATTTTTCCTATTTGAAAGTAAGTTTGAGACATCATAAAACTCAACCCCTAAATCCTTCAGCCATCATCTTTCCCAATCACAAAAGCAGTGTCTTACCTTCTCTATAAACCTCCTCCAAATCAGGTGTCACCCTTAAAAAAGGCTCTACCAACATTTCTTTTGGCAAGTTCACCAAGGATCTGGTCTCATTAGAGCACCAGAGACATTTCCACAGCCGCTGATCCCCTCAGCCTTGAAATATTTTCTTCACTTGGCTTCCAGGACACTCCACTCTCTAGGTACGCCCCTCACATCTTTTTTTTTTTTTTTTTTTAAGAGACAGAGTTGACTGGGAGTGATGGCTCACACCTGTAATCGCAGCACTTTGGGAGGCCGAGGCAGGTGGATTACAAGATCAAGAGATGGAGGCCATCCTGGCCAACATGATGAAACCCCATCTCTACTAAAAGTACAAAAATTAGTTAGGCATGGTGGTGCATGCCTATAGTCCCAGCTACTTGGGAGGCTGAGGCACAAGAATTGCTTGAACCTGGGAGGTGAACATTGCAATGAGCTGAGATCTTGTCACTGCACTCCAGCATGGAGACAAGAGAGACTCTGTCTCAAAAAAAAAAAAAAAAGAGTCTTGCTCTGTCACCCAGTCTGGAGTGCAATGGCACCATCTTGGCTCACTGCAGCCTCTGTTTCCCAGGTTCAAGTGATTCTCCTGCCTCAGCCTCTTGAGTAGTTGTGATTGCAGGTGCCTACCATCACGCCTGGCTAATTTTTTGTATTTTTAGTAGAGATGAGGTTTTACCTTGTTGCCCAGGCTGGTCTCAAACTCCTGAACTCAGGTGATCCATCCACCTTGACCTCACAAAGTGCTGGGATTACAGCTGTGAGTCACCATGCCCAGCTCCCCCTCACATCTGATTGTTCACTTCTTCACTGTCTCTTTCCTAGTTCCTTCTTTTCTCCCCAACTTCTTGATGTTGAATGTCCCATGGGCTTTGGCGTTTTCTCTGTACAGTTATCTCTTCAGTGCCATGACTTTAAATACCATCTATGGGCCGACAGCTCACACACTGACCTCTCTAGCCCAGAAGTCTCTCCTAAATTCCAAGCTAAAATATCCAACTCCCTCCTTGACATCTCCACATGGATACTAGTAGACACTGCCAATTCATCAGGTCCAAAAGAGCATTTCTGATGGTCCCACCAAAGCCATTACTTAGTACCCACAGCCTCCCCAGTATGGATGGCAATTCCAGTCTTCTAGTTGCTCAGGCCAAAAACCTTGGAGTCATTCTTGACTACTCTCTTTCCTTCGTACCCACATCCAATCTATCAGGGAACCCTATTAACTCTATTTCCAAAACAAATTCAGAATCCAATCACTTCTTACCACTTCTCACCACCTCCATCACTATTACCCTGGTCCAGTTCACCATCATCTCTTGCCTACATTATTGACTTTTTTTTTTTTTTTAAGAGATTGGGTGTCACCCACTCATGCAGGCTAGAGTGCCTTAAACTCCTGGACTCACATGAACCTTCCACTCCAGCCTCCTGAATAGCTGGGACTACAGGTGCACACCACCACACTCGGTTAATTTTTTCTTTTAATTTGATGGGGTCTCATTATGTTGCCCAGGCTGGTCTCCAATTCCTGGCCTCAAGCAATCCTCTCACCTCCACCTTCCAAAGTGCTGGGATTACAGGTGTGAGCCACTGTCCCCAGCCTGATAAATGTATGTATATTTATATTTGTTGTGTCTAGTCTACCTTTCCCACTGGAATATAAATTCCATAGGGGCAGGAATCTTGGTTTTGCTCATTGCTTTATTTTCAACACCCAGAACACTGAGTGCTACATAGTGGTTGCTCTATAAATATCAGTTAAATAAATAAATGGATAGATGTGATACCACCCCCTGCCCCACCTTGTTCAAGATTTCCGGAAGGTGTAATGGCCTCACCTAATATGTCCTCTCACAACCGGCTGGAAAGACCTGTCCTCACAATGGGATGGAAGTAAACAAAGAGTGAATTCTGAAGTCAGTCAATGCATGCAGTGCCTGGAAAGGCTGGAGGAAGAGGCAGGCCTCAAGTTGGGGACCATTCTGAACCTCTGTCTTGCTTTGGGGCAGAAATCCCTCCAGCTCACAGAGGGAACTTGGAGAAATCCCTTCTAACCAAACAAGTTCATCAGGACCCAGCAAGTAATCTATGGTCACAGGACTATTCCCTGGAGGCCCAGTGCTCTGACAAAGGGAAGGGTCAAGGGGTTGCTGATTCTGGAGGAAATACTGGCTGTAGTATTGAGGCCAAATAGAGTCTGGACACTTGGGGCCAGCTCTGTACAGTGGACCCTGGTGGAAATGCTTGGGCGGGCCCCTATCTTGACAGTGTCACTGTGAAAACCAGGAAGTTGGTAAAGAAGCTAGATAAGCAGCTCCCTGGCTGACCTTCTTTGCACTGGGCCTACTGCAATAAGGCTGGACCACAAGAGGAGGCAGATGACCTTGTTCTCTACATCATAAATAAGGTTCTCTGATGAGGAGGGGCTAAAAGGCTGAAATGGGGTGTCAACCAGAGAGTCACCTCTAAGCACCCTGGAGGCTTCCCAAGTTACCTGCAAGTACATGGAGCCTGGCCAGAGAAATAGGGAGGGCAGTGGTGATAATATGCAGAACCAGGAAGGTGAAGGCAGGTGCCAGCACAGATTGAAGGCTGTTGAAGTTTCCGGGGACAGTGGCATTACTCACCTGCCTAGCAGCCAGGGACTTATTCTGCTATGTTTCCAGGCCCAGGGCTAGGTGACAGTCAGGAGCTACTGGCTGTGCCTCAACAACTCTCCCAGAATCCAGCTGGACTGAGGGCCTCCTGTGAGCAGGTCACGGTGGAAACTACTTCTCACACTCTTGTCTGTTTCCTTCCTCCCTTCCCTCGGGCAGGTGGACCCTGTGAAACTGCGCCAGTCTATCCGCACAGTTCTTTTCAACCAGTGCATGATCTCTTTCCCCATGGTGGTCTTCCTCTATCCCTTCCTCAAATGGTGGGGAGACCCCTGCCGCCGTGAGCTACCCACCTTCCACTGGTTCCTCCTGGAGCTGGCCATCTTCACGCTGATCGAGGAAGTCTTGTTCTACTATTCACACCGGTGAGCAGTCTCTGCCTGAGGCACAGCTGGCTCCTCACCCTGTCTAGGGCTCACTGATCAAGGAAACTGAGGCCAGGTGCAGTGACTTACGCTTGTAATCCTAGCACTTTGGGAGGTCGAGGTGGGCGGATCACTTGAGCCCAGGAGTTTGAGACCAGCCCGGGGAATGTCAGGAGACCGTCTCTACAAAAAATTTTTTTTGATTAGCCAGGTGTGGTGGTGTGCACTTGTAGTCCCAGGTACTCGGAAAGATCACATGAGCCTGGGAGGTCAAAGCTGCAGTGAGCTGTGATCACACCACTGCACTCCACCCTGGGCGACAGAGCAGAGCAAGACCTTGTCTCAAAGAAAAAAATAAAACAGGCTTCTGAATTGAGTTTAGGCCAATAAAATACTCCCTACTCTCAAGTCTCCCATTGAATGGTTAACAGGGAGACCACTAGTTGTCTCATAACTGACAACTTGGGACAACTGAGGGATGAATGTCCAGAAAAGAAAAGGCCTCTCTGATTGCGTGGGGGCCAGGGCACTTTCCCGTCCATTTCCTTATTCAATCCTTTCTGGCCAGCATCCCATTTTACAGCAATACAACTGGGGTAGAGAGGCAAAGCAACCCACTCCCAAACTATGCAGCATAAGGGCTGGGGTTGAAACTTGAAGGCAGGTCTGGGTGTTTTTAACTTTGCTCTGTGGCTGTAACCCCTAGTTTCCATTTTTGGTTTCTCATGATCTGGTCGGGGAGGGAGAAAGAGGAATCAGCAAGTTATTGACTATTAACTATTTCCCCAGGCTCCTTCACCACCCAACACTCTACAAGAAAATCCACAAGAAACACCACGAGTGGACAGCTCCCATTGGCGTGATCTCGCTCTATGCCCACCCTATCGAGCATGTGGTGAGTAAAGCAAAGGACAGTCAGCCCCAACAACTTTCCTGAAGGTCTCCTGCAGAAACTTAGACCACACTGGCCCTTTTTCTTCTCATTCAAAAATAGCTACCATTTATTGTCAACCTTCCATATGCCAGGCTATGTTAAGTGCCTAACACAGTTATCTCATTTAATCATGCCAACAACTTTTTTTTGCCTTTTTGAGACAGGGTTTTGCTCTGTCATCCAGGTTGGAGTGCAATGGTGTGATCATGGTTCACTGCAGCCTCCAACTCCTGGGCTCATGTGATCCTCTATCTTCAGCCTCCCAAATAGCTGAGACCATAGGTGTTCACCACCACATCTGGCTAATTTTGGGGTCCTGCTATTTTGCCCAGGCTGGCTGGAACTCCTGGCTTCAAGCAATCCTCCCGCGTCTGCCTCCCAAGTTGCTTGGATTACAGGCATGAACCACTACACCTGGCTCCTCCAACAACAATTTTTTTTTTTTGGAGACCAAGTTTCACTCTTGTTGCCCAGGCTGGAGTGTAATGGCATGATCTTGGCTCACCGCAACCTCCACCTCCCAGGTTCAAGCAATTCTCCTGCCTTAGCCTCCTAAGTTGCTGGGATTACAGGCATACACCACCATACCTGGCTAATTTTGTATTTTTAGTAGAGATGGGTTTTCTCCCTGTTGGTCAGGCTGGTCTTGAACTCCCAACCTCAGGTGATCCACCCACCTCGGCCTCCCAAAGTGCTAAGATTACAGGCGTAAGCCACCATGCCTGTCCCTCCAACAATCCTTTTAATCTTAATTTTGCTAACAAGAAAGATGAGGCTCAAACTCATTAATTTGTCCCAAGTTACAAAGGTGAATGCTTCAACAAGTCAAGATCCCGAAACTCAGCTTCTCCAGTTCTGGGTCAAGGAAGTTTGCCTCTAGTACCACCTTGGGGCTAAGTATACACTCAGCTAGGTCCCTTCATCTCCCTGGGCCCAGCTTCAATGATCCCTCCCCTTGCAGGTCTCCAACATGCTACCAGCGATAGTGGGCCCATTAGTAATGGGCTCCCACTTGTCCTCCATCACCATGTGGTTTTCCTTGGCCCTCATCATCACCACCATCTCCCACTGTGGCTACCACCTACCTTTCCTGCCTTCACCTGAATTCCACGACTACCACCATCGCAAGTAAGGACGCTTTTCTCACAATGGGTCCCTCGGCAATAACCATCACCCTCCCTCCCTCAGTTTCTGATAGCAGACACTGGTGTCTCAGTTTACATGTGAGTGCTAGTTGGAGAAGGGGTCTGATGGTTGGGAAAATAAGGACCACACTGGGATGACCCTACTTTACTCTTTTCCTTCTGCAATTGGGTCCTCCTCCAACTGGGGGTTTTTAACCTTTATTTGGGTTCTGGGCCCTTTGAATAAGCTCTGGACATTCTCTTTAGAAAGGTACATACATGCATAAAACTCCTGCATGCAATTACACGGAAGTCATGTAATCTCTGAAAGCCCCAGACTTTTTCAAGTATAGTTTACAATCCTCTTATACCTGAATCACCTGAGATGCTTGTTTAAAATATAGGCTCTTGGATTCCCCTCCAAATATGCTGAACCAAAGTATCTGGGGGAGCAGGGCCTGGAAACCTGCATTTTAGTAAGTGTTCCAGGGGATTCTGATGCTGGTGATTTCACACCTGAAGAAGCCTAGTTCTGCCAGAAATCCTTAAACTGTGGGCCTCAGAATAACACAGCAAGCTTTTGAAAGGAAGATTCCAGATACTGCATATTGCAGGTTTGGAGTGGCGCCCGGAAGGTGCATTGGTAGCAACTCCCCAACTTTTTCTGATGCAGATGATCAGATAGTGGTGACAGGTGTGGGGCAGGAGGGTTGAGAAATGTGTGAGGCTGGCACAAATGAAATGGGCTATGCACAGGGGCCTCCAGTGCTGGCACTGCAGTGCCCTCCTCTCTCTTTTAGGTTCAACCAGTGTTATGGAGTGCTGGGTGTGCTGGACCACCTCCATGGGACTGACACCATGTTCAAGCAGACCAAGGCCTATGAGAGACATGTCCTTCTGCTGGGCTTCACCCCACTCTCTGAGAGCATCCCAGAGTTCCCAAAGAAGATGGAGTGAGAGAGGGCCCAAGTATCATTCTGGCTGTCCCTCAGCCATGGATGCAGATGCGGCTTCCTGATGGCACCTAACAATTTTCCTCTTTCAGCCACAATTCCTAACGATGGAACCACGAGGGTAGAGGGAAGGTCAGCTTCCCAAAAAAGCAGGGCCAAGGATGAGGCTTCCTCCAAACTACTGCCCTTTATGTCCCTCAATGGGATCAGGAATTAGCTTAAGAAAAAGGAAAACACAGCTTCCCAGACTGTAGGCTGGTCAGAGGGAGGAGACCTCCTGGTCCTCTGCTGTTGAAGAAGAGAGGGTTCAGCCCCAGATAACTCCTTTGTACCCTGGACAGGATGCAAAGAATGACAAAGCTGAATGGAGGGGGACTGGAGGCTGCCTGGCTCCAGGGAGAGCTCCTTTTGGCACCAGGGGGTGGGAGGGCCAGGTATCCCTTTGCCCCTTCCTGCCTCAAAAGGCTTTCACATACCCTTCTCAGGCCAGAGCCAAGATACCCTGGCAAATCGTTATAGGTCTCAATTCATGACACAGAAGACGCCAGTGCCCCACATCACCCAACACACACACAAACATACACACACCAAATACTCTGAGTGAGTGGTAAAGGCCCCATTTTAACTTGGCCCACCACAAACAAAAGGTTTTATGTTTCGAAAAAAAAAAAAAATCCAGGAGCTCCTCCTTGGATTAAAACTGAGATACCAAAGAGGTGCAGACCAAACCTTAACACCTTTAGCCTTATGTGGAAACCTAAACACAAAGTGCTGAGAAACTGCGCAAAGCCCTTTTACCCACAAGGGGAAGGGTCAGAGTTGCTACCCTTTGGGGACACCCAACTGAAGACCCCTAATTAGCCTATCTGAATGAGGACCAGAGGTTAGAACCCTCTTTCTCCCTGAAGAAAGCATGGAAAAACATGACTGAGCAAAGGGCAAAATCCTTTCTCCCCCAAATGTTTAATCAGTTTCTCAGCAACATTTATTCAAGATCAGTTTCTCAGCAACATTTATTCAAGATGATTTTTACCAGGAACCTTATCAAAAGCAAAACCATAGTTGCTTGGGTTGAAGTCCCCATCCTGACTTCCCCTCAATAGCCAGACATGGCCAGGAACCCTGTGGTTCCCAAGAACAATGTAAAGATGATTCTTTGATTTGAAAGAACACCATTATCATCTTTCTAAATTCTTATATATATTTGCGCCTTTTCTTTCAGTTCTCTTAAGAAAAGCATCCACTGTGGCTTTATAAAATACCTTAGTATCAGATTAAGTCCAAGTCTCCAGGCAGGACTGTAAAAATGGACTCCTTCCTATCAGCTCTAAAACCCCAGAGACTTGCCCAACAGGCCAGCTGAGCACTTACCAGGAAGCATCTCCCTGGCCTTCCACAGCCTCGCCTGCCTGCCTCTGGCCTTGGTGGACCTGGCTCCCTCCCTAGGCTTGTGCCCTCAGCTTGAATACAGCTCCAGATGCATCAAAGCTCTAAGTTCTCAGCTGCTGGCCTGCACTCATCACCTCTTCCTACAAATAAAAAGTCCATCTTCAGTATGCTTAAAGAGAAGGGTAGGAGATAAGGAGAAAGAACAGATACACTTTTATTTCTCTTTAAGGCCTTTAGATTTTGAGTTACTGTAAGGGGCCCAGAAGGACAAAAGGCTGTCATTCCCTCTTACTTTTGGCAGGCAGGTGGTCAGTCCTTGGCAGAAGGGCCCAGCCCTATCCTTTTCTGTATCAAATAAAATGGCCTTGAGGTTGGTATACAAGTTAAGGCTGAAAAAAGGAATTTCCAATAGAGAACGTGAAAGAAAGCATGTAAAATAAACTGGTCTCCATGAATCCCAGTGGATAGTTTTTTTTTTTTTTTTTTCTGGGGGGGGTGTTGGTGGTGGAGGGATCTACTACAAAATTTCTAATACTTGAGACATAAAATTTGGAAGCTCAGGCTGTGCAATTAAACTTCTGTGAGCATTCCTAATGATGTGTGAATGATGTTCAATTAATTCATCTTTCTGTTCTCAAAGTACCAATCAGTCGGCATCAGCCCTGGACACTATCTCCTAATATTCCTTTGACCTGTGGAGGCCACTATTGGTACTAAAGTACCTGCCCACCTCAAGAACAGTGAAAAAAAGCTCTCTAGAAAAACCATTTTCCCAAGCCAGGTATGGGAGACAGTTGTCAGATGAACAAGTAAATAAGGCCACGCCCCAATTTTAGTTTTGTAATTTATACAGGGAATGGGGACCTCATTGTTCCGTCCCTCCCCAGCATCATGTCTCAGGATTCAGAGACTGATCAGGATTTCTTAAGGCCACACAGTGCTGGATCATCCCTCCTCACCCGCTCCGTGGGAAAGTCTGTTCATAGAGTGCCTGTGGCAACCCTCCATAAGGAGCCGCATCAAACTTTTTCTTCTTGGCTGTCTCGTAACACAATGCCAGGCTACAGCCAGGGAATGGAAAACTTGGAAGCGGACAAGTGGGCTGAAACCCTGGCATTCTGATGGACTGCACTCTTTCTGTGGCACTGGCTATGGATGTCATGTCTCACAGGGTGGACATGAATTCAAGGCTTGTAGAAGTCTGCCTTTGGCAGACTCCCTAAAACCCAGTGGCAGAGTTTCATGTGCATACCGAGTGCAGGGTTCCTCTACATCTGGGGAAACCCTACAGAAACCCATCCTTCACACCCAATAGCAATACCCTAGGATGGAAGACCAGCCAGTATTTTGCCTTTTCAAGTGTTTATTTTTATACATTTTTTTGTATTAAAAAGAAAAGCATAATTACCACAAATTACAAAGGACTAAAGCAGGACTAGAATAATGAATGAATCACTTCAGCCTGGAAAGCAGATACTCTCAATAATATTAATGTTATAATACAAGCTCATTCAAGTATTTTACATTTTTTTTGTCCTTTTAAATATGATATCCTAGCACATAGTAAAGATAATGTACTACGAGCATTAAGGTGGAACCTTCTCCGCAAAGCCAGATGACAAGTTTTCCTCTCCAGTGAGAGATGGGCTCCAAGTTCTTATCTTCTCTGCCATCAACATGGCTGAAGGGGGAGAGGGTGGGTGTCAGGGAAAATACAGGGACCCTTTCACATGGGAGGTACTCTGGGGTTCCATTCAGGAGGGTGCCAGATAATTCAAATCACTCTACCCAGGCTTTTTTTTTTTTTTTTTTTTTTTTTTTTGGCAAAAAACCACCTTTGCCCTCCCTGACTAGTCGTCTTCCTTGTCCCTCCTCCTCACTTCCAGGACCTTCTAAGCAGCTTACTTTCTTTTATAAAATCAATCACCAGGAAAGGGAAAAAAACAGCTACAATGGAACAAAACAAAAACGTTTAACAACTTTGACATAGGGGCTCATCACCTCTATCTGAGCCCCAGGGGTCCAGGCTGGGGCAGGGCCGGATGGTCCTTCTCTAATGGTAGTGCCTTTGCTCCCAGGTGCAGGAGAGGACGGAAGAGAAACCTGCCCCTTAACAGGGCTGAGGCACACAGACCTGCTGATGTCTGATGCCCAAAGGTTATGTTGGCATGGACCAACCTTGGAAGGGACAGGATGAACAGAGGGATCTGGGCAGGCTGTTGCTTTTTGTCTCAGGTCTTGGATCCCCATGGGAGGATGGTGGGTGTGAAGTGGCTAGCCCTGATGGCCCCCGCCACTTCTGGCATGCTTGTCACAGATACATCGGTCCTAAATTCAAGTGTCTTCAGAAAGTGAAGATGTAAACTACTCTTTGCAACATTAACTCCTAACATGTCACAAAAAAAAAGGAAAGAAGAGAGAGAAAAAAAAAAAGCTCCCCACTCCAACCACCAGCCTATGTTGAGATGGAGTCCTCACCTCCCTGCCCCAAAGGGGCTTCCTTTCAAGGGTGTCTGTGAAGAAGATGGCAGCCCCCTGGCCTGGGAGTAAACTCTAGGTAAGAACAGCCTTTCCCCACACCCTAGGGCTTCCTTGTGCCCCCAAACCAGCAGAGGAAAAACACTGAGGTTTCTGTGGTGCTGGATACAGTACAGGGCTGCGTGACCTGAAGGAAAGAAAAGAAAGGAGAAGGGAGTCCAGGAATCCAGTGTCTGGTACAATGTGAGGCAGGCACCAGATGGCAGGGAAAGGCCTCAGATACCACCATCATAGCAGAGACCAGACGCTCATCCTTGGTTTGAGACATGAAGTCACAGGAACTGAGATGGGCTTCCCACATACCAACCACTAGGAGGGCAAAGGTGGGGGAGGGCACAAGCTAAAATTTAACAAGGTACCCAAGGTAAAGGGGAAGCCCTTGTCAGCCTGGGATACTGTCTGCTACTCCCAACCTTTGGGCCCAACAGAGGAACCAGCTGAAAAGGAGAGCCAAACACATTGCAGTAAGTGAGCAACAGGACCGTGAACTCCTCCATGTTACCCAGATCCCACTGAAAGTGAACATGCAGTCATGCCCATACCCAACACACATCCCAGTCCGTGTGGGTCAGTCCTTCATCATCCTCTCCCTGCATTCTGACAACAGCAGACTCCAGCCATTCCATTGTCATTTACAGCCCAACCCAAGCAGTCAGTGGCTAAAGAAGAGAATCAGGTATACTCTATGTCCACATATACCTTCCTGCCACAGGGCTTCACCAACTGGCAGGATTCCCCCCAGCCCCCAACTCCTCCTCATCCCTTGTTCCCAGGCGGGTCAATTGGAGAGTGGGCATAGATGGCTTGCAGAAGGGTATGCAAGATGGGGAGACTCCACCAGACCTTAGGAAGAGAATGGCATCTTTCTTCACCTTTTAAGAGAGACAGAGCCTCCTTGAAGTCTCAGAGATCTTTCGGAGCAACATAAACGTTTCCAAGCCTCAGCTGCAGGTGTTCACCTTTCCACTCTGGGTGGAGGAAGACGTTCAAGCTGAGGACAAGTGTGTTCCAGATGCAGGCCAACTCTGTTCTCCAACAGTTTGAAGGAAACTTGGCCTTGGGGTTCCCAGGATAGGATGAAGGGTGTCACGGCAGGACGGGGCCTGGCATGAGGCAACAGCAAGCAGAGCAAGGACACAACAGTGGCAGCAGTGTACAGACACAGGACGTCAGCTTCAAACGATGCAACAGCAGGGATATCTTGGGTACGGCTCTGATTTGAGCCACCCCCAACTCTCTTGCCTCCAGGATGGAGACACTGTACATGCAACAGTCCAGAGAAAAATTCTAGCCAGTCCAAGCCCAGGCACATCCAAAGAAGGTGGGAGCTCTTCGGGTTGACTCCACCGAGGAAAACAGGCATTTGGGTATTTCAGATTCCCGCTCCACAATAAGGCAACTTTTAAAAAAATATTATTTCCAAAAACAAAACAAAAATTCCAAGGGAAGGGGAAAGACATCACTTTCTGTGGATTAGGTGGG
>NW_016107441.1:4040606-4046437 GCF_001604975.1 Cebus imitator | reverse complement strand
TTTTTTTTTTTTTCCTTTTCATTTTCTCAAGGATGGAAAGGTCAGAGAAAAATAAAATAAATCATCTTTCAATAGTCTTTCCTGGTATAAGCAGCGTCTCTCTGGGCTGGGGAGTAAGGGTGTGGGGCAAGGGGAGTGGGGAGAGGCTAAAACCTTCCCCCAAACCCCAGTTTTATATCCTTTGGTTTCCTTCTCCCAGAAGATGGCAGAAGGGCATGATGGGGATAGCAGGGAGAGTACATGGTGATGACAAACCCCGGATGATCGAGGGGCCGATGCTCCTGGGGCCCAAGGGTACCACCAGAGCCTTCTATGGGACAGTGCTGGGCAATGGGGCCCGCAGGGCCTTCTTGTGGGCTGCATAGTTGGCTCGAGTGGGAGCAGAAGGAGGTTAGGGGTAGGGACCAGGGTTTCGGCCTACTAGCCGTGGGCAGGGCTGCAGAGTGATTTTGGTAATCCAGATGAACTATCAATAATTTAAAACTTGATATATATATATTTATATATATATATAAAAAAATCTCCCCCCTTCCCCCCACCCTTAGAAGAAGCTAGGATGTTAAGAGTCATGGAGAGAGGAGGGGGAAGGGGATGTAGAGGCTCCTGCCCAGGGGTACCTCTGATAGCCCAAATGGTGTACACATTGCTATTCAGCACGAAGGCCTGTCCTAGTAGCTTCAGGCCTGTCCCTTCATTGTCCCCTCTCCTGGGACTGGGCACCCCCATGGACTCTTACCCACCCCACCCCTTTCCCCTCTTCTCAAGCCCCAGGACTAAGGAGTTTTTCACTTTCCCAAAGTCTGTGTGTTCGAGTGCTGGCTTGTCCATTTGGCATCTTCCCGGACGGGCTGGCCGGTGGGTGGGGTAGGGGGTTGGCTGATCATGGCGGCAGGCCTGCTGGAAGACTGAGAAGGGCACCGCTTCCTGCCCTCACCACCGCCACCTCCTGCTACCACTGAGTGTCGCTTGTGGTTGCCCTCCTCACCCATAGGGGGCTGCAACAGAGAAAGGAGTCACAGGTGATCGGAGGCACTATCTACACCCTTTTCCTTGCCAGGTCTGTCTAGACACTTCCTATTTTTTATCTCCAAATACAGATAATGAATGGATTTAACCTTAAAAATAAGTTATCAGTTATTAAGCATTTCTCCATGCCAAGCCTTGTGCTGTTGTATGCACATTCTCTCAAGGGGTCAGCATCACCCTTTGATGTGGACCCATGGACATCCAATTTTATAGATGAGGAAACTAAAGCACAAAAAAAAAAAAAAAACTTCCCTTGGGTCTCATAGCTGGTAATTGGTAAAGACAAAACTTAGGTCTATTGGCCCCAAAAGGCCAGGCTTTTATCCAACCACATTTCTGCTTCCCTTCCAAGAAGGGATCTCTTGCTCAGAAATGTGGAATGTGGCATGTGGTATGCTGCAATGTCTCAGCTTAGAAGGCCCAGATCCTTCTGGAGATCATCTCATTCTCTTCAAGGCCCAAAGAGGATCCTGAACTAAAATTCAGACCATGCTCCAGCCTGGCCTTACCCTAACAAAGGTCCTATAACCCCAAGGGCAGACGTTTCCTTCCCTTTCTGGGAACCAAAACTGGGTCCTTAGTACACCCTAATACATCTACTCACCCCAAGGTTCTCTGTAACTTGTACCCCCCTTCTTTCCTTTCTCCTCCCCAAGGGTGGAAACGCTTCAAAATGAAAGAAAACAGATTTGTCTTTACAGTGAAAAACCTGAGTGGCTCTGCCATTATGTCACTGGATGGCCACAAACCTCAGTTTACCTGTCTGTGTAATAAAGTCCTGTCTGCACATCCACATAAGGGTTAAATAAGGTCGATGTAAAGTGCCTGGCACATAATAAACACTCAATAAATGGCAGTTTTAAAATGATAAATGCGACATGGTTTGGCTGTGTCCCCACCCAAATTTTTTTTGCCCCCCTAAACCTCCCCCCAATGTCAATCTTGAATTGCAGTTCCCATAATCCCACATGTCATAGGAGGGACCAGGTAGAGATAATTGAATCATGGGGGCAGTTTCCCCTATCTAGTTCTTGTGATAGTGAGTGAGTTCTCATGAGATCTTATGGGTTTTATAAAGGGCTTTTACTCCCCTTTGCTCTGCACTTCACCTTGCTGCCACCATGTGAAGGAAGACATGTTTGCTTCTGCTTCTGCCAAGAATTTAAGATTCCTGAGGCCTCCCCAGCCATGCAGAACTGTGAGTCAACTAAAGTGCTTTCCTTTATAAATTACCCAGTCTCGGGTATGTCTTTATTAGCAGAGTGAGAACAGACTAATACAAAATCTAAGGGCTATTATTGTCATTTACTTGTATTTGCCCTTTTGGTAAAAGGTTTGAAGGGACTAAGATGACTAACAGACATCTCTACTACAATATAAACTCTCAGAAGGAATAATTCAGTCTCTTTCCCTTATCTCTAAAGCACCCAGCAAAGAGACATCCAATCAGTATCTGCTGAATCAATTAAATTACTCCAACTTCCCTTGATATATCCAGCAGTAATAACACAGCCCTGCCACTGGATGTCACCATTGAGGCATTGCTCTAAGAACATAGGGACCTGGGCATTAATTTATAAACTGGGGTTGGAATTGGCCTTTTCCAGAAAAAACAAATGTGTGTATCTTGGATACCACCCATTATGACCAACTAGTATTGGCTAACTTGGGCACAGTAGCAAGGAGGGTGGTGAAATAGGAGAGAAAGAGCACTATGATGGTACCACAGAAGGGGGAAGCAGAAGCAACCATACAACTATCTCCAATTAGACTTCACTGGCCACTCACCCTCCATTTTAAAGATGAAAAAAACTAAAGCCCAAATTGTGGGGAGCAGGGAGAAGGGTTCCTGGGCTAGGGGCACAACTGGACCAGAATCCAAGCACCCTGACTCCTGGTCCAGTTTCCTTTCCAGGACAAATAGGGTTAGACAAAGACTTTCACTTACATCTACTCGGAAGTCTTCAAGACGTCGGAATTTGCCGAGGTATTCTTGCAGTTTGGGGTCAATGTCCAAGTTTTTGGCTTTGGAATATTTCAAGAAGGCCCAGAACTTCTCCAGCCCATACAGTTGGCCTGTAGGGAAAGAGAGGTACAGAAAAACTGAGCTAGTGAGGATAAACTCAAAGGAGTGAGAGGTGTTGCATAATATACAGAAAGACCCAAGTCGAACTGGGGAACAGGAGCCCTAGATGACCAAGGCCCACTGAGATCCAACTCTGGCTCTTACCAGCTTCATAGTCCTTCACCGTTTCCTCCTGAAAATCTTTGAATATGTCCAGCCGGAACTTCTTTTCCAGGCCATAACTGTAGTATCGAAAAAGGCACTCCAAACCATATCTGCAGAACACAAGTCAGTGAATCAGGGCAGTTTCTTCATCTGTAAAACGGAAAAATGTGCCTGCATAATGCAGGAACTATGAAACAGTTTAAACAATGTGTATTTCTGTACTGAAAAAGCAGCATATACACTTTAAGAATGCTAGTCTAAGTGGGTCCTGCATGAAATGTTCAGAACTTTCCTGGGGTCAATAAACTCTGCCCCCCTGCCCACAGACATTTATTTACTCTTACTCATTTACGAAGTGTCTATGGTTTCTTTCTGCTACAAGAACAAAGTGAATGGAGTTGAGTAGTTACAAATAAGACCTTATGGCCAATAAAGCCTATTTATGGACTATTTCCAGAAAAAGATGGCCAATCCCTGGTATAAGAACTCTGCAAAGCCATCTGACCATACCAATTAGTAGGTTTGTTCATTTATCTGAATCACAAATTTCACTTAAAGGAACACATGCAGCCAGGTGCGGTGGCTCATGCCTGTAATCCCAGCACTGTGGGAGGCCAAGGCACGTTGATCACTTCAAATCTGGAGGTCGAAACCAGCCTGATCAATATGGTGAAACCCCATCTTTACTACAATACAAAAGTTAGCTGGGCGTGGTGGTGGGTGCCTGTAATCTCAGCTGCTCAGGAGGCTGAGGCAGAAGAATTGCTTGAACCCGGGAGGCGGAGGTTGCTGAGAGCCAAGATTGTGAGACTACATTCCAGGCTGGGTGACAGAGTGAGACTCCCTCTCAAAAAAAGAAAAAAAAGCCAAAGAAATGGCCAAAACTGCAAATTTAGATTTTTTTTTTCTTTTTTTTTTGAGACAGAGTCTCACTAAGTCACCCATGCTGGAATGCAGTGGCATAATCTCAGATCACTGCAACTTCCACCTCCTGGGTTCAAGCCATTCTCCTTTCTCAGTCTCCCATGTAGCTGGTATTATAGGTGCATGTCACCACACTCAGCTGATTTTTGTCATTTTAGTAGAGACAGGGCTTCACCATGTTGGCCAGGTTGGTCTCAAACTCCTGACCTCAAGTGATCCACCCACTTCGGCCTCCCAAAGTGCTGGGAATACAGGTGTGAGGCATCACGCCCAGTCCAGATTTAAATCTTAATAGATGTACGAAACTGTTTATAGCAGCATTATTAAGCAAAATACAGAAGTCTATGAATAGAGATGCAATTAAGAATAATCATGGTGAATCTATACAATAGAGTAATATAAGCTATTAGAAATTAATAGTGGCCAGGTGTGGTGGCTCATGTCTCTAATCCCAGCAGTTTGGGAGGCCAAGGCGGGTGGATCATGACGTCAGGAGATTGAGACCAACCTGGCCAACATGGTGAAACCCCATCTCTACTAAAAATACAAAAATTAACTGGGCATAGTGGCGAGTGCCTGTAATTCCAGCTACTGAGGAGGCCGAGGCAGGAGAATTGCTTGAATCAGGGAGTTGGAGGTTGCAGTGAGCCGAGATCAGGCCACTGCACTCCAGCCTGGCGACAGAGCGAGACTCTGTCTCAAAAAAAAAAAAAAAAAAAAAAAAAAAAAAAAAGAAATAGTATAAATGTGTATTTATGGATACTGAAGAATGCTTACAATATATTATCAAATGGAAGACATGTTTAAACATGTTGGACACAGAATGATCCCACTAGCCCATTTTTGTAAACAAATATGTAAATTTTACAACTATAAAGCATACCAAATCTAGAAGAGCACAAACTTCATGGGATGTGCTAAATACATAAAATATGCCATGAAGAAAATAGGAAGCTTGATGGCAGAATAGCACTTGCTGTCTCTAGAATAATGCATGTTTTTATCAGCTTTTCCAAAATTGTCTTTTCTCATATAATTTACAGAGAGCACATTTTACATGGAAAATCGTGGCAGGGGTGTGGAAGTGTTTGTTTTTTTATTTTTTAAATACAAACAGGGTCTTGCTATGGCAAAAGGATCACATGAGCCCAGGCTGGTCTCAAACTCCAGGACTCAAGTATCTTCCTGCCTTGGCCTCACCAAGTCCTGGGATTACAAACATGAGCCACCATTGTCCAGCAAGGATAAAAGGATTCTTAAGGTTTTTTTAAATAGCAAAATATTGAAAACAAGCTAAGTATCTACCAATAGGAGATTAGCTAAATAAATCATGGTACATCCATATAAGACCATGTTATATTCTATACAAAAAAGAACAAGAAAGTTAATTATGTGCAGATATAGAATGACTCCAAAATATAGCATGAAGCAAAAACAAAACAAATGCAAGGCGCAAAAAATATTTTAACATAAGCCAGCTTTAGTGTCATCAAAAGGAGTGGTAGTGGCATGGGAGACTATACAGATACCTACTTGCTTACATAGAGTCCTTTATAAAGGACCCACAAGATTCTAACACTGGTTGCTTGATGGGTGGGGGACAGGGATGAGACAACTCTTCATTATATAATCTTTTTTTTTTTTTTTTTTT
>NW_016107441.1:4039359-4040585 GCF_001604975.1 Cebus imitator | reverse complement strand
AAACTCAAAAGTCGCCCAGGCTGGAGTGCAGTGGTGTGATCTTGGCTCACTGCAACCTCTGCCTCCTCGGTCCAAGCAATTCTCCTGCCTCAGCCTCCCGAGTAGTTGGGACCACAGGTGTGTGCCACCACGCCCAGCTAATTTTTTTGTATTTTTAGTAGAGGCAGGGTTTCACAGTGTTAGCCAGGATGGTCTCAATCTCCTGACTTTGTGATCTGCCCACCTCCGCCTCCCAAAGTGCTGGGATTATAGGCACCACCATGCCAGGCAATATAACCTTTTAAACAAACTGTTTGAAATTTGAACCATGTGAATATATTGCTCATTTAAAAACAAATTTTTCATAAAGTATATGAATAAAAATACACATTCAAGAAATTTCCAACTACAGTTCTGGAAGCAGACCAACTAGGGACCCCACACCACACCTAAGCAGCAGCCAAAGTCCCCCACCCCAAACCTGCTCACCTGTAGCCTTCTTTGGCATCCTCCAGAGCCAGCTGCTTGAACTCCTCATACATCTTTTTGTTGAAGTGATCTCGGAGGAAGAAGGACCAGAAGCGGAAGAGTGTGTTCATCTCCTGAGACTGGCCAATGCCCAAGCGTTTCCGCTCTGATGGGAAAGAAAGGAGGAAAGACAAGTCTCAGGTTCATTCAGGATGCTCTTGCTTCAGGGACAAAGGATCCTGGAACTTAAGACTTGGTCCTTTCTCCTGTGCCTTCAAATCCTCTTGCACATGATCTGCCACTTCAGTCATTCAGCAGATATTTATTGAGCACTAACCATTCTGCACCAAGCCCTGATGCTGGGAGCTGGGCCTGTACTTTCCCAGGAGAAGTGGCAGCAGCTTCTGAACCAGGCTGGCAATCTAGCTCTTCACCTCAACTTGCACTGCTTTCAAGTGCCGTTGAGAAAAGAGAAGGCATGAACAAACTGTAAATTCTAACAAACTATATTCTGCTCATTACCAATATTTATCTCAAGAGTCCTGCTGGGTGGATCACAAGGTCAAGAGATCAAGACCAGCCTGGCCAACATGGTGAAATCCCATCTCTACTATAAATACAAAATTAGCTGGGCATGGTGATGGGCGCCTGTAGTCCCAGCTACTCAGTAGGCTGAGGCAGGAGAATCACTTGAACCTGGGAGGCGGAAGTTGCAGTGAGCCAAGATTGCGCCATAGCACTCCAGCCTGCCTGGCAACAAAGCAAGACGCTGTCTCCAA
>NW_016107441.1:4033534-4038519 GCF_001604975.1 Cebus imitator | reverse complement strand
AAAAAAAAAAAAAAAAAAAAAAAAAAAAAAAAAAAAAAAAAAAAAAAAAAAAAAAAAAAAAAAGAAATATAAAATGGTACCTCCACTTTGGAAAACAGTCTTGAATTTTGTCACATGGTTACCACATGTCCCAACAATGCTACTCTTGCACCCAAAATAAAGGAAAAGCAACATCTACAGGAAACCTATATGTGAATATGCTCAGTAGCATTATTCATGATAGATAAAAAGTAGAAACAACCCAAACAGCAATCAACTGATGAATGGATACACAAAATGTGATACATCCACACAATGGAATATGATTTGGCAATAAGAGGAATAAAGTACTGATGCATGCTACAACATAAACCTTGTTGTATTTGTTAGTATACAAAATATACTAAGGGAAAGAGGCCGGTAACAAAGGACTACCTACAACATAATTTCATTTATGTGAAACTTCCAGAATAGGCAAATCCTTAGAAGCAGAAAGTAGGTTAGTAGTTTCATAGGGCTGGGAGGATTTGGGAGGTAGGGAGTAGTTTGCATGTATAATGAGTATGACTGGTAAGGGGCTTAGCATTTCTTTTTAGGATAATGAAAATGTTCTAAAATTGATTCTGGTGATGGGCACACAACTATAAGAATTTATGTATAGCTATTACACTGTATACTTTAAATCGGCATATTGCATCATACATAAATTATATACCAATAAAGCTGTTATTACACATAGACAGAGTAAGAAAGAGAGAAGTGAAGTGGATGAACCAAGAATTTAGCAGCCATGTTTTGTTGAATGAAGGGGGATAGACGAGTTAATAACTACAGGTGACTAGTTAGATTGGTTTTGTGTATCTTTACAGCCAACCTATCAGAATACTAAAAGAGGGGAAGACAGACGCGAGCATCTAGACAGGCTCTTTCCTTACACTATCTTCCATAGCGGGGGATCAGCAAGCTACTTCTGTAAAGGCCCAGAGAACAAATATTTCATATAGTCTCTGTCACTAATCTTTCTTTTCTTACAACTTCTTAAAAATGTGAAAACTGTCCTTAGCTCCAAAGCTACAAAAACAGACTACTGGCTGGATTTGGTTCACAAGCCACTGTTTGGTAACCTTTCTTCTGGAGAGCATATGTCACTGCTTACATACCCTTTTGTGATTGACAGTGGACTAGACCTGACAATAGCTGGGTCAGTAATCGTGCCAGAGATACAGAAATACTTAATTGACAACTTTAATATCAATAGAGGAAGATCAAGGAACAGGAATGTTGTTGAGTGCCATATTCCCCTAGCTTCCTACATTTTAAAACGACCTTACCCGAGTCTAACTTCAATCCTTCTTGCTATAACGTCATGTCTTATTTTGCTCTGAAGTCAGATAAGAGTCACCTATTCTCCCCACCCCCAACTCTTACAGTCTGGGTCTAAATAAGGGCCCCAGAGGCTCATCCCCTGCCCCCGCACTTCTTACCATTAAGGCAGCGCCTACGATACTTATGGTAGACGTGTTGTGTGAAGCCATTTTCCTTGAGCAGTTCATGGGAAGGATGCTGGAACTTGGGCAATGACTGGGGAGTACAGCCATAGCTGCCAACTGTAGGTGTCCCTTCTGAGGGGCTGGAGCTACAGAAACCACAAAAGATACTGTCACCAGGTTCCCCACAGCAGCCCCACCATAAGGTTAGGAGGGGTCCCTCTGATCCTTTCTGTCAGCCAAGATCCACCCTCTCACAGGGCATCAAACAAGGAGGCTCAGTTACCGTACTGGGCCTTTAACTTATATCCATGGGTCTGATTAACTCTGCATCAACAACTCTCAAAAAGGCTTTACAAAGAGGTACTGAGGCTTACAGAGATTGGGAAACTCATCCAGGGTCATAAGACTATTTAATGGCAGAAACTTGTCCAATGATAAAACTCAAGTTTTAGTCATTTATTAACTTTAAGCATTTAACCTTCTTTAATGAGCCATTTGGGTCAATGCAACTACAGTGAACCCTTGAACAACATGGGTTTGAAATGCATGGATCCATGCATGGCTTGCCCACCCAACCCACAGGCATGGGTCCACTTATACGCAGATTAATTCCACCTTTGCCACTCTTAAGACAGCAACATCAATACCTCCTTCTCAGCCTGCTCAACGTGAAGACCACAAGGATGAACATCTTGATGATGATTCCACTTCCACTTATTGAACAGTAAATATTTTCTCTTACAATTTTAACTTTTATTTTACATTCAGAGGTATTTATGCAGGTCTGGTAGGTAGGTAAATTATACCTCACTCTCCTCCCTCCCCTCACCCTCAAGTAGACCCTAGTGTCTGTTGTTCCCTTCTTTGTGATCTTAGGAACGTTTTTTCTTTAGCTTACTTTATCGTAATAAGATAGTATGTAATACATACAATATGCAAAATATGTGCTGACTGTATGTTATTGGTAAAGCTTCTGTTTAACAATAGGCTTTTGGAGAGTCAAAAGCTATACATGGACTTTTGACTGCATGTGGGGTGGACACTCCAGCCCCTTTGTTGTTTAAAGACCAACTGTATATTTTTTTCAAAAGCATGCCTATTCACAGTCTGTGCCAGCTCTGCAGGAAGCAGAGGGCATAAGTTGGTGGCTCTCAAACATTGCTTTGGGGAACAGGGAACACACACTGGGGCCATCTTACTGAAATAAATAAAAAAGAGTGTGAGCCTTACCCCAAGAAGCAGAGTCAGTAGTTACAGGTAGAGCCAATAAATATGTATTTTTTTTTAATTTTAAAAAATTTTCAGGTAGTCTCCCAAGACACAGTAGGCTCAGAGACTCCCAGAAATCTGTATATTCAACTACCTGGCTATCTTTCCACAGGTAGGAAGTAGATATCCAGGCCTGGAAACCAATTCAGAGAGATTTTCTCTCGGCATGTAGGAAAATCTGATCTCATGTGACTGCCACACCACTCCTTTAGGAAAAAAGCCTCCCTGTTCCCAGGTCCTGGGCTGAGCTTTTCACACTGGTTTTTAGAAACCCTCTTAGATGAGGGTCCCTTTAACTTTTAGACCAATCTTCTTGGTCCAGTCAACTTCATGGCTTGCCTACCCAACCCACAGGCAGCCTGATCACTCTTCCCCTACTGTCCCAGGTACCTGATGGAAGCAGTACGGGGCCTGTGCTCGCGGGAATCCATCACCCAGCCCACATGGCTCTCCAAGGGTGGGTTTGAACTGTGTCTTGTCTTTCTTTTTCGAGGCATCTGCAAAGGTTAGCCCAGGGTTTGTTACTTACTATCTGTACTCCTACAATTCTGAGAAGCATCAAGCACTTGTAGGACTAAGATATTCTCATGGGTGTGATCTCTCACGTTTTACAATAGCATTCTCATATCTGTTCTCTTATAATGTTCACAATGTTAAGCTAGGAACTGGTATGCCTATTTTACAGGTGAAGAAATCAAGGTTTGGTAATGAAGTGATTTGCCCAAGGACTCATACCTGGGTCAATCCTCCTTAGGCCTTTCTACATGGGGCCACCACTCCCACACACAATATATTTTGCAGATGTTTCCATCTAATCCTAAGTGAGCCCACCAGCCTCAGAACACAGAGCAGGTAAAGGATTAGGCACTTCCTTATCTTAGACAAACAAGGCAAGGGAGAGAAGCAAAGCACTGGAATGCAGTGAAGCTGGCCCAAGACTGAGTAGCCCGGCAGGAACACCCCACCTTGGCATCCAGTGTCCGTCCTTCTTTCACCACTGGGTAAAACCGTGATGTCTGGCTTGAATCTTTGAGCTGTGGTGTCCGGGGAGTGCGGGGGGTCCTGGTGTTGCGGTAGTTTGGTGACTCTGGGACAGTGGTTGGTAGAGAGCGGGCGATGGTGGAGGGTTCAGGAGCACCAAACAACTTGTTGGCCAGGGCATCCGTGGGAACTGCAGAGACAGAGAGAGGAGTCAGGAAGCAGGGGAAGGCCTGTGGTATCCACCCTTTGATAGTCCCCAGTCCAAGGGCTCCAGACCCTCTCACCCATGTCAAGATCTCAGATGTCTGCCTCTCACCTTGCTGGAACCGAGGTGGCCCAGGAGGAACTTCCTGGTTGGGATCCACAGGGGGCTCAGGGGTCAGTGTATCAAACTGCTCCCGGCTGATCATATTGACTTTTTTGAAGTTCTCAACCTCTTGCTGCAGAGGATATGATTTGGGTGGGGAAAGAAGTAAGTAAGCAGGCTGCTCTAGCCTGTTTAAGGAATCAAGACTGGCAGGAAGTTGGAGAGGGCAGCTCCCACATAAGTGGAATTCGGGTCCCTAGGCTCTCAGCTGCCCAGTCACATTCCTCACCCCAGTTACCTTGGCACAAGTGTGCTAGCCCAGAATAAAACAGTACTTGCCTCACCCTCCCTGTAGTAAGACTGAGATCAAGCTAACAGCAGGTCCTCAGGAACTCACTACAGACTCCCCTGAAAGCTCCAGTGTTTACCCATCTCTCTTTCTGTGACTGCCTTATCACACAGTGGCTGGACAACTCTCCTTCCTCCTTATTTCCAGTAAATGCACTATTACTTGTTACACAGGCTCATCCAAGGACAACCTACCACCAAACATACCCACTCTGTAAAATCCTACAACAGAGATGTTTTGACTGTTCCCAGGCAGCAGCAATTTTTTAAAAGACCTATCTTTTCTCCATTTTCCATATAAAGCAAGCTTCTTAAAAGGCTTCTAAATTTGTAGAGGCCTAAATATTTAAGACTAGAAATAGGCGAGGTGTGGTGGCTCACGCCTGTAATCCCAGCACTTTGGGAGGCTGAGGTGGGCAGATCACAAGGTCAAGAGATCGAGACCATCCTGGCCAACATGGTGAAACCCCGTCCTCTACTAAAATACAAAAAATTAGCTGGGCATGGTGGTGCGTGTCTGTAGTCCCAGCTACTTGGGTGGCTGAGGCAGGAGAATTGCTGGAACCCAGGAGGTGGAGGTTGCAGTGAGCCAAGATTGCGCCACTGCACTC
>NW_016107441.1:3991276-4033440 GCF_001604975.1 Cebus imitator | reverse complement strand
AAATAACAATCTACCTTATTCTATTCCCCACAAAAGTGTCTAGCCAACTGTTATAACATTAACTGTGGATGCACAGGTAGAACAATAACCACCCCCACCTCACCTGAAGAGTTTGCAGTGTTTATACATCACTCCTCACTCCTAGTGTCCAAGCTAGATGTCAATCACCATCCCCTTTCCACATAGAAAAACTGAGATTCTGAATTATAAGGACCTGCCTAAAGTTGCAAAGCTAATCAATGTTCCTCTTCTCTGTATACTTCAGGCACCCCAGGCTCCACAATCACTGCTACATCCAAACCTCACCTTGATCTGGGAATACTCAGGTTCGAACTTCTCAGCCCAGAGGTCCTGCTCATAGTAGAAGAGGCCATCATTAATGACCTTGGCCAGCTCAGCGCTCATCTTGGCACGGGAGGTGTGGTTGCCTGTGCGGTCCCCCCCTGGGTGCCGACGCATGTAATGTGGTGTCTGGGTGACAATGAGGATCTTGTTGACATCCCTGTCATCAATCTCATAGTCAGATTCCTCATCAGACCAGGCGGTAAAGGTGTTCTTCCGCCCATCCATCTGCTCCATCTCCTCATCAAACAGGAAATCCAGTTCCTCTTGCTCATCCTGATCCTTGGACATCAGCTGCTGGGAGGGCAGCTGCTGAGGCAGAGAGGTCGGGTGGGTAAATCTGGGCTCCTCTGACTTCTAAATCAGGACAGACGAAGGGGAAAAGGAATCACTGGGGGCTCTCGGCCCAGATTCTACAGCTATTCCATGAAAGGGAGGCTCCAGCCCCTCAGCGTAGGACTGTACAACTATGACCCTGGTAACACAAGTGTTGTCCTGGAGTCAGCTTTATGACTATGAGAAAGGATGTCTCATAGGAGTCCAGGTTCCTCCACTCACAGCTCACATCAGTCACTCACAAACAACTAGATGATGAGTTCTCTATATGCAGAAACTGTGCTCTCATTTACCTTTATATCCTACATAGCACCTAGCCTAGGAGCGGGCAAACAGAAGTTCAGCAGGTTGATTCATCCATTTATCCATCTACTCAACATCTCCCAATAAATTGGAAGTTCCATGAGGAGCAAGGACCATAGTGGCCTTGCTTTCCATTATATACTCAGTATCTAGATGGGGATCTGGTAATAGCAGATGTTCAATTATATGATAAATAAGGAAGTACCATTAGTACCAGGCTCTGTATGAAAAACATAAAAGCAGAATAATGAATAAGACAAGGTCCCTGTTACTTAGGGTGCTCAGTTTAGTGGGAGAAAGTCAACCAAACAGCCAACTGCACTGTGGTATGGTAACGGCTATAAGCAGGTTTGCGGAAGCACAAGTGAAGGGAGCTTAGCCAACTGGGACTGAGAATGGTTTGGGAAGGCCTCTTGAAGAAGTGACTACCACAGGATGAACGGTAACTAAGCCAGATGAAGATAGGGACAGAGTATCCTAGGCAGAAAGAACAGCATTGTTGCAAAGGCAAGAGAAAACAGGATGCCTTCAGCAAACAGAAACTATTTCAGTTTTGACAGAATGATTATATGAGACACTGAGAGAGAAGCATTTGTCTAAACTCACAATATTTATTCAAAAGTAGATTCCCTGCTGTGCCAGGTCAAAGCAGGGGCTCTAATTCTGGAATGGGAGCTAAGTCTGGCTCCTGTTTCAAACAAAACTTTGTAGGCCTGCACTTTGTAAGACCCTTATCCACTTACTACCTTTTCCCTCATGTCTCTAACTGGATTTCCAACACTTTTTAAGGGCTGAAGCCAGAACGGTGGGGAATTCTGGGTATGAACAGGCAGGCAAGAGAAAGGAGATGAGAGGTAGTCACTGCAGTAATGATAAGGGAGTATAGAATCCCACAGACCCAAAAGTCCAAGTTCAATTCTGAAGCCTCCTCACAAGTCCCAGGCCAGAGTCTCCAGGGGTAAGAGTGAGCAAGTATGTGGAGAAAAATCAGCATTTAAAAAGGAAGTAGCAATTTTAGTTAGAGATTGTAATACCTCTCTAACAGTAAGCTTCATCTGTTTATATATATATATATTTATATATATATATATATATATATATATGAACTATTTCTAGAATATTCTAACCTCTCCTTCCTTTCATCTTAAGATGGGGAAACTGAAGCCTTGAGGCATTAAACAGGCTTCCCAAGGTCACCTCGCCATTAGTGCAGCAGACCTGTGTGTTCTAGTGTAGACTAACTCGATATCTCACCCATGCATCTTCTTCCTATCCCTTCCTTCTTTTGAGGGCCTAAGGGGCTTACATACGTGACAGTGGAAACATACTCAGGGAAAAGACACTGAAAATGCAGCCCCAGAAATTTAGATGGAGCAAAAAGAAGAGCCAAGAATCAAGAAAACTGAAACACTGCTGCCAGATGCTGCATAATCTCTTCTTATGAAAAATGTCACCAAGGAACTTACACAGTAGGATGCCCTAACGGGTGGTCCCCAGGAAATGGAAACAGGCCAAATCAACCTTTCTGCAGCCACTACTGGTAACTTCAACTCACACTACGACCCTGAACTACCCAGATTTCCTCCTGGCCCCTCAGAGCTAGAGTGCTGTGCCCATGTGATATCCCCTTCAAGAACCCTAGGTCAGAGTGCTAGAACCAAGGCAATAGACAGGCCTCACCCACCTTGGGCCGTGCTGGGGACGGCCGAGGCCTCTTCTTCACTTCAATCCAGTTCTCGGAATCCAGGTCAGGCAGGCTAGCAGACAGGCCCTTGGGTAGTGTCTTTAGGTTGCTAACCTCCTCTGTTTTGGTTGGCACTGGGGTGACTGCACGAGGAGAGCCAGGTGCCGACTCTAAAGGGTGGAAAGATGAAGTCCTCATCCCTCCAGTCTTTCTCCTGATGCCAGCCCTGAGGAGGACTATTGCCTGGAGGACAAGGGCAATCCATATGCCAGCAAGTACCTACCTGTCTCCTTCTGGTAGTGCTGACGGGGGACAAACTCAGGGCAGTTGAGAAGCTGGGAGAAATCAGTCTGTGAATAATCCACTATTGGGGGACCAGGAAGAGGCCACTTTTCTGGTTCCTCCCTCCTACGAACTTTCTCATCAACAATCTCCACAACCTTGCTGTCTTTTAGGGCCTGCAAGGGAGGAGAAAGAAGAGGGGATGAAGAAGAATATCTAGGACAGAAAGGTCTTGGAAATGGTCGTCAACTGGGTTCCCCTGAGTCCAATGCTAGCTTGGGCAACAGAGCGAGACTCCATCTGTATTTAAAAAAAAAAAAAAGCCAGTCACAGTAATACTATAGTAAAACTAAACTAGAAAATATCTAACTTGCCATCACAAAGGCAATTTAAATATTTACAGCATACTCATTTGATGGAACACTACTCAGACATTAAAAAACAATTTTACATGTGCTGAGATAGAAAAATTCACAAAATAGTGGTCAAAAAAGCAGGCTGGGTAAAGTGGCTCACACCTTTGTAATCCCAACACTTTGGGAGGTCAAGGTGGGTAGATCGCTTGAGTTCAGGAGTTCAAGACTAGCCTGGGCAAAATAGCGAGACTCCATTACTACAAATAATATTTTTTAAAAATCAGCTGGGCATGGTGGCTCACACCTGTGGTCCAAGCTACTTGGGAGCCTGGGTGGTTGAGGCTGCAGTTAGCTCTGACCACACCATTGTACTAACTCCAGCCTGGGCAAAAGAGCAAGAACCAGTCTCAAAAAAACAACCAAAACATCCATCTATAGAAGCAGCAGTGGAAAAAACAATGTGGCATTCCACACAGTGGTGAGCTACGCAACTGTAAACAGGAATGAGGAATATCTTTCTATTATATACTGCTACTTTGCAGTTAGCTCCCACATATATTATGTGAAAACAAAGAACTGGAAGAAATAGATGTGTTGTATATTTCCATTTACCTAAGAAAAAAAGATACAAATACATATAGAGGCATATGCTTTTCTCTTAAATGGAAAGGTTCTAAAAAGTTTGCCTATAAGAGAAGAAAGGGGGTAGGTGACAGAATGTAAGTCAGACTTTTAGGAATATACCAGGCTGAGTCTCTAGAACCATGTAATGTTTTATGCAAATGTTAAACAACTTAGAAAATTATAGGGAGAAGAAGAAAGCAATCTCTAAAACTTGGGAGCAAAAATAAAACTAATAAAGTTAAATGTGGTGTAACCACACAAAGATTCTTTCAAATAACTTGAAGATACAATAATTTGACTGTGTAAGTTGAAAAACTGTTTTCAGTGGTAGTGGAGGTATTTGTAAGAATAATGTGGAGCTTGGCACAATGGCTCACGTCTATAATCCCAATACTTTGGAAGCCGAAGTGAGAGTATGGCTTAAGCCAGGGAATTTGACACCAGCCTGGGCGACACAGCAAGACTCCATCTTTACAAAAAATTTAAATATCAGCCACGCATGGTGGTGTGCACCTGTAATCCCAGCTACTCAGGAGGCTGAGGCAAGAGGACTGCCTGAGTTCAGGCGGTTGAGGCTGCAGTAAGCCATGATCACACCACTGCACTCCAGCCTATGAGACAGAGCAAGACTCTGTCTCTTTAAAAAAGAAAAAAAACACTATAGACATACTGTGAAATAAAACAAATTAGTAATTATGTTGATATCATTAGGAATTAAGATTTGGGGCATGAGAGAAAAGAGTAGGTAAAATAAAAGACCCACAAGTTTAAGTAAAGACCCTGTAACTCTGAATTTTAATAGAAAATATCAGAATAGGCCAGGCATGGTGGCTCATGCTTATAATCCCAGCACTTTGGGAGGCCAAGGTGGGTCACCTGAACTCACCTGAGGTCAGAAGTTCAAGACCAGCCTGGTCAACGTGGTAAAACTCCATCTCTACTAAAAATACAAAATTAGCTGAGTGTGGTGGCACATGCCTGTAATCCTAGCTACTTGGAAGGCTGAGGCAAAAGAATCACTTGAAATCGGGAGGTGAAGGTTGCAGTGAGCTGAGATTGTGCCAATGCACTCCAGCCTGGGCAATAAGAGCAGAACTCCATCTCAAAAAATAAAAATAAAAATAGCCGGGCACGGTGGCTCAAGCCTGTAATCCCAGCACTTTGAGAGGCTGAGGCGGGTGGATCAGGAGGTCAAGAGATCGAGACCATCCTGGTCAACATGGTGAAACCCCATCTCTACTAAAAATACAAAACATTAGCTGGGCAAGGTGGTGCGTGCCTGTAATCCCAGCTACTCGGGATGCTGAGGCAGGAGAATTGCCTGAACCCAGGAGGTGGAGGTTGCCGTGAGCCGAGATTGCGCCACTACACTCCAGCCTGGGTAATGAGAGTGAAACTCCATCTCAAAAAAAAAAAAAAATAAAATAAAAATAAAAAATATTAAAAAAAGAAAATACCACAATAAGCCCATGATTTATTTTATCTCACCAAAAAAATCATCTAGAAAAAATGAATAACCAAGTACCAATAAGCACCCCTATAACTCAGACTGGTATCTAAATACCATTTCCCAAAAGAAAGGAGCTAGAGTTCCTTTTAAAAGTGGCCAATTCCAGATTTGGAGCAGGAAATGTGTAAGAGGAACTAGGGTCCCACTGACCAAAGATGGGACAATTTAATTCAATGCATTAACTGCAATGGACAGAAATAAATCTGTTTGAACCCATAAGCTTATAACAACAAATAAAACCAACCACCAAATCTCACTGGTCACCTATGAAAGCTAGAATTAGAGATAACTCATAATTCTGCAAACTGGTTAACAAAGGGAGGAAGATCAAACATTAATCTGCCCTTCCTGCACAAACTATACCTCTTGGTAACTTAATAGCTGATTAGGCAAAGTTACTCCTTGAAGAGGTATTCCACCTAATGAATGAAGACTGACTGACAGAATTAGTATACTGTCATTTTACAATCCTAATGAATATTGCTGGCAGCTTACATCACAAGAGAGCCAATCAAATTAAATGTTATATGCCACCTGAGAAAAAATACATTATGATAAAGTATTCTTGACAAGGAGGGGAAAAAACTCCAAAACCTGAATCTGATCAGGCCTCTTGACCACCAATTTACAAAAAACTTGGAATACAGATGAAAATGTTAAAATGACACCCCTATGCCTTATGGAAAATTCTACAGAATATACAACCTAGTCTATTCAAATAATGAAATGCAAGGAAAAAGAAAAATAGAGGCCAAAGGAGACTTAATAAGACAAGATACAGGTCTTGCTAGTTTTTTGTAGAGACGGGGTCCTGCTATGTTACCCACGCTGATCTTGAACTCCTGGGCTCAAGTGACCCACTCCTTGGCCTCTCAAAGCGCTGGGATTGTAGGTATGAACCACTGCACCCAGCCTATAGGTCTTCTTTGGATTCTAATTCTCACAAACTATTTAAAATAAAATATATATATATATATATATATATATATGACAAAAGTAGGGTTAATTTGGACTGACTGAATATTTGATATTAAAGAACTGTTAATGTTTTTAGGTATGATAATGATATTGTGGCTATTTTCTTTTAACAAGTCTATCTTTTAGAAATCTATAGTAAAATCTATTTGTGAACAAAATGTCAGGCTTTCTAGGATTTTCTTCAAAAGCAGTATGTGAGAATAAACAGATGAGGGTACAGATGGAGTAAAATTAGCCATAAACTGATACTTGCTGAAGCTGGTAATGGGCTCATTATACTACTCCACTTTTGTCAGTTTATGACATTTTCTACAATGAAACAGATAGAGAGATGGGGGAGAGGGGAGGGAGGGAGGAGGAAGGAGGGTAAGGAAGGAAGGAGGGAGGGGAAGAAGGGAGGGGAGGGAGGGAGGGAAGAAACGGAGGAGGGTAGTTAAGGCTTGAGACTTCAGCAGAAATCATCAGATGATGATTCTTCCAGGGCTTTCTGCCTTGGCCCAATCTCCAGCTCTCTAAGGACCTTTCTTTCCCCTGCATCCCAGCTCCAGGGAGGAAGACATACCGCAAAGATGAGTGAAATGTCAGTGGTAAGGGCCTGCACTCGGTGGAAGGAAGCAATAAGGGTGATGGGTAGGAAACCATCAGCATCCATTTTCCTTCGGAGGAAGAAGTCTCGCTCTAAATTGTCCACGCTGAAGTAGTATTCACTAAGTGGAGGGAAGAAGTAGTTATCACCGAGGGATTGCTGCATCAGTTTTATGACTATGCCTTCCTTGTTCTGCTACACATCCCAGCAATCTTACACAGCCTCTGACCTAGCCCATCCCTATCCTACATACCAACAGTGTTGAGTGCTGAAAAGAATTGATGTGATCCCTTCATGGCATCGTACCTTGTTTGGATCAAATCACTCCCTCTGCTCTAAGCCCCTTGACATGCCTGACAAACTGCTCATCCTCCTTTAAATTCCAGTCCAAATATTGTTGGTCACTTTCTCTTCTGCTCCTAAAAGACTTATAAACACTCTATTGCAACCATTTATTTTCTTGTATGACTTCCTTACTGGACTGAGAGACAATATATCAAAGTAGTTAAGAGCAAAGGTTTTACAATCAGACAGAAAAGGATTTAAATCTGTGCTTTGTTACTTATTAGCTGTGAGATTCTGTGCAAATTACTGGGCCCATTTGCTTGTCTATAAATTGGGGCTAAAAGACTCAGCTCACAGGAATTCAACAGATAAGAATTGTAGGACTAACTAAGATAATGCGTCTAAAACACTTAACATTGAACCTGGCCAATAGTGAGGATTCAACAAACGTTTAGTTAGTATTCTGTCAATGTTGTCATTACAAATAGAAGCACAGAAGGGGGTAGATTCTTAACATTTTCCCTCCTGTTGTACTGGTATAGTTTCTAATTTTCTTAAAGTAAATGTTGTACCACTTCTGTAATAAACAATGAGAAAAACTAAACTGTTAAGCACCAGAAGGGCCCATCCAGCCCTGCTCTGCCCAGCTATGACACCCTAGCAACCCCTAACCTCTCACTCATTCCTCCGGGATCTGCGCACTCACATCTGGCGCTTGATGTAGTCTTTGAGCAGTTCCTGATCCACGCTGTAAAGCTCGGTGCTGCTGACATTGTCAAAGTAGTAGGTGATGTTGTTCATGTACTTGGGGGTACGAGGCCCCTCCACACCATCAAACTTTCGGTAGCCAAACTGGTAGTCAAAATGGGCTATGGGGGAAATGGGCGCCATGAGGAAGGGAGGCTTCTGTCCACCACTCCCGCTGCACTCCCTTGGACATCCCGGAGCCCAAAGGGGCCTCACGTACTTCGAGTGCCACCCCGGCCGCGTCCCCGGCCGCGACCACGCCCCCGTCCACGGCCACGGAAGGAAGCCCGCGCCCCACCAGCCCCATCACTCTTCACACTCGATGTCTCATCCTGGTCGTGCCAGGCAGGCTCCGGTTTGATCTCTGGTTGCCAGGCTGGGGTGGGGGGGGCCACGGGCACGTAGGTGGCAGGCTCAGACCCTATGGGGAGAGGGGTACTGGGTCAGGCCTGAGGGCGACTCCCAAGTCCAGGCCCTCCATAGTGGGTAATGCATACCTTTGATCTCTCCGCGGTTGGCAGGTATGTGTCTCGGCTCCGGCGGGCGAGTGGGGCGTGAAGCCAGTTTCTCTCTGGGCACTTCAGGCTTCATGTCTATTTGTAATGGAACCCACTTGTGTTTGTTTCCTGGGAGACAGCATGGGCACATGAGAAAGGCTTGAGGGAGAGGCCACTCCTAGCCAGCTCTACCCAACTCTTCTTCCTCTGCCCTGGACTTGGACCCAAATCACAATCTGGTTACCTTGGGCAGATCCCTTTCCCATACACTAACCCTCTTTTTCATCTCTAAAATAAGATGGTCAGTGTGTTGGAGATGCCTCATTAACTCCCAAGATCAATGTCTCCATGGCCACAGAATCCCCTTCTGGACTCAGACACATAGCTGCCCAGAATGAAGACCATGCTTTCCAGACTCCTATAGACAGGTGCCAAAATGCTGCCTACAAGAGCTGAGCTGAAGTAACCAACTCCAGGTTGAATCCCTAAAAGGAAGGGGTCCACCCTTCCCTCTTCCTTTCCTGCTAGCTAGGGGGAGAAGGAAATAGGAAGTCATCAGGATGCTGAAAAGCCAGTGTACCACAGCAAGCTAAAGGGATTCAGGAGGAGTTGCCATACCATGCCTGGCCTATTTACACCAAGCTGTTACATCAAAGAAAGTAAAGTTTTATCTTGTTTAAACTGTGGTTACTTTGGATCAGTATTACGGAAGCCAAAATTTCAGCAGGTTTCCTGAAAGTTCTTGTCTTCGAGACGAGGGACTGATGAATGACAGACGGCTGAAGGCTGCTGTCTCACCAGCCTACATCCATCAGTTTCCTACTGACTTTTCAGAGGGAGCGCCTAAAACTCCTCCAGCAGCCCTGTGGAATCCTGACATTTCAGAATTTTACCCTGCCACCTTCTCCCAAGTCCTGCTCCCAGTCACTCACCTTTCTTCTTCTGCCCGCCTCGCTGGCAATCCTCATCTCCATTCTTTTCCTCCCCTGATTCGTCCGATTTGGTTTTCGGACTCTCCTTACTATCGCTCCCTTCTCCTTTCTCCTGTTCCTTCATGTCCTTCTTGGGTGGCAGTTTACGGGCAGGCTGAGGCTTGTGGGACTGTGGCTATAGCAGGAAGTAAAGTAACAGGGAGGTAAGTGTGAGTGCTTCATGGTATGGGAGGGAAGGCACTCCCTGCTACTAGAAAGGTGGGCAGGGGCAACAACATGCAATGGCGGGATGGATTCTAAGGTCGTTTTCAGACCTGAAATGGTTTCACTGGGAAGCATGGTCAAATAGGCCAGAAGGTGGGAGAGGCAACTTATCTCTCCAGCTTCCAAGTCTAAGTGACAGAGACAACCCTCAGGACGGCGGTGCTGAGGCTCACAGGGGCAAAACTACTCCCTGCGACAGGGCCATGTTACCTAGGTAGTCTGTGGGATGGAAGAGATGCCCTCTGGCCTATCCACAACAACACTGTCTGTGAAGTAAAAGCAGCCACAGCCAGTGAGTAAAGACTCTAAGCCACTGGCCCAGAACAAAAGTGCTGGGAAGAAGACAACTGACTTGGAGTCCTCTCTTTGCCAGGGCCCAGGAGAATTTTATAAGCTTCCCCAAGACATGTGGTCGGTACTTGGCCTAATGACCACTCTACTTCACTCAGAAAACCAGTGATTGAGAACACAGGCTGGGGAATAACACAGCATACCTGACTTCCAATCCACACTTGGCCACCAAGGGCTAGTAATTAACCTCTGCAAGTCTCAGCAGCTTCATCTGTAAAACGGGAATTACAAAAGGACCTATCTCAGAGTCACTGTGCGGGTTAGATGAAATGACGAACAGAAGATTCAGCTGACCCTGGAATAAATGGCTTTGAACTTTGTGGGTCTACTTATACACATAACTTTTAAAAACCAAACGCAGATCAAAAATACAGTATTAGCAGGATGTGAAACCTGTATACACGGAAGGCCAACTTTTCATATATCAGTCCTGCAGGGCCAACTGCAGGACTTGAGTATATGAAGATTTTGGTATACGCAGGGGTCCTAGAACCATCCCCTGCCGCCAGCTCCACCACGTATAATAAAGGATAACTGTACTTGGCAGTCCCTGACACAAAGCAAAGTCTCAAATGATGACAATTCTTAGCTATTTCAATGTTGCTCAGATTGTATTAACCACTCCATTTAGAAAACTGAGAAGCTGGGGGGCCAGGTGCAGTGGCTTACGCCTGTAATCCCAGCACTTTAGGGGGCTGAGGTGGGCAGGTCACCTGAGGTCAGGAGTTCAAGACCAGCTTGGTCAACATGGTGAAACTCCATCTCTACAAAAATACAAAAAAATTAGCCGCACATGGTGGCAGGCGCCTGTAATACCAGCTACTTAGGAGAGGCTGAGGTGGAGGTTGCAGAAAGCCGAAATCACACCACTGCACTCCAGCCAGGGTGACAGAGTAAGAATCGCTTGAAACTAGGAGGTGGAGGTTGCAGTGAGCCAAGATCACACCATTGACTCCAGCCTGAGAAACAGAAGGAGACTCTGTCTCAAAAAAAAATAAATAAATACACAAAACACTGAGGCTGGGCGTAGTGGCTTACACCTGTAATCCCAGCACTTTGGGAGGCTGAGGCAGGCAGATAACTTGAGGTCAGGAGTTAGAGGACAGTCTGGCCAACATGGTGAAACCCTGTCTCTATTAAAAATACAAAATTAGCCGGTTGTGGTAGCGAGCGCCTGTAATTCCAGCTACTCTGGCAGCTGAGGCAGAAGAATCACTTGAACCCAGGAGGCAGAGGTTGCAGTGAGACAAGATGGCAATACTGCACTCTAGCCTAGGCAAAAAGAACGAAACTCTGTCTCAGGAAAAAAAAAAAAAAAGAAAACTGAAAAAGGTTAAGAGCTGAGGCTCTCTGGAAGCTTGAGGAGCTAAATGTGTATATGTAAACAGAGCTCAAACCTGCCTATCCTTCCCTACAGACTCACCTGCACACTCTTGTGGGCTACCTCTCCAGGTGTGGGCCAGTTGATTGCATCTCCAAAGTCACCAACCTGCATGGAACATACACTATGAGGGCCTGAGCAGTGACCCTGCCTTTGCTATTCAGTCCCCCACCCAAGCTTCACCAAGACATCAGAGTCCAAAACAGTCTGTTCACCAGGACCATTCACACTGGATACCCAGAAGGGGCTCCCCTGCAACTCAGACAATCCAGAACTAGTTGGCAGTCCAGGAGCATTCATTCACTAGAACAAGAGGCCATCAACTCCAGAAAGTCTCCTTGGGTTGCCCACTCTTATTCCTTACCTTGCTGCCTTTGCGCTGTTTAGGAACAGCTGCTCTCACCACCTTGGCTGGGGCAGAGTGTTCTGTGGGAACAAGAAGGGACAGTTAGTAACACAGAGCCCATGTGAGGGGGCTACTGCCAGAGCTTCTCACCCTCATCATCGTCCCCCTCCACTAAGCAACCAGCAAGTTCCCAAAGTAGGAAGACACAGTAGAGAGAGGAAAGACATGTGCGCAAACACCAGTAACAATTTTACCAGCTCATTCCTGAAGAAGGCATAGAAAGCGAGATTATATAAAAAGCTGGATGCCAGCAGCTAAACCCTAGGAGTCCAGACTCAGGTGGGAGGCCCTAAGCGAGTATAGTTCTATAATATAGACAGGTCTGGAGAAAGAAGTCCATGCCACCAGAGTCAGCCCTATAACTCAGGGTTCCTGAATCATAGCAGATTTCTACAGGAAGGATGCGAAAGATCATTTCTGGCCCAACATTCTAGAAGTCTGACGTGAGCAGACCAGGACTAGTGATCACTGAGAAGGCAAGGTAAAAACCCTAAGTGAGCCATCAAGAAATCTAGGGACCACACCAAGGCCGGCTGCTTAGGAAAGATTTTTGTCTGCCTTCTGAGTTTCCAAAGAAAAAGTGGGCTCCCACTTGACTCGAGTTCCACCTCTAAGAACTGATCCTAATGATAAAAATTAGACAAGAGTTATGTATAGAGATGTCCAAACAAAGTGTTATTTTTAATTTCAAAAAATGGACAACAACCTATATATCCCAAAGTAGGGGTCTGACGAAAGTTCATCCATTTTTAGAAAAGTAATTAAAAAGATAATGATCTTGGCTGGGTGCAGTGGCTCATGCCTGTAATCTCAGGACTTTGGGAGGCTAAGGTGGGTGGCTCACCAGGTCAAAAGATTGAGACTATCCTGGCCAACACAGTGAAATCCCATCTCTACTAAAAATACAAAAATTAGCTGGGCGTGGTGGTGCGTGCCTGTAGTCCCAGCTACTGGGGATGCTGAAGAAGGAGAATTGCTGGAACCCACGAGGTGGAGGTTGCAGTGAGCTGACATCACGCCACTGCACTGCAGCCTGGTGAGAGTGAGAAACCGTCTCAAAAAAATAAATAAATAATAATGATTTCTACTAATATAAAGAAACAAACACAATAAATGAAAAGTTTGTGGCCAAATGCAGTGGTTCATGCCTGTAATCCAAGCACTTTGGGAGGCTGAGGCTGGTGGATCACCTGAGATCAGGAGTTCAAGACCAGCCTGGCCAACATGGCGAAAACCCGTCTCTACTAAAAATACAAAAAATTAGCTGGGCGTGGTAGTGGGCACCTGAAATCCCAGCTACTTGGGAGGCTGAGATACAAGACTCACTTGAACCTGAGAGGCAGGGGTTGCAGTGAGCCAAGACTCAACCACTGCACTCCAGCCTGGGCGACAGAGCAAGACTCTATCTCAAAAAAAAAAAAAAAAAGAAAGAAAAGTTTTGAGATAGAGTCTTGCTCTGTCACCCATGCTGGAGTACACTGACACCATCTCGGCTTACTGCAACCTCAGCCTCCTGGGTTAGAGTGATTCTCCTGCCCCAGTCTTCTCCCAAGTAGCTTGGACTACAAATGTGTGCCACCATGCCCAACTAATTTTTGTGTTTTTAGTAGAGATGGGGTTTTACCATATTGGCCAGGCTGGTCTCGAACTCCTGACCTCCAGTCATCTGCCCACCTTGGCCTCCCAAAATGCTGGGATTACAGGCATGAGCCACTACACCCAGCTGAAGTTTTTTTGTTTTTTGTTTTTTTTTTGAGACAGAGTCTTGCTCTCTCGCCAGGCGCCAGGCTGGAGTTAAGTGGCTGGATCTCGGCTCACTGCAACCTCTGCCTCCCAGGTTTAAGCAATTCTCCTGCCTCAGCCTCCCGAGTAACTGTGACTACAGGCACCTGCCACCACGCCCAGCTAATTTTTGTATTTTTTTTTAGTAGAGACAGGGTTTCACTATGTTGGCCAGGATGGTCTCAATCTCTTGACCTCATGATCCGCCCACCTTGGCCTTCCAAAGTGCTGAGATTACAGGCTGAGACACCTCGCCCGGCCGTTTAAGTTTTCTTAAAATCCTTTTTGTAAAACGAAAGTGTACATGCATACATATACAGCACAAACTCTAGAAGGACATGTAAGATCAGGAATTAAATATAATATTTACAGGGACTTCAGTTTTTCAACAAAGACAGACATGGGCTTTTATCAAAAACAAATGCCTGATTTTTTTTTTTTTTTTTTTAAGGAAGTGGCTCTAGAAGGTCCAGTCCCTTCTATATCTACACTTGTTTTCCCAACACCATTCTGGAGACCATTAATTTCTGTGCCTTTCCCCCACAGAAACCCACAGGAAAAGATACATCCTGTGGCTCTGCTCACCCACTGCTCTATCACTTTGCCTGTATTGCTGGCCACTCATGCCAGGGCAAGAGCTGCCCCCAGTCCCCAAGCAGAGAAATTTGTCCAGCTGGCTTGGAAAGGAATGTTCTACTCCTTGATCAGACCCATGTTCCCTTAGTAAGTAGAGTGTCCCTCACTGTGGGATTGGTGGCAGTGAGGTGGCACACTCATCACTGTGAGGCCACTGCATTCCTGGCTTCGACTCCCTACCGGAGCCACTACCCCTTCAGGATATCCCACAGGCCTTTGAGAGCTGGTGCTGTGTAATGCAACCAACAGCATCCCACACCCCAAGTGCAGGGCAGTGGTGAACCGGAAAATCTCAGTCCCAAGAGGATAGAGTCCTTAGGCCCAAGGGGCCACTCTGCACCCACTCTCCTGGGACTCCTGGGTTCGCCTGGACGAGCCTGATACCATCAATTACCCTAATAAAATCTTCAGTCTGTTTCAAACCAGGACCGGATTCATGTATACCTGCACTACGGCTGGTCATCACTTCTCCCAGTACCCAACAACACTGCGTGCATGCTACCAGGAGAGCAGGCCAAAAGGCCTGTACCACCAACACCAACTTCACTAACCGGATGTTAGAAAGAGGAATCAGGTGCAGAAGGCCTAGTATTCCTCAAGACTCTTCCTTAAAAAAATAAGACAAAGTCAGATCACTGTTTGATTACAAAAGGTAAAGTATCGAAAGCTCAGTCTCCAATCAACGTGAGAGCCCTCCTGCCATGAAGACTCCCTACTCTGCCACCAATCCCAAGCTGATCAGAACACAAATACTCTGACCATACACATGAATATTCTTAAATTAGTCCCGTGTGAGTTTGGTGAAAAAGGTCCATCCCAAGGTTCCTCTGTCCTGAAAACCCATGGTGCCCTGGTTCTTTCTCTGTTCTTCAGGTTGCTCTAGACAAGGAGAAAAAGGCCCCAGAGAGGCAGAAAAATCCTCTGGTGAGCGAGAGCCACTTCTGCCTTTAAAATCTAAAATTCGCAGATTTGTTAAATCCTATTGGGCTTCAAGGAAACCCAGAAGGGCTCAGATGAGCTGCTGTCAGGCCCTGCAAGAGGCCAGAATGACTAAGCTTTCTGATTACTTCAATTATCCGTATCAGCCACCAACCCTCACCAGATAACCACTAGCACACATGTGCACACAGGTACACACAGAATATACAGGTTCAGCTGGGCCTGGCATCTGAAACGGTTCCCAATGCAAACCAATCCTTTGCACAGGCACCTGTCCCCATGTTCAGCGCCATCCCAACCAAATCAAGGGACAATTTTTCTACCCTCGCATTCAGAAACCTGCATGCCTGTCACCACCAACCCAACACCCAGTCCAGAAACATCATTCACCTGCTGAAGAAAACAGTTATAGAATGTTAGAGTGGCAAAGAGGACAACAGTTCTAATCCACTCAATTTGCAGATAGGGAAACAAGGCCAGAAAAAGGGAAGGGGCTCCCTCAAGATTAGCTGCAGAGCCAGAATGAGAGTTAAAAGTCTTGACTCCTTTGCCAAAGCTCCTCAACAGCTCATCAGAAATTCCATGGAGCCCAATGGTTTCCATGAGTCTACTGGTGAAGAATGGGTCAAAAACCTTCTTAGTGTAATCTTAGAGCACTTCCATGGTTTTTCTGAGAAAACAGTTATGGATGGCTGGGCCCAGTAGCTTATCCATCCACGGGTCTCCGAGGCAGACAGGGTCCTTAGGAGGGTCTTCTTCCTCAACTAAGGCAAACCAGAGCCTAAAGGGTATCTGGAAGAGAAGGAAAACCACCTGCTGTCCCAGAGGACCATAGCCAGGAGCCAGTACTAATTCTAGTAACTCTAGTTCCAGGGGGTCCAGAGGCATATATTCCAGAGCCAAATATCATAAGTGGAACTGGTGGCTCGTGCCTGTAATTCCAGGACTTTGGAGGACAAGGCAGGTAGATCACAAGGTCAGGAGTTTGAGACCAGCCTAGTCAACATGGTGAAACCCTGTCCCTAATAAAAATCCAAAAAAAAATAGACACATGCCTTCGTTAAAACTGAAATATAACAAAATTACTACATGCAAGAAACAATCAATGTCTGGTGGTGAGAACACCCGAGGACTTTTCTAGCAATTATCTGCATGGCAGACCCACTATTTTTACTTGGATTACTTAAGGTTATTTTGAGTGTTGAGGAGCACGGAGCTAAGCCACTACTGCTAATGAAGGATGAAGAGAAATGAGGGGTAGAAGGTAGGTGCTGAGAAATGGCAGGGCAGAGAGGAATTACTAACTGGGATGGTTGGAGTAGGGATGGGAGCTCCTCTGTAAAGTCTCGGAGTGGTTGATGACCACACAACCTCGACTGTCTAACCCTGAGATTCTCTCTTTGAGCCTCTATTTTCAAGTGTGTAACACCCCGTCATTCAAATACCACTTAGGAAAGTCAGATAGCCCCATTAAGCACATGGGCTTTGCTATGGGATGGACTTGGGGGGTGGAGTCCCTACCTACTCTGCTCCTCACAGGGTCCCTCTGAACTTCACCTTCCTCTGTAAAACTGAAGTCATAGT
This sequence comes from Cebus imitator, assembly GCF_001604975.1. NCBI lineage: Eukaryota > Metazoa > Chordata > Mammalia > Primates > Cebidae > Cebus > Cebus imitator. Next base: position 4,016,635 of record NW_016107441.1, on the reverse strand, counting down.
TACAGGGCTGCTGGAACAGTTAAATGAACAGAGCATAGTAAGAGTACCTGGCACACAATATAATGTTATAATACACAAAGATAGTACTATTTCCAAACAATCACCACCCTCACTCTGAGACAGAGATGGGGATAGGGGGAGATAAACCAAATCATCTCTTAACATCAAAGAACCAGAATGTATGGAAAAAACTCTTGGGAATCAACTGGTTTGATTCATCCAATCCAGACTGCAAAAGAGCCAACCCCCTTCACCTGGGTCTTCTGAGTGACAACCCATACCCACTGAGTGGGGACACCACACCTCTATACTGCCCTCCAGAGACGGGAGGCCCCAGGGCAAGTTTCCCCAGGAAAAAGGAAGGCTTCAGAACTTTGTAGTTTAAAATGGAAAAAGAAAGGTGGGGGGATTTACCACAGTACCCCCAGAAGTACTTTGGCATAAAGCCCTGCTTTGTTAGGGAGGAAGGAAGAACATGGGGAAGGCCGAGAGAGTTCCCTTTCAGTTGAAATTTAGTCATTCCTCTTTTCACTCAGCACAGAAAAGAAAGACAGCCCAGGCTCAAGGAGTCTCTCTCAGCCTACTTAAACCCATAACCCTGGCCAGTACACGGAAAGGTAAAAAGATACGTATTTTCACTATTGTCTCGTTCTGAAGAGATCCTAAGGCTGCTGACCTTTTGAAACAAAAGCTACCCAGAGGTGCCACATGTGAAGATCTAAGAGGGAAGAACTTGGTTCAACCAACAGGTAGAAAGCACATGGGTGATTCAAACTCATCAGGTCACAGTGAAAACATCTGGTAAGAGGCAGGGGAAGCTAGAATTAGAACTGAGGGACCAGTGCGTGAAAGGTGAGAAAAGGCTTAACAATTGAAAGAAAGCCTTCAGGACCCAGAGTGGGTGGCTAGAAGGACTACCAGATTTCAGGCCTGAGCACTGCCAGGAAAATTAGACTAAATGCTTATTTGGGGACTGTTACCTCGTGAAGATTGCCATCTGAAAAGGCTGAGTTTACCAGAGAGCTAAGTACTACTACCCTGAGGAACAAGATAATCTGTTGGGTTTAGGGGCTGTATTATATTCACTCTCACCCATCTGCTACCATACACCTGGCCATCAGGTCAACCTCCTTGGGGGAAGACCTCCCAGACCTCAAGTATGATGAAGTACCCCTCCTATGTGCTCCCATGGTGCTGTAAATGTTAACTGGCTGGTTACTTATCTGCTCCTCCCCTGAGGGCAGCGAGGACAGGGCTGCTTTCACAGCAGTAACCCCAGTATCTAGCACAGGGCCTGGCAACACAGCAGACACTTGTTTAATAATGGTGACTTCACACCAGAAGAGGCTTTGCTTGTCAAGTGCTAATTCCTGAGGCTATAGCCTCAACCCTTAGCCTTCAGCTGGGGCCCTCCCAACTACAGAGAAACTACTAGTGTCCCAGAAACTGCTGGCTCCCAGAGGAACACAGACCCTAGCCCCGCTTTGACTCACAGGCAACCCAACTGCCTGATATCAATGCTGAGCCCCAATCCATAATGTAACACTCACCACTTGTATAACCCTTGGGAGCATTACCTACCATTCCACCGCAGCTTCGCCTCCCTAATATTGGGGTCTACAGATGTGGGGACAGAAAGAAAGATTTCAACCACCGAGATTTCTCATCAAAACATAAGAAATGCTAGCAGCAAATTGCAGATGCATGACTAATGACAAGTGTAAATAGTATGTAGTGAGCATTTACTAGACGCCACACACGGTTCTAAAACTCTCAGCATGGATTCTCTTAATCTTGATGATCATGTTCAATTAGTTTCTTTCATTTGTCCCATTTTAAAATGAGGAACCCAAGACACATGGTGGAAAGGTTATTTGCCAAGATCACAGCCAGTAAACAGTGGAACAGGATTTGGAGCCAAGCAGTCTAACTCTAAAACCTGTGCTCTTAACCACTAAAAGGAAGTGGAAGAGAAGCTAAGTGGTGTAAGTTATCACTTTATTGTAGCCAACAGGACAGTTTCTCAAGAGCAGGGATGCCCGGAAATCATTCTACATACTGGGGAAAACCAAAGCCTGTTGCAGTAAGCCTAAGCTAACAGCTGGGCAAGAGGCACTTTGGTGACACTTCCCCTCTCCCCTACCCAGAAAGGCAAGGGAAACTACCACCAAGCACACCCACCTTGAGTTTAACTCCAGCACTCTAGCACTGGCAGCCCTATGAGGAAAGAGACATTCCTTCCAGACCCACCTTCCACCTCCCAGTTCCTCCCACTTCTCCCAGAGGTTGCTCAGGGGGATCCAGCTGACATGGATTCTGTCCCACTCTCAGCCCCTAGAGATGACGAAGGTCACCACTATCTTCCTGAGCCTGCGTCCAGGGACCCTGACGGTGGAAGGCACAATATCATCTGAAAGCAGAGGGTGAAGCACGCAGGAAAGAGTGCCTGGGTTATACTACCCATCTGTGCCTGTCCCTCCCAGGCCAGCCTGGGGGCAGATTATGTGAAAAGCCTGGCTACTTTCAGCTGTCACTCATCCTCGGGATGGGGTATAGGCATAGAGGGAAGTCTGGAGACCCAATGGCTTTTCCTCCCATACTCACTGACCCCACCACCCCCTAAGCAGAAACATAGAAGAAACATTCTTCTATGGAGTAAAAAGAATGCCATATTAGGCCTCGTCACCTTGCTCACCAGCTGCTGCTGCTGGTGCCACCTCTCAAAGGCTTCTCTGCCCAGTCCTCCCACCCAAATTTACCCTAGACCTACAGATGAAATGTAGAAAGGGCCTGAAGGGCATTCTTAGAGAGAGGAAAGAGCAGAGAGAGGGAAAGAGAGAAATGTTCAGAAGGTTAGACCATCTTGAGTTCCTGCTGAAAGGAAGCTGCAGGCCACCAGCAGCTCAGGAGTGCAGAGTTTGCGTTCCCTTGGCCGGGGGGAGGGGCAATGGTGGGCCAGGCTCTAGTCATGATGCTGGCCAGCCTGGCCCAGCCCAGGCCCAGCCCCAGCTGACTATCTTTAGCCTGTGGTGACCCAGGTGGCGCAGTACTCCCACTCTCCCTGCCCAGACACGGACCCAGCCACCCTAGGGCAGCTGTGGCCACTCCCACTGCTGGTACCAGTCCCTGAAATCCTGCTCCAAAGCTAATCAATAATCAACACAGCTGAAATACATCAGTGGCCACTAAAGCCCCTGGCCTTCAAGTGCCAGCTCCCTAACCCAGCTTTTTCTAAAGAGCACATTTAGCTCTGATTAGAACAATAATAATCACCTTTTAATGCATATTGATGAGGTACCAAAAACTGATTAAGTTGCTATGTATGATTTCACTTAATCATCTCAAAAAGACAATTACTTCAGTTGTCCAGAAAATGAAACTGAAGGAAGGGACTCACCCAAGGTCACACAATGTAATGCTGAAGAGCAAGATGACTGATTCCTCAGATCTCGTCAGAGATCTCAATACAAATTCTCCTCGGGAGGCTTCTTGACTGACCAATGTAAAGTGCTACCCAACCAGCAACTCTGGATCAAGTTCTAATTCAGTCTACAATTTAAGGTCTTCAAGGCACTCAGTACCACCTGAAATGGTTGCAACTGTATGTATCTCAGCTCCACTAGACTGCAATCAATTACGAGTGCTTACTATAGAGGTGTCCAATCTTTTGGCTTCCCTGGGCCACATTAGAGGAATTATTGTCTTGGGCCACACGTAAAACACACTAACACTAATGATAGCTGATGAACCTTTAAAAAAAAAAAAAAAAAAAAAGCCAGGCACGGTAGCTCACACCTGTAATCCCAGCACTTTGGGAGGCTGAGGCGGGTAGGTCACCTGAGTTCAGGAGATCAAGACCAGGCTGGCCAACACAGTGAAACCCCATCTCTACTAAAAATACAAAAAAAATAGCCGGGTGTCGTGGTGGGTGCCTGTAATCCCAGCTACTCAGGAGGCTGAGGCAAGAGAATCGCTTGAACCCAGGAGGCAGAAGTTGCCGTGAGCCGAGATCGTGTCATTTGCACTCCAGCCTGAGCAACAAAAGCAAGATTCCATCTCAAAAGAAAAGAAAATTACAAGGAAATCTCATGTTTTAAGAAAGTTCAAATTTGTGTTGTGTCAGGATACATACAAAGCCATCCTATGGACAAGCTTGCCTTACTATGTCTTTACATGGTGCCAAAGTTTTTTTTACATGTAGTAGCTCATTTATTTTTCACAACCACTCTAGAAGGTAAGTATGATGATTCCCAGTTAAATGGATGAGCTATGCGTAACCAGCTTGTGGGCGCCCATGGGCTTTCCTAGGTCCTGGATTTCAGAAGCCAATCCTCTCAGGTAGGTTGCTAGGCACACAAGACTCCATGCACACCTGACTCCATTACCCTCAAGTTAGTGGCTACTAACCTCAGAGGTTTTCTTCCTGTCCTTGGTGGTGAGCCAGTCATTTTTTGATTTTTTGAGACTGAGTCTCACTCTGTTGCCCAGGCTGGAGTGCAGTGGTGCAATCTAGGCTCACTGCAACCTCCGCCTCCCAGGTTCAAGCAACTCTCCTGCCTCAGCCTCCTGAGTAGCTCGGACTATAGGCGTGAGCCACCACACCTAATTTTTTTTTTGTATTTTTAGTACAGACCGGGTTTCACCATGTTGGCCAGACTGGTCTCCAACTCCTGACCTCAAGTGATCTACCTACCTCAGCCTTTGGCATCCGTTATTGGAAGAGGCTTCTGAATCCCCAAGAAATTTCTTTGGATTATTCCCATTACCGAAGTGGAGAGGCTGATCCCTGACGTAGTCAGGGTTGGAAAGACTTGAGAATCTCACTATGCATACAGAAAAACTGAGGACCAGGAGAGGCCGAAGTCACCAGTGATTTGCTGTAGAGCTGGCACTGGAACATCAAGTTCTTATCTCCCAATTTAGAGCTCTCTGGCAAACCAGGAAGCCAATATTTCCTTCTCAAGAAAATATACTCTACACAACTATACCCACTTACAGGGTGGAGGCAGGGCTTTAGGGATCCAAAGTGTCACAGGAATTGTTCCCCAAAACTACCGATGATACTGTCAAGAAAAACTACTCACATGGAACCAAAATACATGACCACAGGGGACGGTGCTTTGGTTGAAGTGGCTCTGGGAGGGGTCCCATTTCCAATCCCTTTTTTCCTCTTCGAGCCCTGCCAGAAATTCATTCAGGAATGAATTTCTCAGCTCCCTCTGGAAGACTTGGTGGGCCCTGGAGATCTTTTTCTCACCGTCCGTCTGTGCTGGGCACATTTGGTAGCCTGAAACTTCCACAGCAAGGGAGGGACTTTCCAGGAAGAGTGATTCCAAAAGCAGATAGGAAGCTGGGGTTCTCAAGTAGTGACTAGAGTTCCCTGAATCCAGGCCAGCCTGGCCAGGCAGTCTTGCTTCCCAGGACTGCTGCTAATTTGCCTCTTGCTGAGTACAGGCTCCTTCAGTGTTACATGCTACACCCAAACTGGGAAAGAGTTGAGCCCTGGGATGCCATGAATATGGAGACAAGACAGGCTCAGCAGCCAGGGTACTGCCCCATCTGCAGACTCCCCATCCCTGCACATGGGTGCTCTCAAGGCACCAGCACACACACCCCATTAGAGAATGTAGAGGGGGCGTGCTCGCTTCGGCAGCACATATATTAGAGAATGTAGAGGGGGTCTGACCCCTACCCCAAAGCCACCCTACCAACAATTTACTATGCCACTGGGTTAAGAGTTAGGTTAGCACAGCAGTTAATAGCATGGACTTTAGAGTCCATTCTTGGATGTACTATCCAACAGCTGCCATCAATTAAGAAACTCATAAGGCCAAGGGCAGATGAGTCAAAACTGAGCAATCTCTCATGCAGCTTATAACTTGATAAGCATTAACTGGGCCACACATCAATGAGAGCCAAGCAACTAGATTCATGAGGAGGCAAAAAGATAGCTTACAGAGATGACCCCAGGAGTCAGACTTTAAACTCTCATTTTCCTGAACCATGAACGGAGTCCATGGCAGCTAGCTCACAGGATTAACAGATTAAATCAAGTAATAGTACCATAAATGCATAATTATTTTTCATTTCTTTGGAGCAATTCTTGAACCTGCCAGGTGCCAAAAAAAGGGGGGTAAGGTGGGGAGAGAATATGGTTGCCAGATTTAGCAAACAGCAATTCAGGACACTCCACTGAATCTAAATTTCAGATAAACCGTAATATTATGGACTAAATATGTCCCCTGCAATATCTGGAGCATATTTATGCTAAATAATTATTTAATTTCTCTAAAATTCAAATTTGACTAGGTGTACCCTATATTTTTACTTTCTAAGATCTGGACACCACAGTTAGGGAGGACTGTTGCCCCATGTTCCAAACTGAAAGTGCAAGAGTGACCAGAGCCCTGGGCTATACAAGTCAAGAGACTGGATGAGTCTTGGCTCAGACACCAGAGCTCTTACTATGGATGCGTGGTAAGAATTGCCCTCCAGTGTATTCAGTCTCTCCTATCAGAGGCCTGTGGTAGGGGTGGGCAGAATCTTATCATGTGCAGTCCTTCCAGTTCTAACATCTTGTGATTTTGTCCTTACACCCATTGATCTCCATAAATGCAGCCAGCTTTCCAAGACAAGCTGTTAAGATTTTGGCATACATTTGAATTACCATGTGAGGGAGCTTGTCAAAATGTAGATTCCTGGTCTCATCCTTCAGAGATTTTTGCTCAGCAATGGTGGAGTCAGGAATCTGCTAGGTAATTCTAAGGTAGAATCTCTGTACATACTTAACAGTTATTTTGATTTAACCTAGTGAATTTCACTGTTAAACTGACAAGGGTTGCCCCAAACCACACCACCATATTTAATATTTTTAAATCAGGGCTTCACTTCTTAAACTAGCAGTAAGTATAGTCATGAGCCAAACAACATCTCCAACCACAAATGACAGCTGGTCCCATAAGATTTTAATGAAGCTGCCCCATACCAGTGTGCCATTACATATTTTTTTAATTTTTAATTTGTGTAGGTACATAGGTTTACATATTTATGGGGTAGATACTTTGATACAGGTATAACAATCACATCAGGGTAAATGAGTTGTCCATCACCTCCAGCATTTATCCTTTGAACAAACAATCCAGTTAGACTTTGTTATTTTTAAATGCACAATAAATTTTGGTGACTGTAGTCAGTGTGCCATTTCAAAAAATCTTTAAAAATGTTTTAAGGATGGCCGGGTACAGTAGCTCCCACCTATAATCCCAGCACTTTGGGAGGCCAACGCAGGTGTATCACGAGGTCAGGAGTTTGAGACCAGCCTGGCCAACATAGTGAAACCCCGTCTCTACTAAAAATACAAAAAATTATCTGGACATGATGCCTATAATCCTAGCTACTTGGGAGGCTGAGGCAAGAATTGCTTGAACCCAGGAGACGGTGGTTGCAGTGAGCCAAGATTGTGCCACTGCACTCCAGAGACTGGGCGACAGTACAAGACTCTGTCTCAAAAAAAAAAAAAAAAAATTTAAGGCTGGTCAAGTGAAGCAGTGGACGTGAAGAAGGAACACTTTTTATTCTATATTTCATACCACTTTTTGGGGGATGGAGTCCTCACTCTGTCGCCCAGGCTGGAGTGCAGTGTCATGATCTTGGTTCACTGTAACCTTAGCCTCCTGGGTTAAAGTGATTCTCCTGTCGCAGCCTCCCTAGTAGCTGGGACTACAGGCATGTGCCACCACAATCAGCTAATTTTGTTTTTTTTTTTAGCAGAAACGGGGGTTTCACCATGTTGGCCAGGCTGGTCTCCAACTCTTGACCTCAGGTGATCCGCCTGCCTCGGCCTCCCAAAGTGCTGGGATTACATGAGCCACCATGTAAGCCATTTTATACCATATTTTTACAGCACTTTTTCTTTTTTTTTTGAGATGAGGTCTCGCTCTGTCACCCACGCTGGAGTGCAGTTGCACGATCTCAGCTCACTACAACCTCCACTTCCTGGATTTAAGTGATTCTCCCACCTCAGCCTTACCAGTAGCTAGGATTTCAGGAGCTCGCCACCATGCCCAGCTAACTTCTCCATTTTTTTTTAGTAGAGATAGGAGTTTCACCACATTGGCCAGGCTGGTCTTGAACTCCTAACCTCAGGCAATCTGCCCACCTCAGCCTCCAGAGTCCTGGGATTACAGGCATGACCCATCGTGCCCGGCCTACAGTAGCTTTTCTATGTTTAGATACACAAATACTTGCCATTATATTACAACTCCTACAGTATTCCGTACAGGAACATGCTGCACAGGTTTGTAGCCCAGGAACAACAGGCTGTACCACACACTCTAAGTCCATAGCAGGCTGTACCATTTGTTTAAGTACACTCTAGGTTGACAGGATGACAAAATCAACTAATGACGCATTTCTCAGAATGTATCCCTGTTAAGGGACACATGACTATATTTGGGTTCTTGTTTTGATATTTACATTTATATGTTTTTATTTATTTTTTTTTATTTTTTGAGACAGAGTCTCGCTCTGTCGCCCAAGCTAGAGTGCAATAGTGCAGTCCCAGCTCACTGCAACCTCCACCTCCTGGATTCAAGTAATTCTCCTGCCTCAGCCTCCCAAGTAGCTATAACTACTGGCATGTGCCACCACGCCCAGCTAAGTTTTGTATTTTTGGTAGAGTCAGGGTTTCACCATGTTGGCCAGGCTGATCTCAAACTCCTGACCTCATGATCTGCCCTCCTCAGCCTCCCAAGGTGCTGGGATTACAGGCATGAGCCACCACACCTGCCTCATTTATATTCTTTAGTATTGGACACTTAAATTTCTTGAAAAGAAAAATAAAATAGCAGAGCTGTTCCAAAAGAAATGTTACTAAACTAAGCGACTCCCATTCAGCAGGAGTTTCTGAGCAGAAGGCAGTCTGAGAAATACTCACTTCAGTTGTAGAAACTATAGATCAGTGAGCTAGCAGACTTGCAATACCACTTCTACAGATCACCGGTGAAGAGGCACTGGCTTGGCTGAAATGCAGATTCTTGACTCCCTTTATTAACTCCAGAAATCAATTTTGGAAGGTAGGCAGGAATTGAACACCTGTAGTTGTATGCTTCCTGTGCAATGCTCATGGCCAATTAATGTTTGAGAACTGAGCTGCCAATGAGTGAGACTGGCAGGAAGGAATCCTGGTCTCCAAACCCCAGGGCAGGGTCTCACTTGTACAGAAAGGACTTAATTGATTCACAAAAGCTGGTAGTTTCAACTATACATACAAACAGCTGCCAGAAAAGAGGTGCTCCTTGAGCTCATACTTTACCCACCAGTCCAATCTCCAGCACCAAGAACCAACAATGATCCAAAAAGCCATATGATGAGTGTCCTAACAGACATAAGGTCACAACAGATCAGTCTGGGCTGGGGTTTAAATTTTATAACAAGCTCCAAAGCCTGGCTGTGCCAGACGAATGAAGGTTCAGAAGGGAATTGTCCACCTACTTCTGCCTCACAGCCAAATAGCTTCTCTTACCCTAAAAACCTTACTGTTTGTTCACCCAATACCCTGACTCTATATACAAAATAAAAAGATACTGGGTCTTGCTATGCTGCCCAGGCTGGTACTGAACTCCTGGGATCACAGAATATTCTCACCTTGGCCTCCCAAAGTGCTGGGATTAAAGGTGTAAGCCACCAAGCCCTGCCATATTTATTTTAAATACTAATAACAATAATAATGGCCACCACTTACTAGGCATTTACCTCAGGAAGCCAGGCCTCTTGCCGTGAGCCTTTTGCGTATTAAATTTTTTAGTCCTCACAATAGAGGGACTATTATTCCAGTTTTAAAAGATTCAAAGCAGCTAAGTGGTTAGCCAAAGGTCACCCAGTGAAAAGGTATCTGACCCCAAGGATCTGAAATCCCACCTACCCCTCTCTCAGCACTGTAGGAGACAGTTCTGCAGTCCTACTGCTGGCCTCCTCTACCCCTTTGGAGGAGGGCTGAGGATAAGTAACTGACTTGGGTTGGCCCTCATATGAAAGAAACCACAGTACTAATGACTGGGGGTTTAAAGACTGGACGGATCCAGGGAAGCCAACCCTCCTCCGCATCAGTGTATCCTGCCCCACCTGCCCCATGCTTGTTTGCACTACAGGGAATGGCAGCTACCTGCAGGTTCTTGTCCCCAAAGGGCTCCAGATCAAGCCTATACGCCCTACAGAAGACTGAGGCCACCAGAATCCACTCCTCTTGAGCCTGTTAGTTCACCTGCCAGGTGGGGATAATGCAACTAAGCAAAGGGAATGAAGAGAATGAAAGGAACTAAGCAAAGGGAATGGAGTAAAAACACAGTCAAGAATCAAAAGCACTGTTTATTGCAAAGGCAATGCTCTAGAGCCACCGAAGGCCTGGGCTCGGGCAAGCACCAAGGCCCTAGGAGAGTCACTTTTTTTTTTGAGGGAGGGTCTCACTCTGTTACCCAGGCTGCAGTGCAGTGGCATGATCAGTTCACTGCAGCCTCAACCTCGGATCAGGTGATTCTCCCACCTAAGAACCCTGAGTAGCTGGGACTGCAGGGTCTTGCCACCACACCCAACTAATTTTTGTACTTGAAGTTCTGGTTTTTATTCACTAATGTTTTTTAGATATGAGGTCTCACTCTGTCACCCAGGCTGGAGTGCAGTGGCACAATCTGAACTCACTGCAGCCTCAAGCTCCTGAACTCACATGATCTTCCTTGCCTCAGCCACCTAAGTAGTTGTGACTAAATGGGCTGTGACACTCAACTAATTTTAATTTTTGTAGAGATAGAGTCTCACCATCTTGTCCAAGCTAGACCCAAATTCCTGGGCTCAAGTGATTCTCTCGCCCTGGCCTCCTGAAGTGCTGGGATTATGTGTGAGCCACCATATTCAGCCCTAGTCCTCTTATCTCCACTCCTGCAGCACCGACCATTCAAAGGGCCTCCTGATTTTTTTTTTTCCCTGAAATTACTGAGTTTCAACTGTTTCTCTTTCCTCAAAGCAACAAAGCCAAACAAAGACAGTGCCTACAAATCCTAATGCAGGCACTATAATGCACCTGGTGCCACCTGGGAGACTTTGGCCAAGACACAGACTTGGTTTTCTATAAAATGAAAAATGACCAATGCCCTTTTAGATTCCAAACTTCTTCAAGTCTAGGATCTCCAAAGAGCTGCCACCTCAGAGAGGCAGTGATGATATGTGGGCAGAGAAGGCCTGGGGTAGGGATGGCAGAGAACATCCCAGAGCAACTACAAGTTGCAACAGCCACTGGGGATCTTTATTGCCTGTCCAATCCCGGCCAGCAGTCAGGCATTCCCAGTCTGTCACTGCCCTCACAACCCGTTCCCAAGTCTCTTGGCAAGAGGGCCTCCCTCTTCTGTGGACAAACTGCTGTCCCATAGCTCCTGTATAGATGTCAAGAAAGTCAAATACTTTTAAAAAAAATGTTTATATATCTATTGCTGAGCCCTTAGTATAAGGGTGCTAAATGCCTCCCTTGCTGTATCTTAATACAAACACCGATGCTTATCTCTTCTATTCTCCTGATTCCCCCTCTCCATTATAGTTGTGCTTTAAAGAGGGAAAAACCAAAAAACAGGCTCTACCTGTTTTTAACGCAGACCTTGAGCAGTCCCTTAATCTCAGTAAGCCTAAAATTCCTTCTAATAAAAGAGGGCCAAGTACCACCCACCTCAGAGGAACTGCAAGAGATTAAGTCTTCCCAAAGGTAGTAACTACCCTTTCAATCCAAGGGTTTCAGCAGTAAGACTAAACCCCAGAAGAAATCAAAAGATGGAGCCTTAGGCTACTCAGCTCTGGCAAATGCCATTTTGAGCAATATCCAACCTTGTGGCAATTTGGCTCCCAGAGGAGGGGTGCAAACCAAAGCACCCTCTTACTCCTTGGAGGAGGCCACCCCCAGCCTGGAGACTTGGCACATGGGGGCTGGGTTCTATAGCCACCATTCCCTGCACTGCAAACAAGCATGGGGTAGGGGGGGCAGGGATGCAGTGATGCAGAGGTGGGCTGGCTTCCCTGGATCCGTCCAGTTTTTAAACCCCCAATCATCAGTACTATGGTCCCTTTCATCTGAGGGTTAACCCAAGTCAGCTGCTCATCCTCAGCCCTCCTCCAAAGGGGTAGAGGAGGCCAGCAGGAGGTCAATGGTACACCTAAGAGGCAGCCCAATTTTACAGGCCTAAAAACTGAGGCACAGGTTTGGGTGTGGAGAAACAACAAACAAAAATGAAACCAGGCTCCTACAAATCTCAAACCTGCATGACGTTCTTGTCACAAAGTGGCCTAGTGAGGCATCTGTGCCTACCCTAGGGGTGCAGGATTGTTGGACAAACCAATTAATTAGAGATTTCTAAGTCCCAACCTGGCTCAGGCCAACCCATGTCCCTTTCTGCAACCACTCCTGCCCTGCTGGTCTTTTTCCCACTGCCTATCCACATTTGTTCTCCCCACGAGGCAGGCCACTGCTGGCCTGCTTCCACCAGCAGGGTGGGCTGTAGACTTGGGAGCAGTCCCAGAAAAACCAAGTAGGGGGCCTTTGCCTACTCTCCACTGGTTTCCTCTTCGTACTTCAGGTAGTTCCAAAACCAGGCAAGAAGCTCTTAGAATCTGGCAGATGAGTGGAAGAACACTGGACTGAAAGTTCAGGGTGCTTGTATTTTAAACATCCTATCCCTGTGTGGCAGCTCAGTATCTTCCACTATCTGAGCCTGCTTCCCCCAGCACAGTGCTGTGTGGGAACATGCACTTGTGCATGTGAATTGTGGCTCAGGCTCAGAGGTCTCAACCCCGCCCCCCATGCCTGCAGAGGGCAGGGAAAGAGTCCAGGGTTCACAGGCAGCAGCTGGGTATGTGCCTTCAGAGCCACAGTTCCTTAACCTTTCTCTCAACAGGAAACTGCTACCTTCCTTACCAAGGTGGCTTTGAGGGTTACAAAAAGATTAAGTGCCCTTGAGAGCCTATGTTTCTAAATGGAAAAAATATGTAGCTTACAATACAGTAATTCCTGCAGCCATAGTTACAAACTATGGTCAACTGACACCCAAAAATAGGTGAGTACAGTACAGTAAGATATTTTGAGGTGACAGAAGCCCCCATCGCATGTTTTCTTCCTGAAATCAGTGATAAGTCCTTCAGTACAAAAACTACGCAGTCTAAACTTCCAGTCATGGAGCCTTCTTCATTCTTCATCCCATACCAACTCTTCCCTCTTCCCAGTTGTCCCAATAGTAACTCAAAAAATAGCAAGGTCTTTAAAAAAAAAAAAAAAAAAAAAAAAAAAAAAAAAAAAAAAAAAAAAAAAAAAAAAGATATCTTGAGAAAGAAACCACATTCACATAACTTTTATTACAATATGTTATAATTGTTCTATTTTGTTAATTTCTTACTGCACATAATTTACAAATTAACCTTTATCATAGCTATGTAGATGCACAGGAAAAAATATATAGAGGGTTTAGTACTAGCTGAAATCTCAAGCATCTACTGGAGGGTCTTGAAATGTTTCCCCCATGGATAAGGGGAAGGCTACTGTATTATGATCCCATTTTGTCTTTTATTAAAAAGGTGTATATATGTGTATACTCTCATACACACTTGAAATATGCTATCCAATACCACAGTCACTAGCCACAATATGTGGATACTGAGCACTTGAAATGTGCTAGTCCAAATCGAGAAGTTGAAGTGTGAAAGATATCAATTTCAAAAACTTAATAAGAATGTACATTATTTTTACATGTTAAAACAGTATTTTGAATATATTAGATTATTAAAACTGATTTCCCGTTTTTACATTAAAAAAATTACTAGAAAATTTTCAATTATCGGCCGGGCGCGGTGGCTCACGCCTGTAATCCCAGCACTTTGGGAGGTCGAGGTGGGTGGATCATGAGGTCAAGAGATCAAGACCATCCTGGTCAACACGGTGAAACCCCGTCTCTACTAAAAATACAAAAAATTAGCTGGGCATGGTGGCGCGTGCCTTTAATCCCAACTACTCAGGAGGCTGAGGCAGGAGAATTGCCTGAACCCAGGCGGCGGAGGTTGCGGTGAGCTGAGATCGCACCATTGCACTCCAGCCTGGGTAACAAGAGCGAAACTCTGTCCCTCCCAAAAAAAAAGAAAATTTTAAATTATTTATGCAGCTAGCACTGAAAGATATACAACTTATATTTGTGTGTTTTTATTTATGTTCATGTGGGTTGTATATTTGGTGATTAGTGGGACAGATTACCAAGGGGTTTTTCTTTTTGTTAAAATATATTTGGACATTTTTCTACAATGAATTGGTGTTGCTTGAGCAACCTGAAGATTCCCATTCAAAAGAAGTTAAAAGTTAAATACCCAACACATAGGGTATTTTCCATCCTCTTTGGTAACACAGAGCCAGAGAGCCTCCCAAAGCCTGTAGAGAGCCTCACCCCCAACCTTTCCTACTGACCCTAAGGCCGTGCCTGAAAAACCACAAGGTCAGCACAGCTCTTTCCAGCAGGCCTGCATGTGGCCTGGCAGAGCAGAAGAGGAATATCTCTAGGGGAAGAAAGGCCAGGGCTCCCCAGCAGGATCACTGCCTGGCTTATACCCACTTGGCTTATGCCCCCGGAGCCCACTGTGCCAGCAGGGGCAGAGCTGAAACGTCTAGGCTGGGCCGTAACAGTCCTATACAGATATCAGCATCTCGAGATCTGTGCAAGTCCTCTCTCTCCCCAATAGTTTTCCTGGCAGGACATGTATAATTCTGTAGTCTGAGAGAATGCAAAGCCAGATGATGTATACGGCATGAACTCTGGAGTCAGTCTGCCATGGGCTTGAATCCCAGCCACTTACTACTGTGGAGCCTTGAGCAAATTAGTGAACCTCTGTGAGTACCTGTCCTCTCAAGTATAAAATGAGGACTGTTGGGCCGGGTGCGGTGGCTCACGCCTGTAATCCCAGCACTTTGGGAGGCCGAGGCAGGTGGATCACGAGGTCAAGAGATCGAGACCATCCTGGTCAACACGGTGAAACCCCGTCTCTACTAAAGCTACAAAAAATTAGCTGGGCATGGTGGCGCGTGCCTGTAATCCCAGCTGCTCAGGAGGCTGAGGCAGGAGACTTGCCTGAACCCAGGAGGCGGAGGTTGTGGTGAGCCGAGATCGCGCCATTGCACTCCAGCCTGGGTAACAAGAGCGAAACTCAGTCTCAAAAAAAAATAAAAATAAAAATAAAATAAAATGAGGACTGTTGCTATAGCTAGATCCCATGGGGTTACTGTGAAAATGAATGGTGACAAATGAATAAGAGTGTGTGATAGCTTGGAAGTTAGATAATCATGAGATTAGCAGAGGGTCTCCAGGAACTCTGGCCTGGCTTCCTGGGACATCTGTCCTCATAAGGCAAGCTTCCCATGAGGCAGATTCTGGGACACCTGGCTAAGTAAGCCCAGGGACATGACAGAGGCTATTACTCGTTGAGGAGCACTGCACTTGACAGCACAGGATCCAATCCTCCCACCTTTTTTTTTTTTTTTTTTTTTTGAGACGGAGTCTCGCTTTGTCACCCAGGCTGGAGGGCAGTGGCGCGATCTTGGCTCACAGCAACACTCACCCACTGCGTTCAAGTAATTCTCCCACCTCAGCCTCCCAAGTAGCTGGATTACCAGAGCCAGGCTAATTTTTGTATTGACAGAGTTTCACCATGTTGGCCAGGCTGGTCTCGAACTCCTGATCTCAGGTGATCTGCCCACCTCAGCCTCCCAAAGTGCTGAGATTATAGACGTGAGCCACCGTGCCCAGCCAGTATCCAATCCCTTTATAAAAGCCGTGAGAAATGAAGTTCTAGCCAGGAGAAACCAGAGAGCAGTGGGACTGAAATCAGAACTCAAGTCTGGATTTCCAGACTGTGCTCCAGCAGCTTGCTCTGACTCTGCACTAAGGATCTTACCAGAAATCAAAAACTCACAGCAGTTTCTGACAAGTCAGGAAGAAAAAACCATGACACAGAGACTCAGGATCAAGATCAGTCCCCACCTCCAGGACTGCCCTCCCAACCACATCCTTGCCAGTGTACCAGGCTATTCTCTTATACCCTCATTCCACCTCTACCATGGGGCAGGGAGGGAGCCAGGGACAGGCCAGGAGAGGTAGCCTAGAGATGGAGGTACCTGTCTTTAGCCTGGCTTTGGGGCCAAGAGATCCAGAACCAGGGGGAAAATGCCTGCCTAATTTACTCTTCTAATCAGGGGACACTGCAACTAATTGAGCTTCGAGATAGTCTGAGAAGTGAGGAGGAATTAAGAAATAGCAATCAGAAAGCTTCCTCTTTAAGTGGTCTAGTCTCAGGAGAAAACAGCAGGTTAGTAAAGAAAAAAATCAGGCCCAAGTCACTATACCATTATCCCTTCCCTCTCCATCTTTTTCCTGGACGACTACAAAAGTCTCCTAAGGAGTCTCCCTGCTTCCACCTTCCCTCCTCCCCCTACCTCCTCAGTCCATTTTCCACAGAACTGACTAATCCTGAAGTAGAAATCAGGTGATATCACCTCTTCCGATGCTTTCAGAACAGGATCCAGACTCTCTAAGCTGGCCTCCAAAGGCCTCCTGTTTCTCATTCTTTATGTCTCTCTCCCCTCATCCATACAGGCCTAAGAAAGCTCCTTGGAGAAGTCTAAATGCATTACCACCTGGAACTTGCTATTCTTCCAGTTAGAAGTTTCACCACCAGTCTCCTTATCAATCCCATCTTGGCTCACGCTTAGAGGCACTTCCCAACACTTGACTGAAGCTGCCTCCAGCTATTGCTACAAGGCCTCTAGCCACGTTTTTCCATTATACTCTGAAACTGATCACACTTACTGGGTGTTTGTGCTTAACAGAGCCTTAGAAGCTGAGATCAAAGATGCTATACCCATTCCACAGATGAGGGGAGGGAAGTGAAGTCTCACTGGGGCCTAATATAACTCAGTTCCCTGGCAAGCCCACCCCTTAACAAAATATGGCCAGGGGGGCAATGGCTCACATCTTTAACTCCTGCACTTTGAGAGGCCGAGGTGAGTGAATCACCTGAGGTCAGGAGTTCAAGATCACCCTGGCCAATATGGCAAAACCCCGTCTCCATTAAAAATACAAAAAATTAGCTAGGTGTGGTGGGCACCTGTAATCCCGCTACTCTGGAGGCCGAGGCAGGAGAATCATTTGAACTTGGGAGGCAGAGGTTGCAGTGAGCTGAGATCATGCAAAAAAAATAAATAAATAAAGGGCCGGGCGCGGTGGCTTACACCTGTAATCTCAGCACTTTGGGAGGCCAAGGTCCTGGGGTGGTGGGGGTGGTCTCTTGGGGTTAGTTCAAAATCAGCCTGGCCAGCATGGTGAAACCCCATCTCTACCAAAAACAAAACTTAGCTGGGCATAGTGGCAGGCACCTGTAATCCCAGCTACTCTGGAGGCTGCGGCAGGAGAATCGCTTGAACCTGAGAGGTGGCAGAGGTTGCAGTGAGCCGAGATGCACTCTAGCCTGGGCAACAAAGGTAGACTCCATCTCAAAAACAACAACAAAAATAAAATAAAATAAAATATAAAATAAAATAAAATAAAATATGCCTGAGCAAGGTGGCTCACACCTGTAATCATAGCCCTTTGGCAGACCCAGGCAGTGGAGGGGGGGGGGCGGGTCACGAGGTCAGACAAGCCTCGCCAAGATGGTGAAACCCCATCTCTACCAAAAATACAAAAAATTAGCCAGGCATGGTGGCGCGCACCTATAATTCCAGCTACTCGGGAGGCTGAGGCAGGAGAATCACTTGAACCTGGAAGATAGAGGCTGCAGTGAACCGAGATCACGCCACCGCACTCCAGCCTGGGCAGCAGAGCGAGACTCCTTTCTCAAATAAATAAATAAAAATTTAAAAATAAAAAATAAAGTACACAATTCAGTGGTTTCTTTTTTTTTTAAAGCAACAATTCCCAGCTGGGTGCAGTGGCTCACACCTATAACCCCAGCACTTTGGGAAGCTGAGGTAAGCAGATCACCCGAGGTCAGGAGTTTGAGACCAGCCTGACCAACATGGAGAAACCCCTTCTCTACTAAAAATACAAAATTAGCCAGGCATGGTGGTGCATACCTGTAATTCCAACTACTCAGGAGGCTGAGGCAGGAGAATTGCTTGAACCTGGGAGGCGGATGTTGCAGTGAGCTGAGATTGTGCCACTGCACTCCAGCCTGCACAAGAGTGAAAAAAAAAAAAAAAAAAAAAAAAAAAAAAAAAAAAAAAAAAAAAAAAAAAAAAAAAAGAGCTAGAACTCCCTAGGTCTAGGTTTCCAGGTAATGTTCCTGATTTTTAAATACAGATGAGTAAAGTGTTTTTAAATGCAAGTCAATCAAAACTTGTCAGTAGGCTGGACTGACAGGTGACTTCTGCCTTTCAGAATATAAGCCCCACCACGGCTGCAATGTGTCTTGTTTACAACTCTTTGAATCCCAGGGCCTGACACCTAACAGATATCTCAGTATTCACAACTTTCTGAATTAACAAATCTGAAAAGTATTTTGCCAACTTGTGGCTCCAGAACCCTACAACAAATCATGCTCTTAAACTGTCCCAAATCTTACCATGTCAAGGAACTCAGTATCTCCTACGACAGCCGAATCCATTTAGGGGCACTGTTGAAAGTTACTATACTTGACTATAGGCAAAACCTACTAATCCTTCATCCCTCACCTACCATCAGAGCTTTAGGCCAAGTGGAACAGGTCTATCAAAATTCTGCATTTCAAGACAAGCAGCATTTCGCACCCCACCCCCCAAGCTTTGATTCCCTGGGCAAAACAACCTTACTTCTTCAACCATTCCTTCTTCATAGAAGGATGCATGCAGCCCAGTGAGCCAACTCCTCTAGGTGTTCCTGATTTCCTTTATCCCACATTCCCTAGCAGCAGCATCCAGCCTCCCATACCCAACCTTGCACTCCCTGTTTCCAAACCCCACCCCTACACTGGGCTCCAAAACCAGGATATTCCACCCATGTAATTGGTGTCTCTTCCTCCTATCACTGTTAATATACATGCAGAATGGAAATAATACACAGAACAGAAAAAGCAGAGACAGCTCTACTTCTTCAAACAAACTCAAAGCTGCAGAAAGCCAGGAATGAGAGAGGAGAGTTTTACTGCAAAACACCTGAGCTCATCTCTGACATTCTAACACTAGGGCATTCTCAAGCACCACAATTTGAGCTTCTCAGTGCCAAGATTATGGTCCCAGTGAGTCCTTAAATTCCACTTCTATGCAGAGTTGCATGAGCCAGCCAGGACAAGGTCAGAAAAACTGGCTCTGAGAGTCTATGTGGGCTACCTTCCTGTGTATATTTAAGACCAAACCTCAGCTCTCAAGGGGCAGAGGATGCAGAACAACGGAGGAAGACCAGCTATATAGAACCTGAGAACTCTGCTTAACAGAACTGTTAAGCAAATTAGAAGACCTGGGCCAAACTCAGGGCCTCAAAAGAAGAACATTCAACACTCTTACCATTACCACTTATTATTATGTGCCAGACTCCAGCTGAGTATTTATATTCACCTAGCTCACATTCAACAATAATCCTAGTATGTGGGCACTCCAGCTACAGCCCATTTACTGAGGCCCAGAAGTTACCAACCTATCCAAGGGCACTCAATTGATAAATGACTGGGCTAACTGTGACTGACTGTCCCAAGTTCATGCTCCACTACCCTATTTTACTTCTTCCTCCAGAGGTAGAATAAAACAGAGCTGCTGTGGGAGAAAATGTTCAAGTCTCAGCCTTGCTTTGAATTGACTGGAATCCGAACAACTCCTATTTCCTTTCGGGGCTTAAAGTACCTAACTCGTAAACGAGGGGTTTAGATTCAATGACCTCTGAGGCACTTCCAGTTCCAAATATTCCCTCTTCTCTGAAAGGAGGAAGGGAAAACCAAGTCCTTGAGAGCAGAGCAATGGAGACAGAGCTGACAACTAGGAAACTGGGCTGGGTAAGCCTAACTATAGTCCAGTGTTCTCAAAAAGTCAGGGTAGCAGCCTATCTGGAGGCAAATGCAAACCCACTGTTCTCAGCATAGGTGTAAAACCAGCTAATGGTGGCCGGGCACGGAGGGTCACACCTGTAATCCTAGCACTTTTGGGAGGCCAAGGTGGGTGGATCACCTGAGGTCAGGAGTTCAAGACCAGCCTGGCCTTCATGGTGAAACCCCATCTTAAAAAACAACAACCATCACCAAAAAAAAAAAAAAAACAAAAAAAACAAACAAAAAAAACAGCAAATGGTGAGAAGCCTAGCCATGTGGATATCCCCAGAAGGGGGCGATAGTCACCTGGAAGCCTGTTTGCCCCTTCTACAACTTTCAGGCCTCTTCTTCCCCCCAGCCAGTTGCAGCAGAGGCAAGCAGGCAAGCATGAGCTCAATCGGTTCATCAGCAATTGTGCTTCTTCCAGCAACTGAGAGGCATTCTGGATAATGCAGCCTTCTGAAGGGTCTGAGATGTCCCATAAACCCTGGCCACTCTCTACCCCTAAATGATAAGTTATTAATTGCCCAAGATCCACATTTCAGGAATGACTTGGAAATTTGCTCCATTTTGTAATCTGGGAAACTTGCCCTAAATGATAAGATTGGAAACCCCAAATCATCAACTCTTAACCTAAGAGGTTCTGCCACGTGGCCAGTCATCTTTCAAAAGGAAAATCTGACTATGGTACTCCCTCACATAAAATCTTCAATAGCTCTCCACTCCTTCCAGCTAAAATCAGAATTCGGCACTCATTACAAGGCAGGGCTGCTTACCTTACTTTCTAGTCATCCACACTACAACCACAAGGAACTCAAGTTCCCTGAACACCAGGGCCTTCCCTCAATCAAAAATGAGTTCTCTTTCCAGGCCTCTTCTCTGCTGACTGCTACTCATCCTTCCCATTTCAGCTTAGCCATCCCTTCCTCTAGGAAGACTTCTCTACCTATACCGAATTGGGTGCCCCTGCTACACTGCCAAAGAATTCCACGCTTTGGGATTCCCTACACAGCATATTCCATACTGAATTTTGAGTGTATGTGTTTCTTGCAGAAACTTTTTATTATGTACTGCAGTATCCCCTATGCCTGACACATGGTAAGCGCTCAAAATGTAATGAATGAATGTGGTTAAAAATAGGCAATTCAATCATTCTTTCACTAAATGTTCACCAAGCTGCCTACTACAGTGTGCCAGGCACTGCTGCAGGTGCTAGGAATACAAAAGTGATCAAGTATCAAAGTCCCTGACCCAGTGGTGATAAGAGCTAAGAAGAAAAATGGCCAGGTGCTGTGGCTCATGTTTGTAATCCTGGCACTCTGGGAAACCGAGGTGGAAGAACTCCTTGATCATAAGAGTTTAAGATCAGCTTTGGCAACACAGTGATACCCTATTTCTATAAAAAATTTAAAAATTGGCCAGGCGTGGTGGTATATATGCCTATAGTCTTAGCTACTAATCTGGAGGCTAAGGTAGGAGGATCGCTTGAGCCTGGAGGCTGCGTCTGCAGTGAGCTGTGATTACACCGCTGCACTCTAGGATGGGTAACAGACTCAGACCCTGCCGCGGCTGGGGTGGGGGAAACTAGAAAGAAAAATGAAGCATAGTAAGAGGGATGGAGATAGGGAATCCGAGGGCAGGGCTTGCTGGTCTATATAGGATGGTCTGGGAAGGCATTTCCACCACAGTGATCTGCGGTAAGAGCATTACAGAACAAAAAAACCAGAAGCAGAATACATAACATGTTTCAGGAAAAGTGATTGGAATGGAATGAGTGAAGAAGGACAAGTGGTGAAAGATGAGGTCAGAGGTTAGATGGAGGGAGACCAGATCAAGTACAGTCTCAGAGAACACTCTTAAGAACTCTGGATTTTACTCTGCTGAGAAGCTACCAGAGGACTTTAAGTAGGAGTGATAGGAGACCAGTTAAGTGGCTACTGCAAAAATTTACATGAGAAATGATGATGTGTGGTCCGGGCAAGCAAGAGATGAGGTGGTAAAAGCATTTAGTTTTGGACATAGCTTTTTTTTTTTTTTCCTTTGTTTTGAGATAGAGTCTTACGCTGTTGCCCAGGCTGGAGGGCAGTGGTGTGATCTCAGCTCACTGCAACCTCTGCCTCCCGGGTTCAAGCGATTCTTGTGCCTCAGCTTTCCAAGTAGCTGGGATTACAGGCATGCACCACGACACCCAGCTAATTTTTGTATTTGTAGTTTCACCATGTTGGCCAGGCTGGTCTCAAACTCCCGACTTCAAGCAATCCACCAGCCTCAGCCTCCCAAAGTGCTGGGATTATAGGTGTGAGCCACCACACCTGGCCAGTTGTTTTTTTCTGAGACAGGGTCTCACTGTGGTGCCTAGGCTGGAGTGCGGTGGTACAATCAAGCTCAATATAGCCTTGACCTCCTGGACTCAAGCAATCCTCCCACCTCAGCCTCTGGAGTAGCTGAGACCACATAAGAGTACAGCACCCCACCCAGCTAATTTTATTTTTGTAGAGGATCATGTGAGCTACCACACCCAACCTGGACACAGCTTTTCCTTTATGAGACAGTCTTGCTCATTTGCCCAGGCTGGAATGCAGTGACATACTCATCTTTCACTGCAGCCTTGACCTCCCAAGGCTCAAGTGATCCTCCCACCTCAGCCTCCCCAGTACCTGGGATTACAGGCATGCACCACCACACCCAGCTAATTTTTGTATTTTTTTTAGAGATGGGGTTTCCCTATGTCACTCAGGCTGGTCTCAAACTTTTGGCTCAAGCGATCTGCCCGCCTCGAGCTCCCACCCAAAGGGCTGGGGTTACGGGGCATGAGGCACTGTGTCCTGCCAGGACATAGTTTTTAAGAGTCAAAGGATGTACTAGCACATTATATGTACGGTCACCAAAAGATGTTTTTTAGAGCCAGGGTCTCACTCTGTCACCCAGGCTGTAGTGCAGTGGCACAATCACAGCTCACTGAAGCCTTGAGCTCCTGGGTTCACATGACCCTACCATCTCAGCCTCCCAGAATGCTAGGATTACAGGTGTGAGCTACTGCAACCAGCCAGAAAAAAATAGAGGTGGCAAGGATGATCTCAAGGTCTTCAGTCTGAGCAATTAGAAAGAGTTGCTTAATGTCTCCTGAGTCTCACTTTCCTCATCTGTGAAGTGGGGATAAAAAGAGCATCTGCTGGGCCAGGCATGGTGCATCATGCCTATAATCCCGGCACTTGGGAGGCCAAGATAGGTGGATTGCCTAAGGTCAGGAGTTTGAGACCAGCTTGACCAACACGGAGAAACTCCGTCTCTAATAAAAATATTAAAAATTAGCCAGGTGTGGTGGCGCATGCCTATAATCCCAGCTACTTGGGAGGCTAAGGCAGAAGAACTGCTTGAACCCAGGAGGTGGAGGCTGCAGTGAGCTGAGATCACACCATTGCACTCCAGCATGGGAAAAAAGAGCGAAACTCCGAATAAAAAAAAAAAAAAAAAAAAGCATCTGCTCAGCAGATCACTTGGTGAGAAGAGGTGAGACACTCAGTAAATGGTGACTTATACCACTATTACTTATCTTTGAATTATCAGGAGTCTAAATAAATTAGTGTAAGTGAAAGGCAGAGCAAAAACCATATAGAGCCCTATCTCTATCAGACCATTTATTTAGATGGCTTCTGGCTATTGCGGCACTTAAGTTCCTCTGAGAAGTTTGCAACTCCACTCTAAGGCCAAGAGAAAGGGCTACTTTGAGTGGCTGGAATGTATGTCTTGAGAGTAAGGTGGTTACCACTAGTTTGGAGGGTAATTATAAAGTGGCCTGTAAACAAGGCCTCTTATGGAAGAATCATCTAAGTTTACTAACAGTACATCAAACTGAAATGGAGAAGTCCTATGCCATATGTGACAGATTTACCTGGCTGGCTTTACAAAATTCATCAGTGAAGACCCACGCTCCTCCCCTGCCCACACCTAGGGCTTTGCCAGTCTAATAAAGGTTCAGCCAAGGAAAAAAGATGCCACGCTAGGCCTGTCCTTAATTCTGGGAAAATCCTTCAGGGAGACATCCCAGGCTATTAGCCATGGGAAGTTGGCCACTTGCCCCTAGTAACCATCACAAACAGCCCTTCTTGAAAATTCAGCCAACTTCTGATTATCCACTCAGTTGAGGAAAGGCACAGATAAGCCCACAGAGTGAGTAATTACCAGACTGTATATATCTGGCTTTAGAATGCAATCTTCTGAAATAAAAAACTTACATCTGTGTAGGATTTTTTTTTTTCTTTTTGAGACAGAGTCTCACTCTGTCATCTAGGCTAGAGTGCAGTGTCACAATCTCGGCTCACTGCAACCTCCACCTCCAGGGTTCAAGCAATTCTCCTGCCTCAGCCTCCTGAGTAGCTGGGATTACAGGCATGCACCACCACGCCCAGCTAATTTTGTATTTTTAGTACAGACAAGTTTCACCATGCTGGCCAGACTGGTCTTGAACTCCTGACCTCGTGATCCACCTGCCTCAGCCTCCCAAAGTGCCAAGATTACAGACTTGAGCCATGGCGCCCAGCAGGACTTTTTAAATTCATGAACTGGGCTACCCCATATTCAACAGCAATCTGATCTTCTAAACAACCTCAGTATCAAGATTAGCCCCATTCTGTGAATAAGGAAAACAGAGGTTAGACAAGCTCTCTAAGGTCACAAAGTGACAGCAGAGAGAAGTACCCTGCCCATGTTCTAATTTAAATTCCATCACCTTCCCCTTTCACACTGATGTGCTGTTTCCCATGTTTTCACTAGCAACATATCAAAACTTACTTCCTTCTTGAACTCCAGGCAAGGTAAGGCCATCCTCTCTCCTGGCCATTCCCTTAGAACACTCTGAACCAGTCAGGGAGGCTTATGAGTCTGGACTGAAGCACTTGTGAACCTCCAGTGGCCTCAACACCCTAATTACTCCCTTTGAGGTGTCTTGGGTTTTGCAAACAGGGGTACTCCCATCTGCCAAGCTCTCCATTTTAAAATTAAGGTTCTTGTGGTTTCAGGCTGGCTCCTCCTCCTCCTCCTCCCACCCTGCCCACCTCCCAGAAAAGGGAATGGGCTGGGCACAGTGGCTCATGTCTGTAAACCTAACACTTTGGGAGGCCAAGGTGGGCAGATCACGAGGTCAGGCAATCGAGACCATCCTGGCCAACATGGTGAAACCCCGTCTCTACTTGAAAAATACAAAAAATTAGCTGGGTGTGGTGGCGTGTGCCTGTAATCCCACCTACTCAGGAGGCTGAGGTACAAGAATTGCGTGAACCCAGGAGGCAGAGGTTGCAGTGAGCC
>NW_016107441.1:3975109-3990956 GCF_001604975.1 Cebus imitator | reverse complement strand
AAGAAAGAAAGAAAGAAAGAAAGAAAGAAAGAAAGAAAGAAAGAAAGAAAGAAAGAAAGAAAGAAAGAAAGAAAGAAAGAAAGAAAGAAAGAAAGGGGAATGGGGGCTCAGTAACAGCTATTAGGTTGCTTACTCCAGTTCAGGTCTCACTCTAGATAGTGGGTTGGTGAGCAGAAAGACCCCACCCCTCATGAGGTTCAGAATTCAAGAAGGCTTGTGACTACCCTCTACCTTCCCAGAGGGCCAAAAACCACCTCCTAAAAACCTTCCCCTACCTGGCAGGCACTCACTTCCTGGTTAGTATGAAATGCAAACTCTCTGTCCACAAGGAAGGGGGCCAGGCCAGCTGAAGGCTCCTGATGAAAGCTGCCTCCCACTCTTCCTTTCAAAGGGTGTCCTAATTGTGACCTTTCCTTAGAAGAGGAGAAAGTGATTCACACTATATTGTTTGTCAGCCTTTTGGCTAAGATCAAGTGCATGATAAAAAAAAAAAAAAAGCCTTAAATCTTACTTAATAGACTAACCTAGCAGTTCTTAGCTGGGGGTGCACAATATATCCAGTTACACAGTTAAAAACAATCATAATACCATTATTATTATCAGGATTGACAAAATAATTTCTTAATTTAAGATAATCAAATTTCCTCAGTTGTTATCAAAATGTCTTTGGACACTTAGGGCCAAGAATCAAGATCCAAATAAGATCTGCAACAATGCATGACCAATGTCTCAACTCTTTTCATCTACAATAGTTCTTCCTTTTTAAAAATGCCATTTATTGGAAATAGTGTGTCTTGTAGAATTTCTCACATTTAGAAACTGTGTAACTGCCTATCTCATGTCTAATTAGTCTGTTCCTCTATCTATGGTTCTGTTAGATTTAGATTCCGTTTTTATTTGGTGGGGGGCAATCTTCAGGTGGTGCTGTATGCTTTCAGACACCATAAGGCACATAATGTCTGGTTGCTCCATCATACACCCCTAAGGCATCAACTTAGGTTCCTGAGGCCAGAAGAGTTTTTTCAGCCTCCAGAGAGCTTGGATTCTTAATTATGATGCAAATATAAAGCTCTTCTTTGGTTTCTTTCTTTTGTGGGGAGGGAGTTTTAGAAAAAAATTTCAATACTAGAAAACTTTTAAAAAACTTGGACCTAGTCTAATACCCTGATTTTACAGACAAAGAAACAGAGGCACAGAGAAAGCAAGGGGTGTGCTGGTGTCCACAATGCTGGTCATAAGCATGATCAGAAGTAGCTTCTAATAATGGTGATCATTTATTACACAAATATTTAAATAGCAATTACTAAATAGGCAGTACTTATTAGGTACTTACTCTTTGCCTGGCACTATGCTAAAGGCTTTGTATTTTCTTTAATTCTCACAATCCTCTGAAAGTACTATCAGTATTCTCATTTTGAGGATGAGGTAATGGTGGCTCAGAGAGGTTGAGTAATTCACCTAAGATTGCACAGCAAGTCAGAAGTGGGACTAGGACTCAAGAGTACAGATCATATGATTCCAGGGCCAGACTTCTTACTCCCATCCAGTCTCCATTCTGTGTAGGCAAGAAAGGGGCCAGGAACTGAAGTAGCTCTGACACTGCAAGGTCATGGTGATGCCCTAGATCCACAGAGACACCCAGCTAGTACAGCCAGGGCAATCTGGGGAAGGGCCCACACCCAGAAAATAGAGGAAAGCAGACAGGTTTACATGGGCCCAGTTCAGTGCAACAGAGGATCTCTGGGACACCACGGGATTGCTGAATTATAATCCTTTTTAATTTTGTGCCAGTTTGTTGCATTTCAAAGGGACATAGGAAAAAAAGGATGTTCAGAACATAAACATTTAAGTCTCAGACCCTGTTCCAAACTTTAGCACTAATTTTCTTACTACATATCCATTTAAAGGTGTATACAAAACAAACCTACTAGGTTTGATTACCCCTGCTAGGGTGGATGGGAACTTGTGGAAATGATATATGGATGCTTAACAACTTAAGATGGGGTTACATCCTGAAAATACAGTAAGGCCGGGCATGGTGGCTCATATCTGTAATCCCTGCACTTCAGGAGGCCAAGGCCAGCAGATCACTTGAGCCTAGGAGTCTGCAACCACCTGGGCAATATAGCAGAACCCCATTTCTACAAAAAATATAGAAAAAAATTAGCCAGTGTGGTGGTGTGCGCCTGTAATCCCAGCTACTAGGGAAGCTAAGGTGGGAGGATCCTTTGAGTCTAGGGGTTTGAGGCTGCAGTGAGCCATGATTGTTTCACTACATTATAGCCTGTGTGACAGAGTGAGACCCTGTCTAAAAAATAAGTAACTATGGCCGGGTGTGGCGGCTCATTCCTGTAATCCCAGCACTTTGGGAGGCTGAGGCGGGCAGGTCACAAGATCAGGAGTTCAAGACCAGCCTGGCTAATATGGTGAAACCCCATCTCTACTGAAAATACAAAAATCAGCCAGGTGTGGTGGCATGCACCTATAATCCCAGCTACTCAGGAGGCTGAGGCAGGAGAGTGGCTTGAAACCAGAAGACAAAGGTTGCCGGGAGTCGAGATCACACCACTGCACTCCAGCCTGGATGAAAGAGTAAAACTCCATCTCAAAAAAAAAAAAAATAAAGAAAAAGTAATAAAAAATAAAAATCTGAATATAATTAAATTGAAAATGCATTTAATACACCTAACCTACTGAACATCAACACTTAGCCTAGCGCAGGGCATGGTGACTCACACCTGTAATCCCAGCACTTTGGGAGGCCAAGGCAGGCGGCTTGCCTGAGGTCAGGAGTTCGAGACCAGCCTGGCTAACATGGTGCAACTCCATCTCTACTAAAAATACAAAAATTAGCCAGGCATGGTAGCACACACCTGTAGTCCCAGCTACTCAAGAGGCTGAGGCAGAAGAAGAATCGCTTGAACCCAGGAGGCATAGGTTGCCGTGGGCTGAGATCACACCACTGCATTCCAGCCTGGGCAACAGAGCAAGACTCTGTCTCAAAAAAAAGCTTAGCCTAGCCTATCTTAAATGCACTCAGAACACTTTAGCCTACAGATTGCCAAAATGTCTAATATAAAGTCAATTTTAACTGTTGAATGTCTCATGTAATTTATTAAATATTGTACTGAAAGTGAAAAAACATGGTTGTATGGGTACCTGAAATACAGTTTCCATTAAATTTGTATCACTTTCCCCATCACCGTAAAGTCAAAAAAATCATAAATTGAGGATTATCTGTACTCAAGTCTCAAGGCACTACACATGCACCAGCCACCAGCAAACTTTCAGTCCAGTTAGGCTGGCTTTTCCTCATAGTCCTGAGAGTACATGTCCAACTCCCTCAAAAGAGAATCTTTACAAAAGGCAAATTAAAAAGTTAAAACTTATTTTTAAAAAATTCATCTCACCACATTCCAAGGCAAAAAATAGCCAATTCTTAAGAGTCACTAACCTTTAAATTATCCATCCCAAGCCTTGTAGATAAGCAAAAGTCAAGTTTTAAGAAGACAGATCCCATACAGTTCATGGAGTACTGATGTAACACAAGAAAAGGAGAGGTCTGCATTCACCAACCCCATCACGTTACAGGTAGAGAAAAACAGAGACCCAGAGAGACGTTCCACCAAGACCCACAGTAAGTAACAACTTCCACCTGCCAGGCACTGGGCTAAATACACATATCGTAACAATGAATGCTTGTAATACCGTAATACCGCCATGAGGCAAGTAAATCATAAACATCTACTGCACAAATTAAGAAGGTGAGGCACAGAATGGTTAAACAACTTGCCCAAGAAGGCACAACTAACAAGTGGTAGAGCTACCCACACAGTTTGACCCCAGAACCTTCGCCATATATCATCTCTTAACTTAGACATGTTGGATCTTATACTCAGAAAGGGTATGACCAGAATAAGGAAAAAAATTTAAACATTAAAAAATATGCTAGGGAGGGAAGGAGATCCAAAAAGCCAAAACGCAAATCCCAAGATTTAAAACTACAAATCTAAGACTTGGATATTTAAACCATAATACAGAACTCCACAAGAAAGGAGAGATATCACAAAACGTATTTTATTACTACTTACTGCAAGTGTCCCTTAAAGAACTAAAACACCAACATCTGAGCCAAAAGGAGGGCTAAAAATAGGCATTTGCAGCAAGCTTTGGAAAGCTTTTAGTTTGCTTATGAGGTACTTATTTCTGTAGACTCCCAAAAACATATGCATCACAGAACACAAAAATTCCCAAGACCACACAGCCACTCCACTAGTGTCACATTTAAATATGTCGAAACTATAAAAATACCAGGGCTGGAAAAGCACTTCAGAGACCTATGTATGCTCCAGAGAAAAGGCCACCATCTAGCCTTAGCAGACTGACAACCCAATCATAGAATTCCCTCTCAAAACGCTCACAAGTCCTAACAACAGGCTTAGAGAGAAGCTACTGGATTAACTGAGTTAGGCTGTCAAAACCTATCCCAAAGGTTCTAAACCAAGTAGACCTCTCTTGCCCTGATTCCAAAAAACATAAACAGAACAAATCTACTTCCACTCAAGAATTTTGCTTTGGGCACTTAAAGCCAATCAGCTTCTCCACTCAGGGGAAAGGCAAGATGCCAGCCAAGCTGTCTTCTTCCCACGATCAATAACCCCAGTGACGCACAGTATCAAGGGCTCCTGGACTTAACACAAAATGCCAGCTCAGGCACCCAATACCACCTGATGTCATGGCTGATTGAAAACCCACAAGGCAGGTTCACCATTAGCCAAGCAGCAGCCAGAATGAGTAGCCCCATTTAAACTTCTGAGGAGTGCTCTCTCCCGGGGATGATTATACCCTTTTGAGTTTAAAGAAGGGAGAAGGACCAAAGAGTGTTTTAAAGTTGTTTTCCCTCACTCTGTGGGTGGATAGGAGGGACGTGAAAGACAACGGAGGTTTCAGCACTGTCCTTTGCATAAGAGGGTTCTGGAAGGGAAAGGGGGGAAGGGGAGGAGGGGAGAAGGAAGAGAACAGTTTGACGGACTGTTAGTAAACCCTAAATGTCCCCTCCTCCAAATGAAGCAACCTGAAAAGAAATAAAAATTGCAACATGATGTTTTCAGGCCTGGCTATTCTGGCTTCCCTAGGACTAGGAATGATTCTACTTTGACTGTGAAGGCATAAGCTTCCCCTTTATTTTTGAATGGTTTAAACTAGTTAGCCTCAACCAGCGACAGCAGAAGAAAAGCTTTTTAACAGCACCAAGGCTACGACCAGAGGCCATCATTCTAACTACAAGACAGTTTTAAAACCGATCCACCGCAAACTGACCCAAAACCAAAGAATGGAGACCCGCCCTATCCGCCGGCCGAGAGAGGAGAGTGGGCGCGACCCCCACCCAAGCGGACGAGCTATTCCCGGCAACGGCAGGCCAAGAGTAGACTCCATATTCTGCACCGCCTCTCTTCCCCAGGCTGACACGGCTCTGCTGGGATTTCCTGCACCCTCACCTCCCCCTGGAAAGGGGCACGGTCCCAAAGGACCAAAACGCGGAGGAGGGAGAGGGAGGACTCGGGGAGCGCCGGTCGGCAGTCACATGCCGCTCCCCGCGCGGGGAGGCACCACGTTGTCCCGGCTGCAGAGGAATGCTGGGAAGGGGGAACGCGCACACACCCGCGCACACGCACACTCGGGCCGCGCTGCGGGCCCGCACCCGCCTGCCACCCGGAGCGACGCGGCCCGCGCCGAACGCCGAGGCCGAGCGGCCCGTGGGCCGCCGGCGCAGCGCATGGCGCCCAACTGTCACCCTCCCGCCCAGCCCGGACACTCCCTCCCCTGCCGCCACACGCCCCTCCTGTCGCCGCAGGCCCCTCACCCGCCTCATTTTCGGCCAAACCTTCTAACTGGCTCCCCCATCACACTTGCCGTCGGGCTCCTTCTCAAGGCGGAAGGTGCCCGGGATCGGGGAGGAAAACCACCGAATTCGGTAACACGATGGGTTTCTCCCCATTCTCCCGGTAACTGACCCCTCAATCCTTCTCCAAAACGAGATTCTACCGCCCAATATCATCTCCCCGAGAACAAACCTTGTTAACTTTTAATCCCCGAATCCGTGCGGCCGGCATGTACTCCACGCCGGGCACTGGGTTGCCCGTGACATACGCTCATTAAACATTTACAATATGGGGACGTTCGCAACGCTACCAAAACGGGGAGCGCCGGGCGGGGTGGGAAGAGGGGCTTCCCAAGGAAGGTTCAAACCAGAAGCCGTCTCCTCCACCAACATGCGGTGGGGCCCTTTTCACTGAAACCAGCGCCCACCCTCCGCCGACGAGGTAGGCCCGGACCACGCCGTCGCCCACTAACCGCTGCGGCCCAGGCGGTGGCCGCAGCCTCCCGGAGGCCGGGCCCTCGGGCAGGGGCAGGTTCCCGAGTGTGCGGTGGGGAGAGGGCGCGGCGACCAGGATCAACCAGGAGGCAATTTTCAAAAGTCCCGAGTCACCATGACCGGTAGCGGACCCCAGGGCCCTGGAGGCGCTGGGGGATGGGACTCCCATGTCCCCGGAAGAGGCCCCCGGACCCAGGAGGAAAAGGAGGGAGACCCACCTGGGGGGGACTGTCCGTTCACGGTGGTCAGGACCGGCGGCAGTGCGTTCTTAGTCCACGGGTTCACCTTGGGAGGGGGGGCTTCCACGAAGTCCCGGCGCCCCGCGCCCGCGGCTCCGGCAGCTCCTCCGCCAACGCCTGGCTCGCCGCCGCCCTCCTCCCCGTCGCTGACGGCTGGGCCCTCGGCGCCCAGCGGCGGCAGCGGCCGCTGGTTCTCGCGCTCCTGCTGCCCGGTGCCCTCCTTGTGCGGCCTGGCGCAAGGCGGCCGGGGTCTCCGAGCGCCGCCGTCCGGCTCCCCCCCGCGGACGTCGTTCGTCCCGGGCTCGCCCTTGCCCTCAGGCGCCGGCGGCGGCTTCTTCCTCACCAGCCCCCCGTGCTCTTCGGCCTGCAAGAGCGGGGCGCCCCCAGGCAGCAGCGGCTCCACCTGAGTGGCCATCTGCGCGCCCGCCCCCCCCCCGAGAAGCCAGGCGCGCCCGAGGCTGCCTCCCCCGCCTCGAACTTGGCTCGTAGGGCGCCCGCGACGCCTTCCTCAGGGGCGCTGGGCCCCAGTCCCTGCGGAGAAGGGTCGGGGTTCACGCGAGGCGCGGCCCCCTCCCAGTTAGGTGCAGCCGCTGTAAATCCGAGGCCCACTAGAGGGGCGGGGGGGGGAGGAAGGCTCCCCACTCTGCGGTCCAGGCCTCCTCGGCGTGCGTCCCCCCCCGCCCGCTCCTCGCAAGACGCCCCCACCCCGAGCCGGGCAGGCTTCTCGTCCCGTCCCTCCCTCCCCCCCGCCCCCGGGGCGGCCCGGGCTTCCCGGCTCGGGGGCTGCAGCAATATGGACTGACGGGGGAGAGGCGCGGCGAGCAGAGCAGACCACGCGATCCGCGGCAGGCGGGCGGGCGCGCGCCTCACGACGCGGCGGGCGAGGGGAGGGGACGGAGCAGCGGGGACGCGCCCGCCGGCCCGGCCCTGGGCGACGGGCGGGCAGAAGGCGGCGGGAGCGCGCGCGCACGGCCCTGCGGTCCCGCCCCTCGCCCCGCCCCTGGCTGCCGACTCCTCCGAGCTCCTCCCGGGCTGGGGGTAGGAACGCTCAGACCCGACGGGGGCGAGCACGTGCCTGATGCAATTCGGGAGTTGTTGGTGGGGGCGCTGAGGGGGATAGGAGACAAGACTGGGTGAGAAGGGGAGGTGTCTTAAAGGGCCAGCGCGTGAGGGCGGCCTCAGGTGGAGCACATGGGACCAGGCCACGCGGCCGGCCGGGCCTGCTCGCGCTTTTTAGGCTGAGTGCCAGATTCAGTGGGGAAGGAGCCATTAGTGTCACTCCTGACTTCCAGGAGGCCGAAGGGAGGCCCCTCATCCACCCCGAGGACGCGCCAACGCCGCCCCCTCCCCTGTACCCAGCGGGCCTGGCCCCTTCAGTCTCTGCCTGGGTGACCTTGGTTGGGTGAGCCGTCCGCACCTCACTGAGCCTCCGCGCCTCGCCGCCGCCGGGCCTGGCCTCGACACTACCTGGAGATGGGTTCGACTCCGGGCCTGGAAGGCGAGTCCTTAGCCTTTGCGGGCTGAGGGCGCCTGAGAAGTGGGAAGGGAATTACCAAAGCCCTCACCCAGGCCAGGCCCTCCTCCCCGCTGTGAAACCTAGTATTTATGGGCAGGAAATGTCTTTTCTTTCAAGTGGATGTCGTTTTTTCTAAAGAATTGCTTTGGGCGGAGTTGAACGGTCCCTGGATTGGGACTTGTGAGATCTGAGATTTTATCCTGGCCCTGCCCCTTACCATCCCTGCGACAGTGACTTCCATCTTCTTGGGCCTCAATTTCCCTATTGTAAAATGAAGGAGCAGTATATGACAGCGGTTTCAAACTCCAGTGTACATTCGATTCAATAAATACTTACTGACCTCGTACTGTGGGGGCTGCAGGGTTCTAGAAAATAGGTTTGGTTTAAATCAGGCTAACAAAGTCCCTATCCTCATGGAATTTATTCTAAGGTGGAAAAGAGACAATAAACAAATGATAAATTCTTGTCTAGTATCTATGAAGACAGCAGTTACTGTGGTAATCAGACTAGATGGGCTACTTTTGTTTGGGTGATAAGGGCAGATTTCTTTGAACGCCAATGCCAAAGTGTTAGGAATCAGGCTCGGTCTGGGATTGGACCCAGAATCTGCATGTCTAGCAAGATCCCTTTGGTGCTTATGACTTCACTTGGAGAAGTCCTGGCTTTTGACTGGCTGTGATCCCACGTCCTCACATAACATAACAGCCTGGAATGTTGGCCATCTCCGAAACAAGAATTAGAGCACACAACCTTCTGGATCTAGAAGACTGAATGAAAAGCCTCTTGGAACTGCCCCAGCCAGCAAGGCTGAGCTGTAGGTTTGTAACCAGTATCGGGGAGAAGTACTGGTCGGGATAGCCAGGTAATTCCAACTCTTGGGTTATTCAGCCTCTAAGCCTTGGCCAGCTAGCAGCACTTCCCTGGACCCCTCTCCTGGTGGAAAATGGGGGTAAATAATGCCTGACTTGCTTCTACCCTCTGAGCTCCTGTGAAGGGTCAAGTAAGACAATGTTAGTCAAGGTGCTGTGTAAATTCTATAGACAAGCCAGTACTTCGAAGGAGCTACCAAGGAAGGTAATGTTAAAGGGGGTCTCGATGAATTAAAGCGGGAATCTACTAAGTGCATTACATGTACTCTTAATCAGAAGGTAAATTATTGCACATTACCACTGGAATACACTGTTTATTTATTTGAAGAGATGAGGTCTGTCACCCAGGCTGGAGTGCAGTGGTGTGATCCGGCTCACTGCAGCCTCAAACTCCTGGGCTCAAGCCATCCTCCCATCTCAGCCTCCAAAGTAGCTAGGACCACAAGCACGTGCCACCATGCACAGCTTTATAAATTTTTTTTTGTTTTTGAGATGGAGTCTCGCTCTGTTACCCAGGCTGGAGTGCAGTTGCACGATCTCAGCTCACTGCAACCTCTGCCTCCCGGGTTCAAGCAATTCTTCTGCCTCAGCCTCCGGAGTAGCTGGGACTACAGGTGCATGCCACTACACCCGGCTAAATTTTGTAGTAGAGATGGGGTTTCACCATATTGGTCAGGCTGGTCTTGAACTCCTGACCTCAGGCAAGCCGCCTACCTTGGCCTCCCAAAGTGCTGGGATTACAGGCGTGAGCCCCCACTCCCAGCCATTAAAAATTTATTGATAAATATTTCCTGAAGAGCTTATTCACTCTAGACCCTTTGTAAACTTTGTTAATAGGGGACATAATTGCTATTGTTGGTCATTCTTTTTGTAATTGGCATTAGAGAGGTACCATCCCCCCAACCCTGAGAACTTGTGAGGGTATGAGAGTACTGTGTGGACAAGAAACTCTGGGCACTGTGGCTCACCCCTATAATCCCAGCACTTTGGAAGGCCGAGGCAGGTGAATCACCTGAGGTCAGGAGTTCGAGACCAGCCTGGCCAACACGGCAAAACACTGTCTCTACTAAAAATACAATATTAGCCGGGCGTGGTGGTGCACACCTATAATCCCAGCTACTCAGGAGGCTGAAGCAGGAAAATCGCTTGAACCCAAGAGGTGGAGGTTGCAGTGACCTGAGATCACCCCACTGCACTCCAGCCTGGGTGACAGAGCAAGACTCCGTCTCAAAAAAGAAAAGTTCCTTATCCAAAGTCACACAACAGAGCCAGACAGAGCCAGGTCTCATACCTGAATCTCTTTAACCTAAATCCAGCAGCTTTTTTTACATTAAAATAATGAAACTGGGGCTGGGCATGGTGATTCACACCTGTAACCTCAACACTTTGAAAGGCCAAAGCAGGAGGATCACTGGAACCCAGGAGTTAGACACCAGCCTGGACAACACAGTGAGACCCTATCTCTACTTTTAAAAAAGTTTTAGGGAGCCACAGTGGCTCAGGCCACTTGTCCTGGCACATGAGGAGGCGAGGTCAGGAGTTCCAGGCCAGCCTGGGCAACGCATAAACCTCTCATCCATTTAAAAAATAAAATTAATTTAAAAATGCTGAAATTGGGATTTAAATTTAGGTTTTTTGATTCCTAACCAACTATGGTATTCTATATGCATATATTTCTAAATAAAGTCAAATACAGTCATCCTCCCTTATCCCCGGGGGATACATTACAAGACCCCCCCAGTGCATGCCTGAAACCCCAAATAGTACCAAACTCTATCTATACATATCTATCTATCTATATATGTTTTTCCTATATATACATGCCTATAATAAAGTTTAATTTATAAATTAGGCACAGGAAGATATAACAATAAATAATAAAACAGAACAATTGTAACAATAGGCTGTAATAAAATTTATGTGACTATGCTCTTTCTCTCTCAAAACATCTTATTGTATGTAATATTTTCTGACCGCAGTTGACCACGGGTAACTGAAACATCAGGTAGCAAAACCACAGATAAGAGGGGACTACTATACTAGTAATGATCAAATAGTCCAGAGTAGCTACTTTTATTGAGTAACTAGTATACACTAGGTTCTATGGGAAGTACTTGACATTTATTATCTCATTTAATCCTCATAACAGTCCAGTGGGATATGTACTAATTATTTCTCTAAATGTCTACTGAGCCCTACTATGTGCCAGGAACTACAGGCTAGATCCTGAAATTGTTATTGTCTTCAAATTACAAAGGAAGGCAATTGAAAATCAGAAAAGAAAGTAAGGTGGGGTACTCAGCATCATAGGTAGCAGCTAACTATCAGAGTGGGATTTTTCAGAGTGTTCTATGTCTCCTGGCCTTATTCCTACCCACTGTACCGCTCTGTACAGACTACCTCTCTTCCCTCCATTGTCATATCCATAAGTATTTTTGGAGAATCCCTCAAATAGGCCTCAGTAAGATACAGAACAGGTTGAATCCTATCTCTCTCAAGGGTAAACTCTAATTAGAGGAACCAAATAATTGAGCAATATTTAACCTGCAGCCAAAGAAAAGAGGTAAGACAAAATATGCTTTAGGCAGAAAGTGACAAGGATCAGGCTAACTTGTGCCTAGAGTTTAAATACACCGTATGCTTAAACACTAGGCCAGGTGTTGTGGCTCACAGCTGTAATCCCAGCACTTTGGGAGGCCAAGATGGGAGAATTGCTTGAGCCCAGGAATTTGAGACCCACCTGGGCAACATAGTGAGACCCTGTCTTTAAAAAATAAACAAATAAATAAATTAGCCAGACGTGATGGCACATGCCTGTAGTCCCAGCTATTCAGGAGGCTGAGGTGGGAGGATTGCTTGAGCCTTGGAGGTAGCAGCTGCAGTGAACTAAGACTGCATCACTGCACCTTAACCTGGGCAACAAAGCGAGACCAGACCTTGTCTCAAAAAAATAAAGCCCACCAAATTAATAAAGTGGGTCCAAATACCTGTTTAGTCTGGGGATGGTTGTTTACGCCTGTAATCCCAACACTCTGGGAGGCCCAGGCAGGTGGATCCCTTGAACCCAGGAGTTCAAGATAAGTCTGGGCAACATGATGAAACACCATCTCTACAAAAAAATACAAAACATTATCTGGGCATGGGGGTACACACCTGTAATCCCTGCTACTGGGGAGGCTGAGGTGGGAAGATCACCTGAGCCTGGGAAGTTGAGACTGCAGTGAGCCATGATTGTGCCACTGTACCCCAGCCTGGGCAACAGACTGAGACCCTGTCTCAAAAACAAAACAAAACATTGGCTGGGCATTGTGGCTTACACCTGTAATCCCAGCACTTTGGGAGGCCGAGGGGGGTGGATCACGAGGCCAGGAGTTCGAGACCAGCCTGACCAACATGGTGAAACCCTGTCTCTACCAAAAATACAAAAATTAGCCAGGCCTGGTGGCCTGCACCTATAATCCCAGCTACTCAGGAGGCTGAGGCAGGAGAATTGCTTGAACCTGGGAGGCAGAGGTTGCAGTGAGCCAATATCGCACCACTGCACTGCAGCCTGGGCAACGGATCGACACTCCGTCTAAAAAACAAAAACAAAACATAAACAAACGCCTATTTGTAATTAATTATATGCTTGTTTGCTCCTCATGCTGACAACTTCCTAAAGTGAGACAGAGCAGGGTGCATGAAAGACTAGAGAGCTGGGAGAATTGGTTTATAACCTGGGTCCCACCTCTGATTTTGCTGAATGACTGGGCAGCCTCCTGAGCTTTCCATCCATGAAACAGGAAGCATGCCTGCCCATCTGGCTTATGGGCAGGAGGAAAATACAAAGTTTACAAGAAATTTTATTCTTTTGGAGGGAGAGCGATGAATGTTAAAGGAAGGAGGAGTGGTTCTTTGAGTTATCTGTGCTAATTATGAACGAAAATTTAACATGCTTGGATATGTACTAGTTTTATTCCTCTTTGAGTTTGGTTTTCCAAAGAGCCTTGTGTTTCTGGAAGAGCTTACGGGAATCACTTACTTTTCTGCTATGGGGCCCCTTGGGTGTGAAACCTCTTATACTGACACAAAGTGAGTAGGGTTAGCAAAGGGACGGGCCTTGGCCAAAAAATGCCAGCTTGGAAGTGTTTTTCAAGACTCTGAAGACTCTTGGGCCTCCTGGCACATGTCACATTATTATTTCAGTTCTTGGGAAGAGGCTCAGCCAGGATCACCTCTTGTGAAGTAGATGTAAATAGTAATAGCTAACATACAAGGAGGAGGTGGGGTGGGGACTGACTGTTTCCATACTACCACATTTAAACCCCAGGGCAATAGTTTTCCAAGACTATCCCCACTTTACAGATGAGAAAGGAGGCTCACAGGAAGTGGGGTAGTCAGGGCGGGGTATGGTTTGCAATGAAGGTCTGATAAGAGAATTAACTTTTAACACACTCACCCTTCTGAGTTGGAAACAAGCACCATCCCAGCCTCTTCTCATCAGTTCTACCTATGCAGCCTCTTCTCCCATCCCCACTACACTCCCTGGCGTTCTGTACTTCCCATGTTGTCCCATCATGGGCTTCCTCACTAACTGTACTCCCACTGTGAGCCAGTCTACCACACTTGCCTGGGTCAGCTCTCTGGCTCTATGATGGACTCAGGCCCTGTCTCTGCTTTGAATCTCCACATTCACAACCAGCACAGCCTGACCCTAACTAACCTTCCCATCCCACTGCCTTCCAGCACACACAGTTTCTTTCACCTTTCACCTGTTTCTTTCACCTTGTTTCATCAATACAAATATGTATGATCATTTACTATGCACCAGATACTACTAGGCCCTACACATAGAAAAGCGAGCAAGACAGACATGTTCCCTACTTTCCAGAAGTTTCCCATCTAATCCCCTGTGGGCCTCATGTTTTCTTCCCCCCATTCAAATAACATAGCTATTAATAGTGAGGTCATGACTGTGAATCCTGGCTCAACAACCTTGTGACTTTAGGCAAATATTTAACCTCTCTCTAAGCCTCAGCTTCCCCATCTGTAAATTGGAGATGATAAATCTACTTATCTCATAGAGCTTTAGTGAGCCTTAAGTGAGATAATGTGTAAAATTTAATAGTACAATGACGTTTATAGCATAGTATATGCTAAGTAAATATTCCCTTTCATTATTTTTATTATTGCCAGTAAGCCTTTCCATTTCCACTTGTCCTTCAAGATTCAGCACCAAATGTCAACTTCTTCACAAAATCTTATTTAATCTTCATAGTTAAAGTAGATTTCTCTGAACTCTTATCTCCAGTGGCAGTTTTCCTAAAACATATATTTTTCATTTTATCTACTCAGTTATGGTTATCTAAGAGAACACCCTATTCATAAGTAACCATAAGGCAGGGATTATACCTTATTCATCTTAGCGTTCCTTGTAGTACTTATCAATGGTGACTTAAACAGAAGAGGCCCTCAGTCTTTTCTGAACAAAGGAATGAATGAATGAATACAGGATCACTCCTGGTTGCATCAATGTTTTGGTAACCAGAGCAACACAGTCAAGGGCCAAGTGCTAAATTATATTTATATATATATATGTATTTTGTAAATGATAAAATATAATATAAAAATAAAATAGGCTAGCTTTAGCAAACTGGAAAATTTTTTTTGGCTGAGCACGGTGGCTCACAACTATCATCACAGCACTTTGAGAGGCAAAGGAAGGAGAATCCCTTGAGGCCAGGAGTTCAAGACAGGCTTAGACAATATAATAAGACCCCGTCTTTAAGAAAAATTGTAAAGAAATTAGCTGGATGTTGTGGCACCTATCTGTAATCTGAGACTGAGACAGAAGGATGTCTTGAACCCAGGAGTTTGAGGCTGCAATGAGCTACTGATTATGCCATTGCATAACAACCTGGGTGACAGAGGGAGACCCGGTGTCTTTTTTTTTTTTTTTTTTTTGAGATGGGTCTTGCTCTGTTGCCCAGGCTGGAGTGCAGTGGTGCAATCTCAGCTCACTGCGGTCTCTGCATCCCGGATTTTAGTGATTCTCCTGCCTTAGCCTCCTGAGTAGCTGGGATTACGGGCACTCACCACCATGCCCACCTAATTTTTTGTATCTTTAGTAGAGATGGGGTTTTGCCATATAGGCCAGGCTGGTCTCTACTCCTGACCTCAGGTGATCTGCCCACCTTGGCATCCCAAAGTGCTAGGATTACAGGCATGAGCCACCGCACCCAGCTGAGATCCTGTGTCTTAAAAAAATAAACGGTTTATCTCACAAAGCAAAATACACATATAAGTTCACAACCCACAGGCAATCATGTTTGTATATTTTCCTCTAGTCTATTTTCTATGGATATTTTACATAATTGAGATCATATTGCACACAAAGCAGTTTTATTTATTGCTCTTTTCC
Source organism: Cebus imitator (assembly GCF_001604975.1). NCBI lineage: Eukaryota > Metazoa > Chordata > Mammalia > Primates > Cebidae > Cebus > Cebus imitator. The sequence continues at coordinate 3,975,556 of NW_016107441.1, read as the reverse complement.
TCCTGAACCCTATTGCAAGTGGTGTTCCCACACCACTGTACATTTTCTCCATGCAGTCAGCTGTACCATCTAGGAGCACCTATGGTATGCCTTACATTACAGTGACCCCTTCTAGAAAAAAAGGTTTATTATTTTTATTTTTTTGTTGTTGTTGTTGAGACAAGAGTCTCGCTCTGTCACCCAGGCTGGAGTGCAGTGGTGCAATCTTGGCTCACTGCAACCTCCATCTCCCAGGCTCAAGCAATTCTCCTACTTAGCCTCCCCGAAGTAGCTGGGATTACAGGCACATGCCACCACACCTGGCTAATATTTTGTATTTTTAGTTGAGATGGTGTTTCACCATGTTGGCAAAGCTAGTCTCAAACTCCTGACCTCAGGTGATCCACCCACCTCAGCCTCCCAAAGTGCTGGGATTATAAGCATGAGCCACTGTGCCCAGTAATTTTT
>NW_016107441.1:3972669-3974634 GCF_001604975.1 Cebus imitator | reverse complement strand
TTTTGAGATGGAGTCTCACTGTGTCACCAGGCTGGAGTGCAGTGGCGCCATCTTGGCTCACTGCAACCTCCAACTCCCTGGTTCAAGCAATTCTCCTGCCTAAGCCTCCCGAGTAGCTGGGATTACAGGCACACACCACCATGCTAATTTTTGCATTTTTAGTAGAGACAGAGTTTCACCATGTTGGCCTGGATGGTCTCAATCTCCTGACTTTGTGATCTGCCAGCTTCAGCCTCCCAAAGTGCTGGAATTACAGGTGTGGCCACCACACCTAGTCTTATTTCAATTTTTTAGTAGAGATACTCTCACTATTTTGCCCAGACTGGTCTTGAACTCCTGACCTTGAGTGATCCTCATGCCTTGGCTTCCCAAAGTGCTAGGATTACAGGCATGAGCCACAGTGCCCAGCCAGTGCCCCACCTTCTATTTGCATCTGTATTTTCCAAACGGCTTTCATGGAGACAGGACAGACATGATTGTCCTTGGTTGGCAGCTGAAGAACTGAGGCCTATAGAAGTTAAAAGACTTGCTCCAGGATCCCTTGGCAGAGGAATCAAGATCCGAACCCAGGTCTCACCCCTGACATTCCAGACTGTGACACCACATCAGAAGAGACACAGATAGTACAGATATGCAAAAACCACACAGTTGGTTAACCATGTTTAAACATTCCATGGTCAAGAAACATCTAAGTTCATGGAGAGAAGTGGAAATCAGAAGCCAAAATGAGGGCATAAGGCAATTTCTTGGCAACATGACCATAACTAGTCACAGGGTGAGACTGGCCAAAAGAACCATCACTCAGTCAAACATGGGAGCCAAGCTCCAAGACAGAAGGACCCAGCCCTAGAGACTAGTGTGGAAACAATAAAGGACAAGACATGGTCCCTGCACCTGGGAACAAAACTCCCTACGCCAGCACACTGTTCTCTTCACAGACCATTTGCCTGTCCTTCACATGTGGCACAAAAAAAAGGGAAAGGGTTTGAGGTCGAGTTGGGCTTAGGCCCAGCTTTGCCCGCTTCCTAGCTGCGTAACCTCAGGCAAGTTGCTTTCTTTCTCTGAGTTTCAGTGTCTCCATCTGTAAAATGGCAGAAAGGGAATTGCTGGCTAAAATTCATTATGCCTTTGAAAGGATTAAATGAACCAATATTTGAGAAAGTGTTCAATAGTCCCAGCTCTGCCACCTACCAGCTCTGTAACCTTAGGCAAATTCCTTTGTGTCTCTCTGCCTCAGTTTTTGGTGTGCAAAATGAAGATGATAATAGCACTTACCCCTAAGGATTATTGTAGGGATTGAATTAATATACCTAAAGTACCTAAACAGTGCTTGACATATAGTGAGTACTGAATAATGTTTGCTATTATCATAAAGGGGTAGTGGTCACTGGCATAGAGTCAGGAGAATAATTCTTCAAATCCCACAAAGAAGGTGGAACAAGTGTCACCCCATTTTAAAGATGAGGACACTGAAGCTCAGAAAGATGAGGTGTTTTATCTGATGTCATACTTGCTAGTTGGTGGAAACTCCAGGGCTTCTAAAGATTGCAAATCCAATGCTCTTCCCCCTGCAGATAATATTCTAGTTATTGCACGCTGTCAATCCTCTGGCCAATTTCAGTCCACAGGCACATTTTGTTTGGTCCACACAGTATTTTTTAAGTTGAATTTAAATGTGATTAGATGGGCCCAGCAAACACTAGTGAGCCAGGGAGGCGCAGGTTGCAGTAAGCTGAGATCATGCCACTGTACTCCAGCCTGGGTGACAGAGTGAGACTCTGTATCAAAACAAACAAACAAACAAACAACAATAGGCCAAGTGAAGTGGCTCACTCCTGTAATCCCAGCACTTTAGTAGGTCAAGGTAGGTGGGTCTGGGGCTGGGTGCGGTGGCTCAAGCCTGTAATCCCAGCACTTTGGGAGGCCGAGGCGGGTGGATCACGAGGTCAAGAGATCGAGACCATC
>NW_016107441.1:3966307-3971524 GCF_001604975.1 Cebus imitator | reverse complement strand
GTGAAACTCCGTCTCAAAAAAAAAAAAAAGGTGGGTGGGTCACCTGAAGTCACGAGTTTGAGACCAGCCTGGCCAACCTGATGGAACCCCATCTCTACTCAAAACACAAAAATTAGCTGGGCATGGTAGCAGGAGCTTGTAATACCAGTTACTCGGGAGGCTGAGGCAGGAGAATCACTTGAACCTGGGAGTCAGTGGTTGCAGTAAGCTGAGATTGAACCATTGCACTCCAGTCTGGGCAGCAAGAGTAAAACTCCATCTCAAAAATAAAAATAATAAACTCTACAGCCTTTGCCATTAATAATAAAAATAATAATGATAATGACAATAGCTAATATTTATTACACCATTATGAACCAGGGCTGTGGATAGCAGATTTTTTTGCTACGGGTGGCACTTCTCAAGGAGTGTTTCCCAGAATATGGATAAATATACACCAACATGGGGTCCATCATTAAATTATTTTAGGAAACATTGGGTTAAGCAATGTTAAATGAGTGTTTTGCTGTAGGACATCTCTGAGACTTTAGCATTCATAGTCCATCTCGAAGAAAGGGGTAATATTTGCAGCATTTTCCAAACTCATGTGATGTGAAACAAACGTCCTAAGTGCGGTGTTCCCCAGGTTCCCCAGAGCCTCCTTTGAGAAACATTGGCTCAGGTTTGCCACATTGCTTCCCTTTCTGCTGGGGAGTACCAGACAGTGAGATATAAGAAAAGGGCTGCTTTCCAGTTCTGGCTCTACTGCTACTTCCCATGAGACCCAAAAAAGTTCCTTTTCTTCTTTGGACCTCAATTTTCCTATTTCTAAAAAAGCCTGAATGTTCTGGAAGTTTCTACCCATCCTAAAAACTATTTTTTTTTTCTTTTTTTTTGAGACAGGGTCTCACTCTGTTGCCCAGGCTGGAGTACAGTGGCATAATCGTGGCTCACTGCAGCCTCAACTTCCTGGACTCAAGCAATTATCTCACCTCAGCCTCCCAAGTAGCTGGAACTACAGGTGCAAGCCACCTCGCCCAGCTAATTTTTTGTATATATACATTTTTTTGAGACAGGGTCTTGCTGTTACCCAGGCTGGAATGCAGTGGCATGATCAGGGATACTGCAACCTCCAGCTCACTGCAACCTCCAGCTCCCAGGTTCAAGTGATTCTCATGCCTCAACCTCCAGAGTAGCTGAGATTATAGGCACCTGCCACCATGCCTGGCTAATTTGTTTCCTTTTTTTTTTTTTTTCTGTTTGTTTTTTGAGACAGAGTCTTGCTTTGTCACCAGGCTGGAGTGCAGTGGCACAACCTCAGCTCACTGCAACCTCCGCCTCCCAGGTTCAAGCGATTCTCCGGTTTCAGCCTCCCAAGTAGCTAGGATTACAGGTGTGCACCACCACGCATGGCTAATTTTTTGTATTTTTAGTAGACGGTGTTTCACCATGTTGGCCAGGATGGTCTCAATCTCCTGACCTTGTTATCTGCCCACCTCAGCTTCCCAAAGAGCTGGGATTACAGGCGTGAGCCACCACAACCCAGCCATCTGCCACTCTCATAAAAACAAACAGGCAGCTGGGTGTGGTGGCTCAAGCCTGTAATCCCAGCACTTTGAAAGGCTGAGGCAGGTGGATTACAATGTCCGGAGTTTGAGACCAGCCTGGCCAACATGGTGAAACTCTGTCTCTACTAAAAATACAAAAATTAGCCAGGTGTGGTGGTGGGCACCTGTAATCCCAGCTACTCGGGAGGCTGAGGCAGGAGAATTGCTTGAACCCAGGAGGCAGAGGTTGCAGTGAGCTGAGACCACGTCATTGCACTCCAGCCTGGGCAACAGAGCAAGACTCCATCTCAAAAAACAAAACAAAACCACACACACACACACACACACACACACACACACAACAAGCAAGCAAACAATCAAAGAAACAACTCTCCATAACTTCCTATTACAAGAATAAACTCTAGACCTCTCGCTTTGGCCCACATACCCTCTACGCTCCAGACCCCATTTACCTTCAGATTTCCCCTCCATTTCTTACCCCTGGCCTTGCTCTGTGCCAGCCCCACAAACTCATGGAAACTCATCCCAGCCTGCGGGGCCCTAGGGCATAGTGTTCCCACTGCATCCCCACTGCTCCCACCCATATAGTAACACCCCATATTTCTCATCCTTCAAGCCTCAGCTTAAATGCCCCCTTCTCAGAGGGACCACCATTGATCAGCCTGGTTGAAGTACTGCATGTTCTCCACAGCACAGATCACAATCTCTGATTTCGTGTGTTTATCTGCTTTTTGCCCATTGCCTCCACTAACATGTAAGTTCCATGACATTGGAGCATGTGGCTATTTTGTTCACCTTTAATATCACTCAGTAGGCACTCAATATGTGTTGAAAGAATGCTGTGTGGCCTCTGACAAGCTGCTTCCCCTCTCTGGTCTGCTGTAGGCCTATGTGTGAAATGAAGCGGTTAAAAGAGGTGTTCCTGAGAGCCCTTGGCACTCTGACTGAGGCTCTGTGACTAACATCTGGGCCTCAAGCCCAGGAGTGAGCCTGGCATGTTGCAGCTCCACAGCGCTGCACAAAGTGCACTGATTTAATCAAGCAGCAAACACCCTGTAATTTAATGTTCTGCTGCTCCTCCTCCCCAGTCCCTGGGCTGGGGACTGTGCTGTCAGATTTCCAGGATGATCCATGCACAGCCACCTGTTCCCCCAGCTCACTTGATCCCAGTGCCCCTGAGGAGAGGATGGTGGGCAGGCTGGGAAAACATGTTCGATCTGGAAGCCCAGGAGCAAGGAGGACTTGTCACTGTCCTGTCCTGAAAGGCTAGAATCCTCAAGATATTTCATCAAATCCCCTTATTTCTGGATTAGCAGGGATGTTTGGCCCAGCCCTTTGCCTTAAATCTAAAGATGCCTCCACCATGATTCCACTTGAAGTGCTCGGAATAGGGGCCTCACTGACTTTCAGGGCCGCTCATCTGGCCAATGAATGGCTTTGTTCAGAAAGTTCTTTAATCAGCAGCATGGTGTAACTTGAGGCAGTGTAGCATAGGGGTGAAGGGCCTGGGCCTCCAGCCAGGTGGCCTGGGTGATGTTCCAGCTCTGGAGCCAACTTGCTGTGTGAGCTTGAGCAAGCCATAAAACCTCTCTGTGTCTCTGCTTCCTCTAGTGTACAACAGGGAGAATCCTCATTGGGCTGTTGGGAGAATTACAAAGTGTTCATTGATAGTGGGAGGTCAATAAATGTCGATTATTGTTAACTGCCACCTACTGTCATTGATGGTAATTTAATTTTTTGTTTTATGTTTGAAGCGGAGTTTCACTCTTGTTGCCCAGGCTGGAGTGCAATGGCATGATCTCGGCTCACTGAAACCTCCACCTCCCCGGTTTAAGCCATTCTCCTGCCTCAGCCTCCCGAGTAGCTGGGATTACAGGCATGTGCCACCACACCCGGATAATTTTGTATTTTTAGTAGAGACAGGGTTTCTCCATGTTGGTCAGGCTGGTCTTGAACTCCCAACCTCAAGTGATCCACCCAACTCAGCCTCCCAAAGTCCTGGGATTACAGGTGTGAGCCATGGCTCCTGCCTGGTAATTTAATTTTTTTAATGTTTGTGTGTGTTGTGTTTTTTCTTGGGGGCAGAGCAGGGTTGGCGTTTTTTAGAGACAAGGTCTCACTATGTTGCCTCATCTGGTCTCCAATTTCTGGCCTCATCCCTGCCTCAGCCTCCCAAAGCGCTGGGATTACAACCATGAGCCACCATACCTTGCTCGTTGTTGGTTTTAAAACCTCTTAGACTCAGGTTCTCTGGATTGGTTGGTTGGTTTGTTTGTGAATGAGAAAGTGGATCCTGGCCCAAGAACACAGGGCTAGAAATTCAGAGTGGCTCACTGCTGATTCTGAGGACATTCACTTTGTTTTTCTGAACCTTAGGATCCTCACCTGAATAAAGAGAAAGAATATTTCCTGTCCTGCTTCCTGTCATTGAGCCAAAGTAGCTGGGTATGGTAGCTCACACCTGAAATTCCAGCACTTTGGGAGGCTGAGGTAGGAGGATTACTTGAGGCCAGGAGTTTGAGATCAGCCTGGTCAACATAGCAAGACCCTGTGTCTAAAAAAATTTTTTTTAAATATCTTCATAGAGCCAAATGTGTAGATCAAATGAGAAATGGACAAGAAAGCTTTGAAAAGTGACAAATACTACATAAATTTGAGGAATTCATCTCATTTTGTTGGAGAAGCCCTTACTGCTTTTAGCAAGGCAAGTCAGCTTCCATACAACAAAAATAGCTAAACTCAACCTACTTGGCAGACCATGTGCTTTTGGTACTTGCTGTGAAATTGAAGCAAATCCCTTTAGAATCTTTTTTTATTCATGTACTGGAGTAAAAAAAAAAAAAAAAATTGAGAAGGGCTTGATTACAAACATTTAGGTACATTCCTAAAGGACACAAGGCTTGGTTTGGCTTCCTGCCATCCTCATTTATTGTTAAAATATTTATTATTATTTCTCCAGTTTCTCTTCTTCAAGAATTTGATTGGAAGGATCCAGGTGAGCTGCATTCACTTTGCAAAGATCAGGAGAATACAGTAGCTCTTCATAATTTCAGGAGGTCTTGCGTGACCTTTGCTGAATACCTGCTCTGTCACATGGACCTGCAGCTGGGGCGGAAGGCTATGGGAGGGGAGTCTGCCTTCTCATTGTACAAATCAGAAGCCAAAACCCAGAGAGGGGAAGGGACTTGTCTAAAGTCACACAGCTGTTTAGTGTAGAGGCTTGAATGGGTAACCAGATTTGTATTTTTAGTAGAGACAGGGTTTCTCCATGTTGGTCAGGCTGGTCTTGAACTTGACTCCAAATTTCATGCTTTTTACAACAGTTCTATGGCATCTTGCAATTTCTCTAAATAAGCTACCTGTGTGTCCAAATCCTATAATTCATATGGGTTTACATTTCTCAAAATTCATTGAAATGTACACTTAAAATCTGTCCAGTGCTGGGCAAAGTAGCTCATGCCTGTAATCCCAGCACTTTGGGAGGCAGAGGTGGGCAGATCACAAGGTCAGGAGCTCGAGACCAGTCTGGCCAGCATGGCGAAACCTCGACTCTACTAAAAACACAAAAATTAGCCAGGCACGGTGGCACATGCCTGTAGTCCCAACTACTCAAGAGGCTGAGGCAGAAGAATCACTTGAACCCGGGAGGCAGAGGTTGCAGTGAGCTGAG
>NW_016107441.1:3961029-3966197 GCF_001604975.1 Cebus imitator | reverse complement strand
AAAAAAAAAAAAAAATGTGTCCACTATGTTGTTGTAAATTTAGCTCAATTTTTATTTTAAAATTTTTATTTTTGTTTTGTTTTTGTGTTTGTTTTATAAGACAGAGTCTTGCTTTCTTGCCCAGCCTGGAGTGCAGTGACAGCTTACTGGCCTTGATCTCCTGAGCTCAAGAAATCCCTCCGCCTCAGCCTCCCACAGTGCTGGGATTACAGGCGTGAGCCACTATGCCCGTCTAACTCCATTTTGTTGTTGTTGTTAATTATTCATTTATCAAGAGAAACTATTTCTTAGCCCACATATTCATGTGTCATAGTTCAGGGACACGAATCAGTGACAAACTTCTAGGTAATTCAACCTAAAGAAATTCTTTATATTCCAAGATCACTTTGTACTCTGAAAGATACCAGCCTTCCTCATCTCCTCCAAATCTCTCATGAGATCATAATTTCTGTAGATATCTGTGTATGCCTTCTTTCTTGGTTCAGCCACAGCAAACTTATAGAGAGCTATAACCCCCAGGGATACCATGAATGCTCCAATCATATGAAATCGCAGATGCTTGGCCAGAAGGCCACACCTCTGAGGTTTTGGCAAAACTTTGGAAGCCATGGTAGTTACTGTCCTTGATATGTATGCCAATCTTAACACCAACGTCCTTCCAGACTGATGGAAAAATGGATGGCCCTAACTCCATTTATTTAAATGGTAAAATGGCACATCTGTGTCCTATCTCAAAATTCAGCATTTTGGATAAAAAATGAAGTATGGTCTAAGGGCTCAAGAAAAGCCCTAAGGAATACATCATATTACAGCCAGCAGTCTATGGGCATGGCTGTAACAGCCTGCTGGAGTGCAGTGGCACGATCGCGGCTCACTGCAACTTCTGCCTCCCAGGTTCATGCAATTCTCCTGCCCCAGCCTTGCGAGTAGCTGGGATTACAGGAATGTGCTGACACACCTGGCTAATTTTTGTGTTTCTAGTAGAGACGAGGTTTTGCCATGTTGGCCAGGCTGGTCTCGAACTCCTGTGACCCCAGGCAATCCACCCACCTCAGCCTCCCAAAGCGATGGGATCATAGGCACGAGTCACCATACTTGGCTTTGGTGTTCCTTCTGAGGGTCCAGAGTAGGATGCTAGCAGGCATGTAGGGCTCAGGTTGTGAGAAAAGGAATGTACAGCTAGTTCTACAATAGGGTGATATTCAGTGTGGTGAGATGCACCTGTGGGATCCAAGACTGCTAAGAGAATGGCAGCATTCAGCATCCCACCCACGCGCAGTTTACCATACTGTGTCCCAGATCTGCGGAGCCCAGAGTGCATGACTTAGATGTGCCTGCGGTGTGCTTCTGGCCCATTCTATTTGTTTTAGGGAGTCTCACAGAACCTAAGGGGCTTCCCATTGCCCCTTAATCCCAGCTACTAGAGAGGCTGAGGCAGAATAATCATGGCATCTTGCAATTTCTCTAAATAAGCTACCTGTGTGTCCAAATCCTATAATTCATAGGGGTTTATGAGTCCTATAATTCATAGGCCCTTTAACTGAGGGCCTGGAGATGAAGACAAGGATCTGAGAAGTCTCCAAACCCAGCAGTGTGAGTGAATCTAGGGGAATGTTCAGGGACTATGAAGGGGAGGGCTGAGGAGGGCCAGTTAGAGCAGAGCTGGAAAGCTGGAACAATTAGGACAGCTCATTCACAAGGAGGGGCAAGAACAGGAAACCGGGAATGCCAGAGGAGATCAAAGCGAGAGAGAGGCTTGGCAGCAGCTTGGGGAAGAAGGTTTTGAGGAGAGAGCAAGTACCAATGGTTGACCTGCTCCAGCATTACAGAACGAATCACTGTCCTTCAAATAGGAGTGGTGGAGGTAGATTAAACATCTTATAATCCACATAACAGAAGATGTTTAATGAGATGAAATTTGATAAGTTGCAGAACAATTTGTTAGTCATTTATATATAAAAAGAAAAATTCCATGCTTCTATATTATCATAAAGGAAGGTTTGTTCTTTTGAGTACTCTAAACATCCCCCCTAGAATTGCATTAAAACAACATATTGGCTAGGCACGGTGGCTCACACCTGTAATCCCACCACATTGGGAGGCCAAAGCCAGCAGGTCACCTGAGGTCAGGAGTTTGAGACCACCCTGGCCAACATGGCGAAAGCCCGCTCTATTAAAAATACAAAAATTTGGACCAGGCACAGTGGCTCACACCGGTAATCCCAGCACTTTGGGAGACTGAGGTAGGTGAATAACAGGGTCAAGAGATCGAGACCATCCTGGCCAACATGGTGAAACCCTGACTTTACTAAAAATACAAAAATTAGCTGGGCATGGTGGTACGTGCCTGTAGTCCCAGCTACTTGGGAGGCTGAGGCAGAACAGTCACTTGAACCTGGGAGGCAGAGGTTGCAGTGAGCCAAAATTGTACCACTGTACTCCAGCCTGGGTGACAGAGCAAGATTCTGTCTCAAAAAATAAATTAAAAATAAAATAAAAATTAGCCAGGTAGACCAGGTGTGGTGGCTCATTCTTGTAATCCCAACACTTTGGGAGGCTGAGGCAGGGGGATAAGCAGATATCAGGAGTTCAAGACTAGCCCGGCCAACATGGCGAAACACTGTCTCCACTAAAAATACAAAAATTAGCCAAGTGTGGTGGCACATGCCTGTTATCCCAGCTACTTGGGAGGCTGAGGCAGGAAAATTGCTTGAACCAGGAGTTGGAGGTTACAGTGAGCCAAGATCGCACTATTCATTCCAGCCTGGGCGACAGAGCAAGACTCCATCTCAAAAAAAAAAAAAAAAAAAAAAAAAAAAAAAAAAAAAAAAAAAAAAAAAAAAAAAAAAAAAAAAAAAAAAAAAAAAAAAAAAAAAAAAAAAAAAAAAAAAGGAAAAAGAAAAAATAAAATAAAAAATTTAGCTGGGTATGGTGGTGCACACCTGTAGTCCCAGCTACTTGAGAGGCTGAGGCAGAAGGATCACTTAAGCCCAAGAATTTAAGGCTGCAGTGAGTTAAGATGGTGCCACTACACTCTTGCTTGGGTAGACAGTGAAGAGTCCATCTCTAAAAATAAAGTGAAAAATTGTAAACATTTTTAAAATAATTAAAAATGGAACTACCTTGGCTAGAAATGATGGATCATGCCTATGATCCCAGCACTTTGAGAGGCCAAGGCAGATGGATCACCTGAGGTCAGGAGTTAGAGACCAGCCCGGCCAACACGGCAAAACCCTGTCTCTACTAAAAATACAAAAGAAAAATTAGTTGGGCATGGTGGCATGAGCCTGTAATCCCAGCTACTCTGGAGGCTGAAGCAGGAGAATCACTTGAACCCAGGAGGCAGAGGTTGCAGTAAGCCAAGATCTTGCCATCGCACTCCAGCCTGAGCAACAAGAGTGAAACTCTGTCTCAGAAAAAAATATAAACATATTAATAAAAATAAAAATGGAACTACCATATGATCCAGCAATCCCACTTCTGTGTGTATATCCAAATACCCAAAAGATTTAAAAGCAGAGTCTGTTTTTTGTTGTTGTTGTTGTTGTTGTTGTTTTTTCAGATGGAATCTCAGTCTTTCGCCCAGGCTGGAGGGCAGTGGTGCGATCTCGGCTCACTGTAACCTACACCTCTCAGGTTCAAGTGATTCTCCTGCCTCAGCCTCCCAAGTAGCTGGGATTATAGGCATGCGCCACTATGCCCAGCTAATTTTTGTATTTTTGGTAGAGACGGGGTTTCACCATGTTGGCCAGGCTGGTCTTGAACTCCTGACCTCAGGTGATCCACCCACCCTGGCCTCCCAAAGCGCTGGGATTACAGGCATGAGCCACTGCATCCAGCCTGAAAGCAGGGTCTTAAAGAGACACTTTGTACATCTATGTTCATAGCAGCACTATTCACAATAGCTATGAGATGGAAACAACCCAAATGTCTATGGATGGATACATGGACAAGCAAAATGTGGTATATACTATATACACAATGAAATATTATTCAACCATAAAAAGGAAGGAAATCTTGTTATATGTTGCAACATGGATAAAACTTGAAGACATTATGCTAAATGAAATAAGCCAGTCACAAAAGGACATATACTATATGATGCCACTTATATGAGATACCTGAAGTCAGCAAATTCATAGAAACAGAAAGTGGAATGGTGGTTACCAGGCCCTGCAGGGAGCGGGAAAGGGGGAGGTTTTTTTTTTGTTGTTGTTGTTGAGATGGAGCTCTGTCGCCCAGGCTGGAGAGCAGTGGCACGATCTCAGCTCACTGCAACCTCTGCCTCACGGATTCAAGCGATTCTCCTGCCTCAGCCTCCCAAGTAGCTGGAATTACAGGCATGTGCCACGACACCTGGCTAATTTTTTTGTATTTTCAGTAGAGACGTGGTTTCAGCGTATTGGCTAGGCTGATCTTGAACTCCTGACCTTGTGATCCATCTGCCTTGGCCTCCCAAAGTGCTGATATTACAGGCGTGAGCCACCGCGCCCAATGGGGAGTTGTGTTTTAATGGGTGCAGAGCTTCAGTTTAGCAAGATAAAAAAGTTTTGGAAATCTGTTTCCAAAAATGTGAATATACTTAATGCTACTGAATGTACACTTAAAGATGGTTAACATGGTAAATTTCATGTGTCTCTTATCATAAAAGGATTTTTAAAATTAAAACAAAACAAAACAATACATTTGCCTGTAGACTCCCCCTTTACTCACTGAAAAACAGCTGGTTTCAAAACAGCCTGTTCAGTGTGATACTATTTTTGTCAAATGTCCTTTTCTATTCTAATATATGTAAATTATTATCATAGGACATAAACCAAAAGATTACCAGTGGTTATTTCTGTGTGCTGATATTGTCCCTTTTGCTAATCTGTATTCTGTAACTTTTTTAGGGAACATTTTGTTACTTATTAAAACAACAATTAAACTTAATCCGATTTCAGCCTCTGTCTTGATGTCTGCAAAACTGACATAAGTTGAATTCATATATTTGAAGTTTTATTTTGTATGTAATTTGAAATCACTAATAATCTCAATATAATAATAGTAATTTTCCTATGTCGTGTAATATACTTTTCATGAATTATCTCATATATTAACCTATTGAGTTAGGTACTTTTTTTTTTTTTTTTTGAGACAGAGTCTTGTTCACCCAGCCTTAGATGTGA
>NW_016107441.1:3958577-3960510 GCF_001604975.1 Cebus imitator | reverse complement strand
TTTTTTTTTTTTAATTTTATTTTGAGACAGAGTCTCGCTCTGTCACCCAGGATGGAGCGCAGTGGTGTGATCTCAGCTCACTGCGACTTCTACCTTCCGGTATCAAGGATTCTCCTGCCTCAGCCTCCTGAGTAGCTGGGATTACAGGCATGCACCATCACATCCAGCTAATTTTTTTGTATTTTTTTTTTTTTTGAGACAGAGTTTCGCTCTTGTTACCCAGGCTGGAGTGCAATAGCACAATCTTGGCTCACCACAACCTCTGCCTCCTGGGTTCAGGCAATTCTCCTGCCTCAGCCTCCTGAGTAGCTGGGATTACAGGCATGCGCCGCCATGCCCAGCTGATTTTTTTTTGTATTTTTAGTAGAGACGGTGTTTCACCATGTTGACCAGGATGGTCTCGATCTCTTGACCTCGTGATCCACCCGCCTTGGCCTTCCAAAGTGCTGGGATTACAGGCTTAAGCCACCGTGCCCAGCCCTTTTTTTGTATTTTTAATAGAGACGGGGTTTCACCATATTGGCCAGACTGGTCTTGAATGTCTGACCTCGTGATCTGCCCACCTCGGTCTCCCAAAGTGCTGGGATTACAGGCGTGAGCCACTGCAACCAGCTGAGTTAGGTACTATTATTAAAACTCATTCTACAGTAGAAAAAATAAAGGTTATAGCCGGGCAAGGTGGCTCATGCCTGTAATGCCAGCACTGTATGAGGCTGAGGTGGGCAGATAACCGACTAGCCTGGCCAACATGGCGAAACCCTGTCTCTACTAAAAACACAAAAATTAGCCGGGTGTTGTGATTGGCACCTGTACTCCCAGCCGCTTGGGAGGCGGAGGCAGGAGAATTGCTTGAACCTGGAAGGTGGAAGTTGCAGTGAGCCAAGATGGTGCCACTGCACTCCAGCCTGGGTGACAGAGTAAGACTCCGTCTAAAAAAAAAAAAAAAAAACAAACAGAGGTTATGTAGTTGTGCAAACTCATTTAGAAATGTCAAAGCTGGCCAGACACAGTGGTTCACATCTGTAATCCCAACAGTTTGGGAGGCTGAGGCAAAAGACCCCCATTTCTATAAAAATATATGTATAAATAAAAAATAGACATGTCAGAGCTATGTCCAGTTTCACAGCAATCTAATGCCAAAACCTATGTTATTGACAGCCTGGCTACGCTGCTAGACCAACATGATGTTGTAACTTGTCAACCTGTTCATGGCTTCCTTCAATAGCCATGAATTTATAATGTATATATTACTTAAATTGGTCAAACAACACCCCTACCACTCTCCTTGTGGCTATATATTTGTTTCAAAGATAAGACAGGGGTCAACCTCAGTCCAGAAATCCCAAGCCACATAACTTTCCAGGTGGGTCCAGAGAGAGCCAATGAATGAGGCAATCCTGGAGACCCTGAGACTGGGACTATATGCAGACATTCACCTTTTTCGCCTTACTAACTCCACCACTGGTGACAGCCAATGAGGACATATACCCTCCTCCCAGGACCAACTTCAGTCTGAGGGTAGAGCAATGTGCAGACAGGGAAGGATGTCAAACATGGTAATTGTAATAATATAATTTATCTCAGAAGTATGATTACGGTGGTATAATTAACACTTCATATGCAGACATTTCTATCTCTAAGGAGCTCTGAGAGTCTTAAGGATGATTATTTAAGTATACATCACATCCATTGCTGGAGACAAGGTCTATTGTTTAAAAAGATAATTAAAATTCCTTCTCTTTGGAATTAAAAAGATTTCCTATAGGATGAATATTTTGCCTACATGAATAGATCTAAATCTGGGAATTCCAAACATAGGGCTGGAAAGGATCTTAAAGAGCAATTTATCAAGGAAAGACCAATACCTAACAAACAAAACATCAATTTCAGATTTCCTGCTCATGGCAGAAATTATTTATTTATTTATTTATTT
>NW_016107441.1:3952442-3953602 GCF_001604975.1 Cebus imitator | reverse complement strand
GACGGGGTTTCACCATGTTGACCAGGATGGTCTCGATCTCTTGACCTTGTGATCCACCCGCCTCAGCCTCCCAAAGTGCTGGGATTACAGGCTTGAGCCACCGCGCCCAGCTATTTATTTATTTTTTGAGATAAAGTCTTGCTCTGTCACCCAGGCTGGAGTGCAGTGGTGCAATCTTGGCTCACTGCAAACTCCACCTCCTGGGTTCAAACAATTCTCCTACCTCAGCCTCCCAAGCAGCTGGGATTACAGGTGCACGCCACCATGCCCAGCTAATTTTTTGTATTTTTAGTAGAGACGGGGTTTCACCATATTGGCCAGGTAGGTCTCAAACTTCTGACCTCATGGTCCACCCGCCTTGGTCTCCCAAAGTGCTAGAATTACAGGTGTGAGACACTGCGCCCAGCCCAGAAATTATTAATCACAGCACTTTTTCCCACAAAGGCTGCATGTGTCTTCAGAATCTTTCCCCCGTTATATTCTAGGTAGCCACCACTAGTTCATCAGAGTTGGATCCTATTCGCTTTTCTGGATATTAGTTCGCTGCTATCCCTCCAATGAGACAGATGGAAGACTGAAGTGTGGAAAGGTAAATAAGCTCACTCAAATTTACACAGCTGTTAATGCAAAGGCCACGTTACCAAATTTGTGTTTTCTCCTTAATCTCTATCCCTGCTTCTTTGCTCTGTTCAGACTATACTTGGTAAATTATATGGTTTGCACCAGATTCACCCTTTTTTTTTTTTTTTTTTTGAGCTAGAGTCTTGCTATGTCCCCCAGACTGGAGTGCAGTGGCACCATCTCAGCTCACAGCAACCTCCACCTCCTGGGTTCAAGCAATTCTCCTGCCTCAGCTTCCTGAGCTCAGCTACAGGCACATACCACCACGCCCGGCTAATTTTTGCATTTTTAGTAGAGACAGGTTTTACCATGTTGGCCAGGATGGTCTCAATCTCTAGACCTTATGATTCACCTGCCTTGGCCTCCTAAAGTGCTGGAATTACAGGCGTAAGCCACCATGCTGGCTCATCTTTCTTGAATGAGCTATTTTAAATGCCTCTACCAATGATTTACTGAATGACAGTGGGCCTATTGCTTAGCCTCTTTCAGCATCAGGTGTTTTCAAGTAGAAAATAGAGACAGCAATCTAGCTTCAGATT
>NW_016107441.1:3945333-3950930 GCF_001604975.1 Cebus imitator | reverse complement strand
CCAGCTAATTTTTTGTATTTTTAGTAGAGACAGGGTTTCACCATGTTGACCAGGATGGTCTCGATCTCTTGACCTCGTGATCCACCCGCCTCAGGCTCCCAAAGTGCTGGGATTACAGGCTTGAGCCACCGCGCCCGGCCTGGAGTGCTCTTTCGAAAAATATGAGCTGCTAACGAAATGCCTATGGTTGCAGGGAAAGAATCAGGAATTTTGAAAGCACCTTCTCTAAGCAATGTACTGTGCTCCTGCTGGAATGTGTTTTTGCTCTAGGAGGTGTACAAATAGAGGAAGGCATTGGCTGGCTACAGCAATATGGTTATGCTAAGGCTACTTGGAGGAAGTGACATTTGAACAGAACTTTAAAGATCAATAGGATTAAATGTTTCTTTTGATTATAAAAGTTATATACGGTCATTACATAATTATTGAGAGAGAAGACTGTCAAGAAGAAAAATCTCATTCTTATTTCCTTTGCTCATCAACTGTATCAATTTTTTTCTCTTCTAATACCCTTTTACTCTATGGAAGAGTGTATGTTTTTTCTTCTTTCACATGGTTATGATTGATAGGCATATCATTTTATATTTTGATGTTTAAAAACTTTTAATAGGCTAGGCACAGTGGCTCACGCCTGTAATCCCAGCACTTTGGGAGGCCGAGGTGGGTGGATCACCTGAGGTCAGGAGTTTGAGACCAGAAAGGCCAACATGGTGAAACTCCATCTCTACTAAAAATACAAAAAATTAGCCAGGCATGGTGGTAGGTACCTGTAATCCCAGCTATTCCAGAAGCTGGAGAATCGCTTGAACCCAGGGGGCAGAGGCTGCAGTGAGCCAGGATAATGCCACTGCCCTCCAGCCTGGGCGATAGAGCAAGACTCCATCTCAAAAACAAAAACAAAGACAAAAACAAAAAAAAACCCTTTTAATATAGTATGAGGATAACACATAAGCTAGTAATTCTATTCCTAGAATAACCAAGAGAAATGCATGCATATGTTTACCAAAAGACATGTGCAAGCAGCACTTTTCATAAAAACCCAAACTGGAAACAACCTGAATATGTATCAATAGAATGAACAAATAAATTACGGTATATTAACAAAATAGAAAACTATGCAGCAATAAAAATAAACCATAGCTATATGGAGGGACACAGATGAATCTCACAATGTTGAGCAAAAGAAGCCAGACACAGGCCGGGCATGGTGGCTCACGCCTGTAATCCCAGCCCTTTGGGAGGCCAACGTGGGTGGATCACGAGGTCAAGAGATTGAGGCCATCCTGGCCAACATGGTGAAACCCCATCTCTACTAAAAATACAAAAATTAGCTGGGCGTGGTGGCGTGCGCCTGTAGTCCCAGCTACTAGGGAGGCTGAGGCAGGAGAATTGCTTGAACCCAGGAGGCAGAGGCTGCAGTGAGCCGAGATCGCGACACTGCACACTAGCCTGGTGCCTGGCAACAGATCGAGACTCCGTCTCAAAAAAAAAAAAAAAAAGAAGCCAGACACAAAAGAGAACATGTTGTGTGTGAAGTGCAAAACCAGACAAAACAAACATATGGTATAGGAAATCAGAATGGGCGGGGCATGGTGGCTCATGCTTGTAATCCCCACACTTTGGGAGGCAGAGACAGGCAGATCAGTTGAGGTCAAGGTTTCCAGGCAAGCGCGGCCAACATGGTAAAACCCATCTCCACTAAAAATACAAAAATTAGCTGGGTGTGGTGGTGCACTTGAACCTGAGGTGGCGGAGGGCAGAGGTTGCAATAAGCTGAGATCATGCCACTGCACTCCAGCTTGGGCTATTAAGTGTGACTCTGTCTCAAAAAAAAAAAAAAAAAAAAAGGAAGTCAGAATGGTGCTTACCCTTAGGGGCATGGTTAGTGACTAGATGGGAGTATGAGAGGCACTCAGCTATAGACTACAAGAATATAAGCACTTGGCTTACGCAGTGGCTCATACCTGTAATCCCAGCACTTTGGGAGGCTGAGGCAGGCGGATCACGAGGTCAGGAGTTCGAGACCAGCCTGGCCAACATGGTGAAACTGCATCTCCTCTAAAGATACAAAAAATTAGCCGGGCGTGGTGGTGCACGCCTGTAATCCCAATTACTCGGGAGGTTGAGGCAGGAGAATCGTTTGAACCCAGGAGGTGGAGGTTGCAGTGAGCCAAGATCATGCCATTGTACCCCAGCCTGGGCAACCAGGGCAAGACTCCATCTCAAAAACAAACAAAAAAAGAATATAAGCATTTGGTGAAAATGAAAATGTATCAAGCTATGCATTTATGATTTGTGCACTTTTCTACATATGTGCTAGAGGTCCAAGAAAGTTAATTAATCAGTTGCAGGAAAATACGTCCATCTGGTAGAGATAATCAAGAATGTTTCTTTGGACAGAAGGAATAGAACAAAGAAAGTCATAAAAGTCGGAAGCAGACAACAGCCCAGGTTGCTTGCAATATTGGTGTTATAATATTTTGCATAAGCAAACTAACCCAAAATTTAGGGCTTAAAATTTATGAGCAATTGAATGGCTCATAATTCTGAGCTGTGGCAATTTCAGCTGGGTGTATCTACACAGTTCTTTCTGCCAGTCTCCTCTAGAGTCACTCATGCAGTTGTAGTCATGCAGATTGACTTAGGCTAGAGGTCCAAGATGTCCTGTGCTGGTTATTGATTTACTGCCTTAGCTGCAAATTTACTTTTTTGCCTGCTCTATTAAAATGGATCTGGGCCCCTGAAATGCCTTTTTCCTTTGCCAGGTGGCTGGATGCCCAGCTGTGTCAAGATAGTGTGCTGGGGAGATACTTAAGTATTTGTCTATTTGCTTTTTTTTGATATGGCGTCTTGCTCTGTTGCCAGGCTGCAGTGCAGTGGTGCCATCTCGGCTCACTACAACCTGCGCCTCCCAGGTTCAAGCAATTCTCCTGCCTCAGCCTCCTGAGTAGCTGGGACTATAGGCATGCGACACCAGGCCCAGCTGATTTTTGTATTTTCAGTAGAGACGGGGTTTCACCATGTTGGCCAGGATGGTCTTGATCTCTTGACCTTGTGATTCACCCGCCTTGGCTTTCCAAAGTGCTGGGATTACAGGTGTGAGCCACTGCACCCGGCCTGTCTGTTTGCTTTTTACAGTCTAGAAGTTTTTTTTGTTTTTTGTTTTTTTTTAAATGCCTATTGTGCCATGAAATCATAGGGAATAGATTCCAGCAGTTCAGGCTCCTTTCCATTGGTTCTCACAAAGTGTGTTTCTCTGGGTGGAGTGGCTGTTGCTTCAGCTGAACCCAGGTACCTTTTTTTTTGGCTTTCTTCTTTTTCTGATCATTTTCCTTCACACTTTTCAGGAAGCCATCTCAGCTCTTAGGAGGCTTAATGTGCTCAATACACAGATTAATTCTTTTGGCAAGAATCCTGCTCTTGTTTGTTTACAAAAAGGCCAATAACATGCCAGGTAACACTGTAGACTCTTCCAGTTTTGCCATGGTAATGTTTGTGGGGTATTCCTTTTTAAACAGTATCCATTCTCTTGACATCTACAGTATCATCTTACAGATTTGCATGTATGTGGCCAAAGTAACAACTCCAGGTTTCCTAAAAGACCTAGAGAACATACATTGGGTTCTTCTCTTTCCCTTTGTGTTAGTCATTTTGGTGAATCATTGGAAGGTGGCAGTTTCACCTGAAAGGAAGAAAAGAGTTTTGCTTCCTGATTACTGTGTGCTGGTTCGCCAGGCTCCTGCAATGCTATGCGTCCCCCACGCCCAACTCTTGCAGCATGAATGACTTCTTCAGCTTCAGGCTCCTGCAAGGCACCATGGCCAGCAGCATCTGGTAGCCAGCAGCTTCCCCAAGAATCCCTCTCAAGTGCCTGTGTAGCAAGTGTCCATAATGAGACATTTCCCTAGGAACAACTTTCCCTGACACCTGAGAAGGCCCATTTCCAGCAAGTTTCAGCAGATGATTTCTACCAGTTCCACTAACCTATCAGAGCACCACAGTGACTTCTCTACCATGTAGTGGGTACTTTCAAAAAAGACCTGGATCTCAGCCCTCAGGGAGCTCTTCCTTGGGTGCTCCATGTCAGCCCTAAAGATTGTGGCTGTTCCTCGTATCTACTGTTCCTATAGTCTTCAGCGTTGTCTTTTCTTATTCAATCCCTTGTTACAGTCATCCTCTATTATGATTAATAATTCTTCATATTCAACTTTCCATATTCAAAGTACTATGTGCTTTCTCTCTCCTGGTTGGACCCAAACAGATCCCTGCCTCACTCATATACTGTGTCTGGTGGTTGGTGCTGGCTGTTAGCTCTGCCTCTCTCACCATTTCTCCAGAAGGATAGGCTCAACTTAATTACATGGCAGCTGAGTTCCAAAAGGGTGAATACTGAAAACACAAGGCCTCTTGAAGGCCAAGGCTCAGATGCCCCATAATATCATGTCAACTGATCTCTATTGGTCAAAGTAAGCCAAAGGCTAAGCCAAAATTCAAAAGGAGGAAAAATGGACTCTATGCCTTGTTTGAAAGAGTGGCCAAGTCCCACTGCAAAGGGGTGTGGGTACAGGAATGGGAGGAATTGTTGCAGCCATCATGGCAAACAATCTGCTGTAGACTCACTGCATCAGAATCCTTAGGCTGCTTGTTGAAAGAAGGTTCCTCGGCCCTACACCAAAGGGGCTAAATCTAAATATACAGAGTTGGATCTGGGAATCCAAAATTTTTATACCCCCTGCCAAGTGATTCATACTTATGTTACATCTTGAGAGCCATTAGCCTAAGCTCACACAAGAATTCTTTTCTTTTCTTTTCTTTCAAGACATAGTTTCACTCTGTTGCCTAGGCAGTGGCACGATCTCGGCTCACTGCAACCTCTACCTCTGGGGTTTGAGCGATTCTCCTGCTGCGGCCTCCTGAGTAGCTGAGATTACAGGCACACACGATCATGCCTGGCTAATTTTTCTATTATTAGTAGAGACAGGGTTTTGCCATGTTGGTAAGGCTGGTCTCAAACTCCTGACCTCAAGTGATCCGCCCACCTTGGCCTCCTAAAGTGCTGAGATTACAGGCAAGATTTCTTTTATTTATTATCTTATTTATTTATTTTAGGATCTGGCTCTGTCACCCAGACTGAAGTGCTGTGGCATGACCTTAGCTCACTGCAAGCTCCGCCTCCTGGGCTCCAGTGATCCTTGTGCCTCAGCCAGCCACCCGAGTAATTGGGATTACAGGCATGCCCTGCTAATTTTTGTTTTTTTCTGAGACGGAGTTTCATTAATTGCCCAGGCTGGAGTGCATTGGTGCAATCTCAGCTCACTGCAACATTTGTCCTGGGTTCAAGCAATTCTCCTGCCTCAGCCTCCCAAGTAGCTAGGATTACAGGCGCCTACCACCACACCTAGTTAAATTTTTTAAATTTGTAGTAGAGATGGGGTTTCACCATGTTGGCCACGCTGATCTCAAACTCCTGACCTCGGGTAATCCACTCACCTCGGCCTCCCAAAGTGCTGAGATTACAGGCATGAGCCACTGTGCCCGGCTTATTATCATTTTTTAAATTTTACAGATAAAGTTGTATATATTTATCATGTACAGCA
>NW_016107441.1:3936760-3944516 GCF_001604975.1 Cebus imitator | reverse complement strand
GCTGGGATTACAGGCACGCAACACCATGCCCAGCTCATTTTTTGGAGTTTTAGTAGAGACGGGGTTTCACCATGTTGACCAGGATGGTCTCGATCTCTTGACCTCGTGATCCACCCGCCTCGGCCTCCCAAAGTGCTGGGATTACAGGCTTGAGCCACCGCGCCCGGCCCCCCTTTGTCTTTTACTATCAGCAGCTATATCATAATAGGCCCTAGTTCTGTTTTATTTTTATTTATTCTGCTTAGGGTTTTAAGTGATTCTTAATTATTGACCATCATCAAATATTGCTTCTGGCTTCATTTCTCTTTGCATTGCTTCTCTTCCCTCATCTCTTCTCCCCTCCCCTCCCTCTCTTCCTGTGGGGCTTCAATTATTCATATGTGGAAATTTTTACCACATTCCATATAAAATCTGTATTATATGTGCTGCAGTCTCAATGCTTTTGATATGGTTTTGCTCTGCTTCCCCACCCAAATCTCACCTTGAATTATAATAATCCCCATATGTAAAGGGCAGACCAGGTGGTGGGAACTGAATCATGGAAGCGGTTTCCCCCATGCTGTTCTTGTGGTAATGAGTGGATCTCACAAGATCCGATGGTTCTAAAAGCATCTGGCATTTCTCCTGTTACCTCTCATTCTCTCCTGCCACCCTGTGCAGAGGTGCCTTCTGCCATGATTGCAAGTTTCCTGAGGCCTTTCCAGCCATGTGAAACTGTGAGTCAAATAAATCTCTTTTCTTTATAAGTTACCCAGTCTCAGCTATTTCTTCATAGTAGCATAAGAACAGACTAATGCAGCTTTCTACTGACTTTTTGGTTCACTAATTTTTATTTTCAGCTGTGTTAATGTGCTGTTATATCCATCTATTGAGTTCTTAATTTTTGATACTATATTTGAGGCTTAAATTTGCATTTGATTCTCCTTGACAGATTGTACTTTTTTGCAGAAATTCTCCATCTTGTCATATAATTTCTTGATTACATTAAACTCATATCTTTTAAAGTCCATGCCTCAAAATGCAAAAATCTGGATCTCCAATGCGCCTATTGCTATTGTCTACATTTTTTTTTTTTTTTTTTGATATGGAGTCTCCCCCTGTCGCCCAGCCTGGAGTGCAATGGTGCGATCTCGGCTCACTACAACCTCTGCTTCCTGAGTTCAAGAGATTCTCCTGTGTCAGCCTCCCAAGTAGCTGGGATTACAGGTGCGTGCCACCATGCCTGGCTAATTTTCTCTTTCTTTAGTAGAGATGGGGTTTCACCATGTTGGCCAGGCTGGTCTCAAACTTCTGACCTCGTGATCTGCCCACCTTGGCCTCCCAAAGTACTGGGATTACAGGCGTGAGCCACCGCACCCAGACTGTCTACTTTTTTATCTTGGTTTTCAGCCATTTGATTTTGTCTACTGAAATGTCAGGTAAATTTTGATCAAATACCAAGTATTGTGTATGAAAAAATTATGGGAAAATCTGAGGCCCTGGATGGTATTATCGTCCTTCAGAAAATTTTTACTTTTGCTTCTGCTAGGCATTTACACCTAAGTCGTATAAGGGATTGAACTGATTGGGTGCTGGACTTCAGTTTTGTCAGGACTGGTCTAATTCTAATTCACCTCTACTCCTAGGTGGCTCCAGCTGAAGACTTGAAATGTTGGCTGGGTGCTATGGCCCACTGTAATCCCAGCACTGTGGAAGGCCCAGGTGGGTGGATCATTTGAGGTCAGGAGTTTGATACCAGCCTGGCAGACATGGTGATACCCCTGTCTCTACTAAAAATACAAAAATTAGCCAGGCATGGTGATGGGTGCCTGTAATCCCAGCTACTCAGGAGGCTGAGGCAGGAGAATCACTTGAACCTGGGAGGTAGAGGTTGCAGTGAGCTGAGATTCTACCATTGCACTCCAGGCTGGGTGAAACAGCAAGACTCTAACTCAAACAAACAAAGAAGACCTGAAACATTTATTAGGGACACTCCTTCTTGGTAGACTCTGAAATTCAATTTTTATTCTATTCCCCATCCTCATAACACTACCAGACTCCCTGTTCAGTTTCTTAGCCTTTTCTTGATAAAGTGCACATGCCTTATGCAGGAAAGTAGCAAGCAAATATGGGGCTTATTATCCCTCTGGAATCTTGAGCCCTCAGGTCCTTGTTGCTTTGGTAGTTCTCTAGTGACTTCAAATACACACACACACACACATTTATTTTGTTTAGTTTTTTTTTTTCTTTTTTTTTTTTTTGAGACAGAGTCTCGCTATGTCACTCAGGCTGGAGTGCAGTGGCACGATCTTGGCTCACTGCAACCTCCACCTCCCGAGTTCAAGCAGTTCTCTGCTTCAGCCTCCCGAGTAGCTGGGATTATAGGTGCCCACCACCACATCCAGCTAATTTTTGTATTTTTAGTAGAGACGGGGTTTTACCATGTTGGTCAGGCTGGTATTGAACTCTTGACCCCATGATCCACCCACCTTGGCCTCCCAAAGTGCTGGGATTATAGGCATGAGCCACCATGCCCAGCCCACACCTGGCAAATTTTAAAATTTTTTTGTAGAGACAAAGTCTTACTATATTGCCCAGACTGGCTTCAGCCTCCCAAAGTATTGGGATTACAGGCATAAGCCACCAGGCTTGGCTGTTTTAGCTCTTTTAATAATTATTTCCAGTGGTGGCCAGGCACAGTGACTCATGCCTATAATCCCGGCCTTTGGGAGGCTAAGGTGGGCGGACCACTTGAGCTCAGGAGTTTGAAATCAGCTTGAGCAATATGACGAAGCCCCATCTATAAACAAAATGCAAAAATTATCAGGGTATTGTGGCACACACCTGTAGTCCCAGCTACTTGGGAGGCTGAGGTGGGAGCATCACCTGAGCCTGGGGAGCTCAAGGCTGCAGTGAGCTATGACTGTGCCACTGCACTCCAGCCTGGGTGAAAGAGTGAGATCTTGTCTTTAAAAAATAAAAAACAAACCCAGTCAAGTAGGGGAGCAGTCTTCAACAAGCTAGCCCATAATTACTGGAAATGGAAAGCCCTTGTTTACCTAACATTGATGTTACATTTTTCCATGGGCAGGAATGATGCTTTATTCTTCTCTGTAGTACCAGGGCCTCCCTGCTTTAAGTTCTCAATAGACACCATTTAAACAAATGGATAACAGCTTGTAAATTGTTTTCACTTTTATAATCCAAAGCTCTAGGCAGGGAAGGAATTACTTCTATAGTCCTAGATATTGGACCCAGAGAAGACTTGCCCAAAAGTCCCCTGACTAAGGTCCACTGAAAAGTCAGCAATCTAGCTGGGTCAGAGCTTTAGATTCCTCCTCTAGTAAAGAACAGGTGATAATAACGGAGCTACTCGAGATAGGGCTGCTGTAAAAATTCCATGAGGCAATGTGTATAAAGTGCTTGGCAGAGTAACTGGATCTGTAAATAGGAGTTACAGCTTAAGGAAGGATTAGTATAGTAAACAAGGTGGCTTATTCCAGCTTTCTTACTGTGAGTTTCAGAGTAACACAACAACCAGTGAAATCTTACCATCTTTCCCGTTCTGAGGGCTGAGGACTCCCCTCCTGGAAGATCATGGTTGCCTCTGGCAGGGTTCAAACTACTCACTACAGTCCTGCGGATGATTTTACACCCATGAAAGCAGGATTGGGAGATAGCCCTCACTGCATAGGGGTCCTCTGGACCCTAGTGCCTCCTGCTGAAGGCCTCCCTAAAGCCTGGCAGTCCAGAGTAGAGGGAGAATCAGTACATCAGTAACCCTCATGTCAAGGGAGTGGAGCTGAAGGGCCCCATCTTTCTTACCACTTGTCCCCAAACAAGTCCATATGGCAGAGTAATTAAGAACACAGAATCCAAATAAAGACAGACTTGGGTTTCAATTCTAGCACACTACTTCCTGGTTGTGGGATCTTGGCTAAGTCTCTTAATTTCCCCGACTCAGTTTCCTCATCTGTATAATGGAGTTGATAATAGCACCAAACTTTTTAAAATTTTTTTTTGAGAGGGAGTCTTGCTGAAGTGCAGTACCACAATCTCGGCTCACTGCAACCTCTGCCTCCCCGGTTCAAGCAGTTCTTTTGCCTCAGCCTCCCAAGGAGCTGCGATTACAGGCACACACCACCATGCCTGGCTAATTTTTGTATTTTTTTGGTAGAAATGCGGCTTCACCATGTTGGCCAGGCTGATCTTGAACTGCTGACCTTGTGATCCATCCACCATGGGCCTCCCAGAGTGCTAGAATTACAGGCGTGAGCCACTGCGCCCGGCCCAACAGCACCTACTTTTATAGAACTGTTTGAAAGATTAAATGAGACACAATAAATGGTACCTCTTATTTTTTCTCATTATTTTTCCCTAGAATATATTACAGCCAGAACTAGAGCCTGTATCTTCCAACTCTCCCTTTCCCCACCTTTGCCTGTACCACCCCTAAAATAACTCATGCTTTAGGATTAACACAGTGCTTCCCAACTTTCCCATCCCAGTCCATGGTAATACTTGGATACCTGTGGGGCTAAACTGATGAGGCTGTTTGAGGCCTAAAGGTGACTATCCCAGCAGGACTGTGAGCTCTGGCTACCCAGTCTCCGCCTGGCCACTTATGGCCCAAGGGCTCTCTATCTCAGCACACTTGTAAACTGTCACTGTTCCCCAGCTGAAAACCTTAGGGGTGAGGCATCGACAACCCCTGATAGAGCTGGCACTTGCAATGCCCAGCAGTGACACATTAACCCATTGTTAGTAAATCAGTCCTGGGCTAGTTACTGAGTCTCCTGGCGAGAGTCTAGAGCCCAGAACATGAAGATTGGGAAGAAAATCAGATGTTGGCTTTAGTTCAGGCTCTACCTCAACTCACTGTATGACCTTGGCCAAGTCATTTCCCTTCTCTGGACTTTATCTTTTTGTCTGAAACACAGAAGAGTTAAAACCTACGAAAGAGGCTGGGCATGGTGTCTCATGCCCATAATCCCAGCACTCTGGGAGGCTGGGGTGAGTAGCTCACCTGAGGTCAGGAGTTTGAGACCAGCCTGGCCAACATGGTGAAACCCCATCCCTACTAAAAATGCAAAAATTAGCTGGGCATGGTGGTGCGCACCTGTAGTCTCAGCTACTCAGGAGGCTGAAGTAGGAGAATTGCTTGAACCTGGGAAGCAAAGGTTGCAGTGGGCTAAGCACAGGCCACTGCACTCCCGCCTGGATGACAGAGTGAGACTCTGTCTCAAAAAGAAAAACAAAAACCTAGGAAAGATCCATTAGGTCCCTTTCACCTCTAACATTCTAAGAATCAGGGATTCCCTTTCACCTCTAACATTCTAAGAATCAGCTGTCTGGCTGTATCCTGTTCCTGGTGATCTGGTTCCTGTAAGTGTAAAAATGGTAGACTCTTCCTGACTATGCAGGTGACCTCTCCATGTGCTACTGGCTGGTCTCTGAAAATAATCCCTATCTCGCCCAGAATGAGGGCAGGGTCACACCTGTCCTCTAACCTATCAACAGAACTCCTGAGTCCTCTGTGCATTCAGCATCCCCCTGCCCACCATACCAGCCTGGGGACAGCCATATTCCATCTCCTGAATTGCCTCTTCTCATAGCTCCTGGCATTGCACTATTGTCTGGGTAATTAAGAAGGCAGGGAGGGAAGACAGCAGCCTCCCTGCAGGAGGAGGTCAGGATGCTGGAAAAAGGGAAAGGGTGGGGAGGCTGAAGGCAGATCATATGGGTCTGGGTTGCCATCCTCTGCAGGGGCTAGACTTGGCCTTGCATGCAGTGAAGAGTCACCAAGGGCTTTACAGCAGAAGAAACACGTGGTCAGAACTTGTGGTCAGAACGTGTTTGGGCTTCATAGAAGGCAGCCTGAAGCCCAGAGAGAAATTGGGGGCTGTTAGAGAAATGCAGGCCAAAGATAATGGCATAGCAGTGGAGACAGTAAAGAGGAGATATTTAGGAGGTAAGGTGGTAGACTGAGTGAGTGGGCATTCAACCATAAATCTGACTGTGTCACTGTGCTGGGTGCCTGGGATGATACTGTCATAGTATACACGGAAGATCTGGTTTGTCAGTATGGAAAGAAAGGACTCAAGGAGCAGGGAGAAAAGGGTGCTAGGCCATGGAGACAAAGACATTACAATCCCTGTAACCGCAGCTTTATGTTCCTTACAGCTTTCTCTGGATGGGTTATCTCAACACTTGTGCATTATTATCTCTGTTATGCAGATGAAAAACTCTGCAAAGGAGAAACTTTGTCAGCAGAACCAGGATGCTGAATTCCAGCTTCCTAACTCTTGGCCCAGTACTCAGCCACACAAGGTGCTTCCCTGCATTGACTGGCAGGAAGAGGTACAGGGAAGTTCACCTGTACCCAGCTGCTTCCCAGCTCCTCTCCCTGGCCGCCTTTATACCCCCACACCTGCCACCAAATGGTAACGTGGGGCCCTTCACTTCTTTCAGCTTCGGCTTTTTTCTAGGTCATATGAAGCTATGGGTGGGGCCAAATGAAGGTTTTAAACATTCAGAAACAGAGGAAGCTCACAAACACTTTTTTTTTTTTTTTTTTTTTTTTTTGAGAGATANGAGATAGACTTGCTCTGTCATCCAGGCTGGAGTGTAATAGAGCCATCATAGCTCACTGCAGTCTCAACCTCCTGGGCTCAAGGGATCTTCCCAACTCAGCCTCTGGAGTTGCTGGGACACACACCACTATACTAGGCTAATTAAAAAATATATATTTTTAGAGACGAGGTCTCACTATGTTGCCCAGGCTAGTCTCCAACCTCTGGGCTCAAGTGATCCTCCTGCCTCAGCTTCCCAAATAGCTAGGATTACAAGTGTGAACCACCATGCCCAGCACCCCACCCCCACCCCTCTTTTTTTAAGACAATAGAATCATATGAATCACTGAAATAAACTCAAATAGAAAAGACCCTTCTCAAGCTGAAACAGAGATTATGGATGCAGACTCAGAGGCTATCTGATTGGAAAGTTTACCTGCTTGCTACCCCAACTCATTCACTGTTTGACAGCCTCCATGACACTTCCAGAATCTCCAGGGTTCCATAGCTCACAGGCCCACAGTTTGCAAACCACTGGCCTAGCAGACTCCTGCATGAACCTCCTAGAACAGAGGTTCTCAGCCTGGGTCCACAAATAGAATTCAGGGTATCTCTGAACTTGGAAGGAAAAAAATTCTTTTTTTTTTTTTCCCCTCTCATTCCTTTTTTTTTTTTTTTTTTTTTTCTTCAAGACATGTTCTCTCTCTGTTGCCCAGGATGGAGTTCAGTGGTGAGACCTCAGCTCACTGCAGCCTCAACCTCCTGGGCTCAAGCAATCCTCCCACTTCAGCCTGCCGAGCGGCTAGGACTGCAGACATGTGCCACCACACCTGGCTAATTTTAAACTTTTTAGAGATAGAGTTTCCCTGTGTTGCTCAGGCTTGTCTCAAACTCCCAGGCTCAAGTGATCCTCCTACCTTGGCCTCCCAAAGTGTTGGAATTACAGGTGTGAGCCACCACACCTAGCCTCTGTTTTTTAGTTATGGACCATTACAAACCACTCCCTTTATTTTCCCCAATCTACTCTAGTCAGAGTTTTGTTTCACTATAAATGTAGGCGATGACCCACAGTAGTATTGGCAGTTCCTGTGACACCAAAAAAAAAATCATAGATATTTTAATATCACATTATGGTTGTTGAAAGTTAGTTATATCTTTCAAAAATACGATTTATGGTATTACTTTAACATTATATATATATTTGA
>NW_016107441.1:3931402-3936525 GCF_001604975.1 Cebus imitator | reverse complement strand
GCCTCGGCCTCCCAAAGTGCTGGGATTACAGGTGTGAGCCACCTCACCTAGATACAATGGTTATATCTGCCACTAGACCTCATTTTTAATGTACTAATAAACAAGCACATACTACTATAGCAATTTCTTTTATTTTGATAGTTGTACTTCAGGATGATAGGTTTCCTTTGTCATCCTATGTATTTCATGTATTTAAAAATACCCTAAGAAGGAGACCATAGGTTTCACAGGTTGTCAAGGGATCTATGACATCAATAAGGTTAAAAATGCTTGCCCTAGGACTTCTCTTCCAGAAGAGAGGGAGCTGGGAGCTTGCTGAAGGCTGCCAAAAGAGGGTATGTAGGGCCTAGGATCCCCAGAGGCCCCTCTGCTTCAATGTGCATTCTCTGAGTCTGAGGAAAATGAGACAGGAAACTGGGACAGGAGCAAAGGGACTCTGAGAAGTGGAGCAGATGCCAATAGGCCAGGCTGGCAGGGCTCAGGCTAGGGGCACAGAACTGAATTTCTCAGCCCCCACCCCAGCCAGGCTTCTCCGGACTCCTAGGTCCTAGTCTTGCTTCAGTCATTTCCCTTCCCAGCCTCAGTTTCCTTCTCTGAGCTAATACAGTGTGAATAATCATGGTTTCAAGGTCAAGAGAGACCCTGCCTCCGTATCTACCTCTGCCTTGCCTTGCTACATTAATTTGGGCAAGTCATCACCCCTTTCCAGACCATCTTTCATATCTGTGTAATGAGGAGATTGGCTGACTCAAGGAGAGCAAACTTCTAATATAGATACTGCCATTCCCCCATGTCATGCCCACAACAGACATTGTTCAGAGATCTCAGAGTCTGATCATTCCATGCCCATAGGTGGCTTCTGAGCCTTTCAACACTCTACTTGTTGACTGGAATTGGCAAATGAAGTGGAGCCTATTTGCTATTACTGCACTAGATAACCTAGCTGGGCACAGTAGCCTGTGCCTCTAGCCCCAGCTACTTAGGAGGCTGAGGCAGGAAGATCACTTGGGTCCAAGAGTTCTGGGCTATAGTGCACTATGCTAATCAGGGGTCTGTACTAAGTTCCGCATCAATGTGGTGACCTCTCTGGAATGGAGAACCACCAGGTTGCTTAAGGAGGGGTGAACTGTCCCAGGTTAGAAATGGAGCAGGTCAAAACTCCATGCTGGTCAGTAGTGGGATCATGTCTATGAATAGCCACTGCACTCCAGCCTGGGCAAAATAACAAGACCCCATCTCAAACAAATGAATGAACAAAAAAGAAAAGAAAAGAAAGACAAAAGAAAAGATACAGTACCACCTACATTTCCATCTCTGATATTCTATGACTTTAAAGATCTTCAGAAACCCAAGTAAGACACTAGCAAGATGCAGAGACCTGTAAAGTCGGCTATTTCTGCTGTTGAGGTGGCTCATGCCTGTAATCCCAGCAACTCAGGAGGCTGAGACAAGAGATTTATTTGACAAGAGGAGTTTGAGATCAACCTGGCCAGCAAAGTGAGACCCCATTTCTACAAAAAAAATTTAAGTTAGCTGGGCATGGTGGTCTACACCCATAGTCCCAGCTACTAGGGAGGCTGAGGTGGGAGGAATCCTTGAGCCCAGGATTTTGAGACTGCAGTGAGCTAAGAAGGCACCACTGTACTCCAGCCTGGGTGACAGAGTGAAACCCTGACTCTTAAAAAGAAGAAAGAAAACAAAAGGCTATCTCTAACCCACAGGGGTGTGTGTGTAGCAGAGAAAGAGAAAACATTTTCAGCTGGGCAACATATTTTCTCTCATGTAGCAAAAATGGGGTCAGAATAAGACACCCAGATGCTGAAATCTCACTAGAGCTCCTTATGGTTCAATCAGGCCCCCTGGAACAGATGAGTGGAACTCTAACTCAGATACTTGAGGCACCCAGAAAATACTCACACACACCCTGCATTCACTCTTGGGAGGATTTTGAGATGCCAAGGCTGGTTACCAAAGAAAATGTTTAGGAGCCTTCCCTGGTGTTCAGCTGCAAAGTTTCAGTGTTGGTTTAAAAAAACAAAAACAAAAACAAAAGAGACGCTTGCCCCAGAGCAGGGGTCTGGCTAATATGACCCTTCAGGGGCCTAAAAATCTTCAACTTTAATTTAATTAGCTCCTGTGCACATGCACACATGCATATAGCACAACACTCACCCACACTGTTGCTCAAATACCTGCCTGAGTTCCCTATTCCTAGAAACTGTTTTGGCCTTCACTTTGACTCCACTCCTTCTACCATAGGCTCCACTTGGAGGGAGAGTGCTGCCACAGCCCTTGAAACCAACATTCTCTGAGATTTATTTTCTCAGCAGGAAGCTGCAGGAAAGGAGAGAACAGGGTGGCTGATGCTCAAATGACTGCACAGAAAGAGCTTTGAAAAGAAAAGTGACTTACACCCAGGCTCATCAGTAGGTCTTACAGTATGTATTTGAACCCCAAATCCTCTGATTCCAAAATGCCTATTCTAACTACTGCTCCCAACAGGGCCACATTCCAGGACTGGGTTTCCACCCCAGGAGTCATTAGAAAATACCATGACTCAGTGAGCTGTTTTCCCCTTCTTTTTGTTTACATGATTCTACATTTCAAAAAGTCCCAGTGAATGGTATTTTTGTCAAGTAAAGTAAAAGGATTTAAACAAGCAGCCCCGATTCCATCATAATCAGTAATTCTTTTATCACATTAGTTACTATCACACAATGATCAGAGAAAATAATTACCAAAGAGGCCACATTTTACAAAACATTCATTACCTTACCTTATCAATTCCAAAATGTATTTCTAAATCTTTGAATTTATCTTAAAATCTGTGGAATCTAAGCTTCCATGGAATAGACTATTAAACTATTTTATTTGGTTCCAAGAATCATCCTGGTAGGCAAGCATTGCCCAGATGACAATCCCCGTTTTGCAGCTGGGAAAACTGAGCTCAAAGGTGTAAACGATTTGCCTGAGGTCACAGAGCTACTCCATGCAGAACTAGAACTGCAGGCCTATCTCCTGATTTTCAGCACAAGCGGCATCTACCATATATTCCTGGCCTCCAGGCCCTGTGTTCATACCTACCTGTTCCCATCACCCTCCTGGCCACACCCTAACAGAGGGCTGAGGGAGACCTCAGCTCCCCCAACCAGGCTTTCCTAGCCTCAGCCAGCTAGAGGTGGGGCAAAGTCACTGTGGGGACTCCTGGGAGCAGTCTCCTCACATAGGAAGTTTTCAAATCCAAACCTTTCACTTTCAAGAATGAACCCTGCTTGTGAAGCAGCATTGCAGATACCAAAGCTTGGCTTGGATGTGAAGGCAGGATTTTGCTGGAGTCCTTAGAAACCCCATGCAAAGTAGATTTAGCAGCTCCCCACCTGGGGACCCCATTCCCTGGAAATTACTTACAAGTGCTCTATTTCTCATATTTTAAAAGGTCAAATGAAAATCAAATATTGACTCTAGATAAGATATCCCAGACAGAGTAAAACCTCACATTGCTTTTGGCTAAACTTGCATCAGCTTGGTGGTTTGTTTCTGCTGACCAGAAAACACTGATTGGCTACTACAGGGCCACAATTAACATAGAGGGGGAAAACCAATTAACGAATTATTATGTAACAGGTGCAGCTTGGCAGACTTAAATCTTTCAGAACAAGGGGCATGACAAGGGAAAACAATAAAAGAGGAAAGCTGAGAGTGGAATTTGAGCTCCCCATTTTCTCAGATGGAGAACGTGAGGTTCAGAGAGCTGGAGTGACTCACGCAGGATCACACAGCAGGGTTGGAAGCAGCACCCAAGCCTTCTGCCCCTAGGGAGAAGGATCTTCCCACCACACCCTACTGTTCTGAGGTTCAAGAAACGGAGAGTGTCAGCACTCACCAGGGTTGCTGAAGGAGGCCAGGAC
Source organism: Cebus imitator (assembly GCF_001604975.1). Taxonomy (NCBI): domain Eukaryota; kingdom Metazoa; phylum Chordata; class Mammalia; order Primates; family Cebidae; genus Cebus; species Cebus imitator. The sequence goes on along the minus strand of NW_016107441.1, from coordinate 3,932,617 downwards.
AGGGAATGGCAGTGGCTTCTCCCTGTCACCTGTGGGCTCCTTCCTTGGGGCAGCTGCCAAGGCCATGCTGTTTTTCCTCCCTGGGAGTCTGCCAGGGCAGCTAGGTGTGGGAGCCTCTTGGGAAGCCAGTTTTGGGTAAGAGAAAGGAGGCCTCTCTGACAAAAGCACCATCCAAAGCATGGAGAGACCAGGGCCTGGGGTCACGATGTGGCCATGGAAGGTTTAAGTACATCCAGATCACACAGCTGCCTCCTGGCTCTGCCCCGGGAGTGCTCCAGGTTGCCAGGCTAGTTTTCCTGCCAGATGCTGGGTGCCTTTAAGAGAGGGACGGCAGCTTATTGGCTGAGCAAGACTTCCCCTACCTCTTGACCTGAGCAGGGAGCACAGCTAGGCTAGGGGCAGAGAGTCAGGTGAGTAAACAAACGGTGGCAACCCGCTGAGTCTCCCCTCCTCCACAGCCCCAGTCCTGGGCTTCCTTCCTCACCTCCACTCTCCACCCTGGAAACAAGCTGGGGCTAAAGGAAGAGCAAAACACTCTGCAAAGTGCTTAGTGCAGTTCAGACTACATGATCTCACAGTGACTCTGGGGCAGAGTTATTAGCATGTCTTTTCTTTCTGGTGCAACAACTGAGTCCTTAGAGGGGTAAAGTGGCCGTGGCCGTCCAGTTCACACAGCCCTTGGAAGGAAGGTTGACAGAGAGGGATGGTGTGAGGATCCAAACCCGAGTCTCCTGCTTTTGACTTCCCATACAGTGCTACTGGACCACACCACTTCCTTGTTTGTGAAGCCTTTGGCCAGTCACCCATTGCCTCAGTTTCCACATCTGTAGCATGGTACAGTCATGCCAGTAATCCTCTACTCACTATAATGAGTGTAGAAGCTTGGGCCTAAAGCTGAAAGGGATTTTGGAGATGATCTAGCTCATCTAGTCATTTACCAGGCGTTCATTATTCAACAGGCATTGTTATTCGGCAACTATTAGGTGTCAGGCTCTGTTTGAGTTCCTAGGGACACATCAATGAACAAAAAAGTCAAGAACCCTACTTTTATTGAGTTTATATTCTGGAGAGAGGGGATCTAGATATAAACAAGCCAATTAGATAGGTAATAGTTCCACAGCAGGGCACAGTGGCTTATGCCTGTAATGCCAGCACTTTGAGAGGCCAAGATGGGCAGATCACCTGAGGTTGGGAGTTCGAGACCAGCCTGACCAA